>NC_062220.1:136293067-136613067 GCF_902686445.1 Sciurus carolinensis | reverse complement strand
GCCCCTGGATTAGTGCCTGGGTCTTTGTTAGAAGTGTGATAAATATTTGGTAAACATTTATCTAATAGTTAATTGAGTGACTGTATGCCTGTGGAAATCCTCCAGAACAACCCTCCCGGAAAGCGGAACTATTTAACAGTTTTGTTTATCATTTACTACTTTTCAGCGAGACCAATTCTTTGGCTTTTCAAAAGTTCATCCATGAATCATCTGTCTTGTACCATGTACCCAAGTTGTGTAGACAATAGACTATCTCGGTTTCTGTCCTCATCAATTGTTACCTGAATGACTTTGGGCAAGTCAAGAACAGCATCTGCCTAAAGAGGTTGCTGTGATGTTCAAATGAGGGTATGTATGTCAAGTGCTAAGAACAGTACTGAACTCGGTAATAACAGGTGTTGGCGAGGATGTGGGGGGAAAGGCACACTCATACATTGCTGGTGAAGTTGCAAATTGGTGCAGCCAGTCTGGAAAGTGGTGTGGAGATTCCTCAGAAAACTTGGAATGGACCCACCTTTTGGCCCAGTTTTTCCACTCCTTGGTTTATACCCAAAGGACTTAAAATCAGCATACTACAGTGACACAGCCACATCAATGTTTATAGCAGCTTAATTCACAATAGCTAGATTGTGGAACCAACCTAGATGCCCTTCAACAGATGAATGGATAAGAAACCGTGGTATATATACACAATGGAATATTATTCAGCCTTAAAGAAGAATAATATTATGGCATTTGCAGATAAATGGATGGAGTTGGAGAATATCGTGCTAAGTGAAATAAGTCAAGCCCAAAAAAACGAAAGCCAAATGTTTTCCCCGATAAGTGGATGATGATTCATCATGGGGTGGAGATGTGGGGAGTGAGAGAAGAATGGAGGAACTCTAGATTATGTAGAGGGAAAGGAGATGGAGGAGGGGGCAGAGGTATGAAAGATGGTGGACTGAGACAGACACCATTACCCCATGTACACGTATGATTACACAAATGGTGTGACTCTACATCATGCACAACCGTAGGAATGAAAAGTTGTACCCCATTTGAATCCAAATGCAGTCTGTAAAAATAAAAAACAAATAAATAAATTTTTAAAAAAAGAACAGTGCCTGGCACACACTAGCAGTTATCGCTTTTTATAACATTAATATTTAAAAAATAAATCTAGCCGAGGGAATAGAGAAACTACAAAAAATATTTGAGAAGAAAAAGGGAGACCAGAGACTAAGGGAGGACTAATTTTTCTAACCACTTTGTCGAGGTTTGACCTACATTCAAAAACCAGCACGTTTGACACATACAATTTGAAGAGTTTGGAGGTAAATAAGTGCCCACGAAACCATCCTGGCGATATTTGCTGTAAACATGTCTATCACCTCCAACCATTTCATTCCAGTATTTATTACTGGTTTTTTTTGTTTGTTTGTTTTGTTTTATTTTTGTTTTGTTTTGTTTGTATAAGTGCATTTAACATAATACCTAATCTCACTGCAATATTTTGAGTATTTAGTCCAAGGTTTTTAAAGATGCTGTCCAACAGCTCTTTAGCACGTATTCATCTCGTTTAGTTGGAACTTAGTGTCCTTTGACCACGCTGCCCCTTATCTGACCCCCAGCCCCTGAGACCACATTTCATCCTCTGCTTCCATGAGAGGGGTCAGCACACGCCTCACACAAGTAGGATCATACAGTATTTGGCTTTCTGCAATCAGATTATTTCACTTAGGAAAATGTCTTCCAAATTTGTCCTTGGTACCACAGATGGTGAGGTTTTCTAAAGAAAGAATAATTTTCCATCGTATATATGTATCCCATAGTTTTCATTGGCTTCTCAGTCACTGTGACCAAAGGACTGACAAGAACAACGTAGAGGAGGAAAGGTTTATGTTGGCTCACGGTTTCAGAGGTCTCAGCCCATCCACCGCCAACTCAGTAGCTCTGGGCCCAAAGGGAGGCAGAACATCATGGCGGAAGGGTGTGGAGGAGGAAAGCAGCTCTGGACATGACAGCCAGGAAGCAGAGATCTCCGCTCACCAAGGACACAACGTAAGCGCCTAAGTCCCACTTCCTCCAGTCAACCCTGCCTGCCCACAGTTACTACCCAATTAATCCATACCAGTGGATTAATCCATACCAGTGGATTAATCCACAGATTAGGTTAAGCCCTCGTAATCTGATCATTTCACCTCTAAGAATTCTTGCATTGTCTCATGCATGAGCTGTAGGGGGACGCCTCCTATTCCAACCACAGCACCCATTTTCTTTACCTGTTTATCCACAGATGGACATAGGCTTGCTTCCCTGTCTCGGGTATAGTAAATAATGGTGGACTAAACATCAGAGGGTAGATTTCTCCGAGTCCCTCATGTCGGCTCTTCTGGATTATGAACTCAGAAATGAAATTACTGGATAGGACGGTGGTCCTATTTTTAATTTTTTAAGGAACCTCCATACTTAAAAATTTTTTTTTTTTTTTTAGTTGTGGATGGACACAACATCTTCCTTTGTTTTTTAGGTGGTGCCGAGGATCCAACCCAGGGCCTCACACGTGCGAGGCAAGCGCTCCGCCACTGAGCCCCAGCCCTGTATTTTATTCATAGCGATTTCACCCCTTTACATCTTCACCAGCAGTGTCCCCACGTCCTCATCAATACTTGTTATCTTTTTAAAATATATAGTAGCCATGGTAACAGGTGTCAAGGGGCCTCTCACTGTGGGTCTGGTTTTCACGTCCCTGCTGATGGGGATTGGGGTGCACCTTGGACACCACTGGCCGTTCTTCTTGAAGTCAATGTCTGCTCAAGTCCTGTGCCCAGTTTTTAAACTGGGTTTCTTTGTAATTTTGCTCATGAGTTGCAGAAGTTCCTTATGCACTTTGGATATTAACCCTTTATCAGATAAAGGGTTTGCAGGCAGATGGTTTTTAAAACAAAGAGCCTATGAATTAGATAAATACACCCCCCCCACACAAACACACGTGTCTAACAGCCTTTTAACAAAACGATCAATATTTGGGGGGCATATTAAGTTATCAGATTGACGGAAGAAGCAGGAGGTTAGAATATTAGGCAGAAGGTTAGTGAGGAAGATAGTTGAAAACATTTCCAGAAAAGAGTCACAAGCCAATTTTAATTTTTCGGTTTGCTAACATGGGAGAATCGGGCCATTTCCATGCCATAGCTGTTTCCAGAACATAGGCAAAGAACGTAGGCAAAGGTGAATTACTTCTCACTTCCTTCTTAGAAGCTATAAGCCTGGCCACATAATACGCAGCCCAAATGACGGAGAAACCAGACTGCAGACTTATCGACTAATTTCATTAATGCAAAAATCACCACTAATCAATTTAAATAGTAAATTAAAAGAATGATCCCCCAATTCCCGTGGGGCTCTTGCTAGGAATACAATATGAAATAATTCACCTGTCCCCCAAAGGAGGAATGGGTAACAGCCTGCCTCAAAGTCATTGGTAACAAAATCAGTGAACTCTCCCCCAAAACCCTCACCCTAAACTTGGCCTAGAAGCATCATATTTAAGGAGACCTTCCAGAGTTTATCTAGCTCCAAGCCGCAGGCTGAGTGATGTTCGATGGTGGTGGCTTCCTCCAAATATTTTTATTGGAATTTGAATAAAAAGATGATACTCGGTGTCACCCTTAACACAACCCTTCTCCTGGAAGGACGGGCAGCAGAGGGATTCACGAAACAGAACTAAATAAATAGACGAGTCCACACAAAAGAAGGGAGAAAGAAACATCGTCTGGAGAAGGTAAAATAACCTATCTAGAAAACATAAGGGAAACCCCATTGAAAGATGTCAAACCCCCCAAAATTCAGTTCTGCTGCCAAATACCAAATACAACCTTCAAAAATCAATAGCATTCTCAAGCAGCGACCAAGAGCGGCTAGAAAGTGAAAAAAGACCCAATTTCAATAGCGACAATCTCCACAAAATGCTTCGAAAGAAACTTAGTACAAACTACATGGCTCCCCCGTGGAGTCCTACCTAACATTCCCCCCGGGGCTATGCAAAGATTCCGGCAGCGGAAAGATTCGCCATTGGCAAGAAGCCCTCTCCTCCCGGATTGTGGAGATGGAAATTTGCCATTCTGGAGGAAAATGCTAGTGGTCATTTTTGTAAGGTGCATGTTCTGCGGGGGAGTTGGCCACAGTCCTTTGAGTTCATTTGGATGATTAAACTCAGGAGGTGGACCAAGAATTTCCCCCCAAAGGTGAGAATATTTGCCTTTTGTAATATGAAGGTAGGTGTCCTCACCCAACCGCGGACGCTGGAGAGAGATTACGGCAGATGCTTGAAGGGAGGGGAGAGGGAGTGGACTTTCCTCTGTGATTCAGTATGGGGTCCAGGTGACACCGCAGGCCAGGAGGAAGGAGGGCCATTCAAAGACAGGTGTAGCCGGGCGTGCTGGAGACTCAGGAGGCCGAGGCAGGAGGATCGAGAGTTCAAAGCCAGCCTCAGCAACTTAGGCGTTTAGCAACTCAGTAGATCCTGTCTCTAAATAAAATCTAAAAAAAGGGCTGGGGTGGGGCTCAGTGGTTAAGCGCCCCTGGGTTCAATCCCTGGTACCAAAACAAAAAACAAAAACAACAACAGCAAAATACCAGGCGTGGTGGATCCTCTAACAGCCGCTTTTGAGTTTACCATATCTCAGGGGCTCCCCTGGAACCTTTGCCAGAATTGACTTCTCGGGGTTTTTCAGGAGTGTAAGAGGAAAGCTGAGAAAGAGGCGGAGGAGGGAGAACGGAACGCCACGCTCCTGGTTTTCTTTGACACGGGTCTCTGGCGGTAGCTCCACCTTCCTGCACACACAGCAGCTGGGGGGACCAGCGGGGAGGGAGGGAAGACGCTCTTCAAGCGACCTAGGCATCAGAGAGGACCCCGGCGGGCCTGAGTCCAAGCTCCAACCTGTGGGACCTACCTCGAGGGGCGGTGATGAGGGCCAAGTCCATCATCGTCAGTACCTCCCTGCGGCCTCTGTGCCTCTGCTGTCCCTTCTGTAAAATAGAGACCTACCTGCCTCCGCCTCGTGGCGCTGTGATGAGGACTAAGTGGTTCCAAGTGGCCAAGGTCATCATAGAGCTCCGGAACATGGGAAGTGCTCACTCTGCCTTATCAGTCATTTTCACTGTAGTCAAAGCTGGGTATGTGATCGATACTCAATTGGCAACGGATATGACTATTATTATTATTTGTGACAGATTTTATATTATTGTTTAAGACTTACTATGATTATTTTTACTTGATTTTGTTTTTAAACCAATTTTCTTGCCAGGCTGATTTTTCTGCTGTCTTAAAGACAGTGTTTTCAGGCTCCTGGTACATAGACAACAACTTTCTGGGTTTATTCTCTCTCTCCAATCAGCTTCCCATGAGCCCAGAAATGGACTTCAAAATATCACGTAAGAAGGTTTCCAAGGACTACCTGAAAAGACCAGGAAAGGTTTCCATTATCCATGAGTCTATTTAGCATTTCTTGCATTAGAGAAATAACCAGAGAAAGCAAGCTACCTGCAGGGAGACCAAACACTGGATTTCTGGAAAGAAGGGGGGAAATACCACCCCAATATGGGACTTCATGATCTTTTTGCCTTTCAAAAAAAAACAAAAAATGCCTCTCAGAAGTCAACATTTCTGAGTATAAAAGCATTGGCGAACTCCAGGGATCTTCCTGAAGACCCCAGAGGGCAGAGGAAGAGGCTGGCCTCACGGAATCACAAGACAACTGCCTTCGACCCTCCAGAGGCCCTTCTGCAGGGACCAATGGAAGATCTTCTCCAGCCTCCGCCCGGTGCCGTCCGCCTGTCCCTTCCTCCTGCGGCTCCCTGATGGAACCCAAAGGCTTTCCTGCCCTGTCACCTGGGGCACTTCATCCCCATCCTAGGTCCACCCCAGTGTGTGTGCTTTGCTCACGGAGGTCCCACTGGCCCTTGGAACGTCCCTGCCCCTCTGTGAGGCTGGCCGGGTGGGGAGGCAAGTGTGCCCTCTTGTCAGGCCAAGGACACTGAGGCCAGAAGAAGCGGGGCCGCCTTCTTGCTACTACAGGGTGAGCCTCCCAATTCAGACCAGAATTCTCGAGTCTTTAACCTCCAGGTAAGCCAGTCTCTCCCAAAGTTCCGTGAAGTTAAATGGTAGCAATTATGATCCCAGAAAAGAAAGTAGGAAATAAAGGACACCCCAAGAGCTTTAAGACGGGAAGAAAACATGGCCGCAGAGGGAGGCAGAGGTTAACGCTTGGACACAGGGTCTAGGATTAGCTTAGAATATCTAAGAGCACTGGATTTGGAGTTTTTTGTGGGTTTTTGTTTGTTTGTTTGTTTTTTGGTTTTGCCTTGTATTGGGTATTCCAGTGACAGGGACCTTCAATTTTCCTGGGTCCCTGAAGCCAAACTCTACTTTCCTGGAACATTTTGACTGACCACTGCTGATTCTTCCCTTGGCTCTCCATGGAAGAGGTCGGACACGCCTTTGATGTTTTGTCTTTTTAATATTTGATGGCATTTCACTCAGGAACTCCCCACACCCATGGGGGCTGGAGATATCTTTCACACCCATTTTACGACAGGAAGGGGAAGAACGCGGGTATAGACAGAGCCAGGGGACCTCGGGGTTGAAAGTGAACTCAAGACACAGAGCTTTGGGTCTCCCAGAAAAAGGCAGGTGGGGTGGGTTCTCCAGCCCTGGTGACCAAGGTCGATGGCTTTGTTAGCAGCACTCACCTGCAGTGGGACCGGCGAGGTACACTGAGAGCGTTCAAATGGGAAAAGAAAGAACGAGGTCTAAAGAAGGAAGAGGAAAGGAGAGAGGCAGAGGAGAGGTCCACACCAGGGATCCAAGGACAGCTTCCTGCTCCGACTCTGCTGGAAGTCCATCCAGGTGCAGGTAACCTTCACCTCTGAGTGTGTCCCTCCACCACCGGGACACACAGGAACTTCCATGGAGGGATTCTGCATCCCGATCACGAAACAAAAAGCTTTCAGCTTGTGGACTTGGAATGCCATCGCCTTACAAGGAGATCTAGAATCTGTGCTTCCGCAGAAGGCAAGGTTTTGAACAGGGTTCCTCGTTTGAATGGGTGGGTGTCATCTTCTCTAGAATAAGGCCTCTTAATATCAGATCCACGGACAGAACTTCAAAGCCAAGAGGATCTCTAACCTCCTCCCTCGATTAACTCAGAAATATCCCATCGTCTTTTCTCATAGTCCCATGTTTGCCCGTCACTGACAGCGGCCACCGGTTCCCGCCCCCTCCTCCGTGGGACCTTCAACAAGGACAAGGTGTAGATGCAACCCCACTGCCGTGGTAACTGCCGGAAGTGGGACACATCAGCCCCTATCTCTCTGGGATTTGGAAGGGACTTCAGAGACACTGGCCAGTCTCTGTTTGGTTGAGTCAAGCAGGACGCAGACGGGAGAGCTGGGGTTCAGCCATGTTGAACCATGAGGATCTGGAGGCTCCTGATCTTAGGAGAGGAAGAAAAAAATAAAGAGGAATGTGACAAAAGAGCATTAAAGGGGGCATGTGGGGGAGAGATAAGAGGGAGGATGAGCAGAGAGAACATGTGTGTCTGTGTGCCCAGAAAAAGTTCTGGAAAGGTAATTTTCCAAAATGGTGTCCGTCATGCTGGCCTGTGGAGCTGTGTGCTTTGTATTTTCTTCTTCTTCTTTCTCTTTGTTATCTGAATTTTTTTTTTCACAGCAGGCATATATTAATTTTACTATGAGCAAAAATGATGACTCTCTTCTCATTGGGGGAAATTTTCCTTTAAAAGGAAGGTATCCGAGGACACGGGAGCTTCCCCCATACGAAGCCCAGGGGAGAGACGGAGCCCGCGCTCGGGCCTTTGTGGTGAATTTCTCCAGACCACACTAAATCCAATCTTCTCATTTGGGGTTATTTGCTTTCCGGACGGCACGGCCGTGATGGATCCCAGATTCACCTCTCCTGGCATCTCAATCAGCTGTGTTTAGATGCCGCTGTGACACAAGATTATGACGTTTTGATGGGATTAGGAGATAACTTTGCTTTAATCTATAAAGCCCTGGATGCTTTGGGATCTGATTACCCTCCCATTCCCTGCCTCGGCCCCAGCAATTAAGATTAGCCAGAATGCTCCTGTTAATGATCCCCATATTGAAAGCTCAGGAAATCAGAAATGGGTGGTTTTGTTTTGAGCCGGTTTTTTCCTGGTTGTGTCCCATCCCCTCCTGCTGCAGGCTGTGGGCTCTCTCTCAGGCTCTGGTCTTCAGATCCTACGGGCTTCCTGCTTCCCCCCACTCCTCTGTTTTCGGAAGCAGCCATCTTGGGGACGTCTCCCTTTATTCCTGTTAAATGGCTTCCATTTGGTTGAATCACATGTACGGAAAGCTTCATCCCAGCAGTGATAAGCAAATTTTTAAAATCCATCCAAGAAATAAAAGCGCTTAGATTTACAAGGATTTTAATGAAACTTCTTTCTGCCACCATCACCACACAGATCCTGGGTCATCGTTTGCAGAGAACTCTTTAGGCTGCAGGAATTTATGGTTTGTGGCCGAAATGCCACTAGGTTTGCTCACGTTCTTATCTCTACAGAAACACAGTTGCATGAATATAAAACCCAAACCGACAACAAAGGACCCTGGAAGGTGCAGGTTTAATCCACCATCATTGAGATGAGAGCGACGCCCTTCAGTCCAAGCCCTCTGCCCTGGGGGGCACCTGTCAATATCAAGAGCTCCCCACTCTCCAGGTGTGCGTTTCCTCAGCTCTCTCCATCTCGGGTCTGAGGTTGGCAAAGACCGACTTTCTCTACTGAAACCACATGCCCTGCTTGGAGGTCCTTTCCTGTAGGTGGCGCTCTCCCCAGGATCTTGAGACTTCTCTCCCTCACCCCATGTTCCCTTCTTCAGGCTCAGAGTAGGAGCTCTGGAAGTTTTTGCTAGTCCCGGGGTGTCTGGCCGGCCCTCTTGGTTTCCTTTGGCCCTGCCCAACTGCTGCAAACCTTCCCTTAGTTAAATCTTCTTCTATTCCTCCAGAAAGCGAGTCTCCCCTCTCCTGCCAGGACACTCGACCAACACCAGCATCATGATTGGCGGCTCAGATTCTGCAGGGGCTCTATTTCGTCCTTGGCATTTGAACTTGGCAAGTGATGTCATATTCCTGAACCTCAGTTAGCTCATCTGTAAAGTCGGTGCAAGCGTAATCCCCAACTCAGGATCACCATGAGAATAAAAGATGCAACATGGTCCCCACGGAGGTCACTCAAAGTCTGTCTGCCCCCACCGTCTCCTCCACCCAACGCCAAGTTCTTATTAGGGCTGGACCTCTGTTTCATAAGCCTCCCTTTTCTCAGCTGGTTCCTTCCTCTGCTGCTGATACGATTATCATGAGTCGCCATGATGGAGTAGGATATCCTGAAAGCCAGGTAAAGAGACTTGGTGACCCGATGGGTCAGCCAGAGGGCCACGGATGACCATCTCTCATTTGCTAACTCTGCCCAAACGGAGGACCTGACAAAGTAACAATGGTTCTGATTTATTGAAGATTCCCCTTCCTAAACTGGGCTTACCATCCCTTTTCTCTGCATCCACAGACCTGTGAATATTACTGTACTTAGCACTTTGTAAAATAGGCCCTGCGTGCGCTCTGTATTTTATTTGGTCTATTGTCTTCACTCTTAGATAATGTGGCCTGGGTGTGGTCCTCTCCTGAATGTTCAGCACTGGGAACTGCTCCTAGAAAAGCCCATAAAGTCTAGTAAGGGGTTGAATAGGGAACCAATGGATGTAAGGGACACTCCGAGTCTCTGGAAGGGTAGATGCTATGGGAAGTCTTCGCCAAAGACGTGAGGATTAACTGGGGCCTCGAAAGTGACTCTAGCTTACAAGAAGAAGAAAATAAGTGAGACTATTCCAGAAGATGGCCTACTAGCAGGTGTAGGGAAAAGCATGGTCAACTCTTTTGATCAGCGTAGAGATTTTGTTTTGCAGTTGAGAGAAATGTGCCTGGAGACTGTATCAGTCAGGGCAAAGCCAGTTGCTATAACAAATAGACCCCAGAGCTCAGCGGCTCACACTAATGAAGTGTGTTTCTGCTGACATAAAGTCCAAAATGGTTATCACTGATCAAGAAGCAGCTCGCTTCCAAGAGGAGATTCTGGAATCAGATTTCTTCCACCTTGCAAGTCTCTCATTATCTAAGGTCCCAGGGAAGCGAGAAGAGCACGGTGGACTCCAGGGTTTGCACAGTAAGCATCGCTTGATCTACGCAGTCATCCATGGGGGTTGGCTCCAGGACTCCCCATCTGCTGTGGTACCAAAATTTGCAGAAACTCAAGTTTTTTGAATAAAATGGTATTGTATTTGCATATCCATTCATGTGCCTCCATATTCTCCAAACCATATGACCTTAATACTTAACACAAAGTAAATGCTAGAAAAACACTTGCCCTACAGGATTGCTTAGCAGTAGCGACAGGGGGAAAGTCTATGTGTTCAGTACAGATACAATGCTATTTTTTGCGGGGTAGGGGATACCGTGGATTGAACTCAGGGGCACTTGACCACCAAGCCACATCCTCAGCCCTATTTCATATTTTATTTAGAGACAGGGTCTCGCTGAGTTGCTTAAGGCCTCTCTTTTGCTGAGGTTGACTTTGAACTCGAGATCCTCCTGCCTCAGCCTCCGGAGCCATTGGGATGACAGGCGTGTGCCACCGGGCCTGGTCAGACACAATTTTTCTCTGAATATTTTTGATCCCAGGGTGGTGGAATCCTCAATCGGGGACGCCACGGAGAGAGGCTGACCGTACTCATTCTGAGGGTCAGAGACCTGCCCCGTGGCCACACCTGACTGCAGGGAGCCTGGGAAACAGTCTCGGGGGCGAGTGAAAGGAAGAGATACGGGTCTGGGCGGGAGCTGAGCAGCCAGCCACAGATCACCGTGGTGGGAGAGACCCGGACAGCCTCCAGCACCCGCCTGGAGCTTACGTGTCTCATGAAGCAGCCCATCAAAGGAGCCGCTGTTCCCACAGACGGGAGGGTTCAGGAAACGGAGGTGAGAACGGGAGAGCCGGAGAAGGTTCTGGCACAGCTGAAGCCCGCAGAAGATGAGTTCTCTGGAGCACAAGGGCTTCTGCAGACCCAGCAGGCTGGCTGTCAGTGACGCTTGATTCTCAGACTAAATCACTGCTGGCTTTGCAGTAGCCACACGAGAAAGAGAAGGAAGGAAGGAAGGAAGGAGGGAGGGAGGAAGGAGGAAGGAGGGAAGGAAGGAGGGAGGAAGGAAGGAGGGAGGAGGGAAGGAAGGAAGGAGGGAGGGAGGGAGGAGGGAGGAAGGAGGAAGGAAGGAAGGAAGAAGGGAGGGAGGAGGAGGGAGGAGGAGGGAGGGAAGGAGGGAGGAGGGAGGAAGGAAGGAAGGGAGGAAGGAAGGAGGGAGGAGGGAGGAGGGAAGGAGGGAGGAGGGAGGAAGGAAGGAAGGGAGGAAGGAAGGAGGGAGGAGGGAGGAGGGAAGGAGGGAAGGAGGGAGGAAGGAAGGAAGGAAGGAGGGAGGGAGGAAGAAGGAGGGAGGGAGGGAGGAGGGAAGGAAGAAGGGAGGGAGGAAGGAAGGAAGGAGGGAGGGAGGGAGGGAGGGAAGGAGGGAGGAGGGAGGAAGGAAGGAAGGGAGGAAGGAGGGAAGGAGGGAGGAGGGAAGGAGGGAGGAGGGAGGGAGGAGGGAGGAGGGAAGGAGGGAGGACGGAGGAGGGAAGGAGGGAGGAGGGAAGGAAGAAGGGAGGGAGGGAGGGAGGAGGGGAAGGAGGGAAGGAGGGAAGAGGGAGGAAGGAAGGAGGGAGGAGGGAGGAGGAAGGAGGGAGGAGGGAGGAAGGAAGGAGGAGGGAGGGAGGGAGGGAGAGAAGGAGGGAGGAGGGAAGGAAGAAGGGAGGGAGGAGGGAGGAGGGAGGAGGGAAGGAGGGAGGAGGGAGGAAGGAAGGAAGGGAGGAAGGAGGGAGGGAGGGAGGGAGAGAAGGAGGGAGGAGGGAAGGAAGGAAGGGAGGAAGGAGGGAGGGAGGGAGGGAGAGAAGAAGGGAGGGAGGAAGGAAGACAGCCCTGGGGAAACCCAGCCGCGCGCCTGGTGTGGAGACTACGCGCCTCCCTGTCCAGCGAGGCTCCTGGCCTTGTCTTAAGTGAGATGTGTTTAAAGCAGAGGCCCTGAGAGGGGTGAGGCTCCCCCTGGGAAAGGGAGGCCAGGGCTCAGGGGAGGCCAGGGCTCAGGCGAGGCCAGGGCTGGCTCCGCCGTCCTCGGGCACCAGGGCAGCGGGGCAGGTGGCGCTCAGACGCGGAGGGGTGGGGAGGCCGCACGTGGCTCTCAGCTGCCTGTCAGCGGGCAAGTGGGGTGCAGATGAGAGCAGCAGGCAGACCGCCCAGGAGGCTCTGATCCCCACTCTCACCGCCAGGGGAGGGGGGCAGGGGTGCGGGTGACGTGATAAGAAGGCCCCAAGGAGCGTTCATTCCGGAGCTTTCAAAGTTCACCCCTTCCTCCTGCAGGAACCAGACTTTAATAACCAGAGCCAGAGGGAGTGAAAGAGAAAGAAACCAGACCAGCTGGCCTTCCCTCGAAACAGGTCGCGCTGCGCAGAGCGGCCTTGAAAATGTGCATGTGTAACCGCAGCACAGAGCTCGGGCCCCTCGACTCCCGCCTCGGGGTGAGCAGAAGAAAGCAAAGAGAAGCAAGAAAGGGTGGAAGAAGAAGGTGCACCCTAAGAAGAAAGGGACTGTCACAGACACAGGACAAAGAAATGAGGCAGCCCGGCCCCATCTTCAAAGTCAGGGTCTTCTTGGGGCTGTGGAGGGTGGTGAAGGTGCACAGGGTTTCTGAGCGGTGCTCTGTGTCCTCAGGTTTAACCCTCAGAGACCGTTCTCATGGTGAAGAATCCGAGGCTCAGAGAGGCTAAGCCACTCATCCCAGGACACACAGCCAGGATTTGGACCCAATCTGGCTTGTCATGATGTCAGCAATGTGACAAAGAACTTTTTGCTACCAAGTATGATAGAAAGGCAAAAAAGGAAAAGTGGATAAAACAACAGAGAGAACCCAAGAGGGAAAGGACAGTATGTACAGGCTAAACCAGAGTTTCTCATTCCTGGCTGCCTAGGCATCTTGGCTGGGTGATCCTTTGATGTGGGAGTTTGTACCAGGCAGCGTAGCCTATTTAGCAGTATCTCTGGCTTTCCTCCCCTTAGAGGCCAGTCCTGCCTCCCTCTCTGTCATGACAACCAGAAATACGTCCTCAGACATTGCCAAATATCTCCTGGGGACAGTCAGGACATTAAAAAAAAGTGATAGCATGAATTCAAAGTCAGCCCTGCAGAAGGCGTTTGATCTTAACAAATCGCATGGAATATCTCATAGCCCAGCCGCGGGAACCCCGCAGGGGCATATTATAAATGAGGCATATGAGGGGCCGGGGAAGCATGCCGAGACCCAACTGCACTGTAAGACCGAGCTGGGATTTGAACCCAGGTCTAGATACCCGTTTCCCCAGCGCCTTTCGGCCTAAGAGGGGAGAGAACGCCGATCACAGTCCAAATGGTAAAGAAAGATGCCGAAGATGCAGGCAGAGTTCCAACACGTGGCTGGGGGTGTTATACCAGGACTTGGGGCGAAACCTCGCGAAGCTACCTTCCCCCGGGCAGCCCCCCAGTCCTGGCCTCTGCCCCCTAACCCGTGGCTTCCTGTGCAAATGCCCCGCACGTGAGTCCACCCCGAGTCTCTCTCTCCTGCCCTCATATCTCATAAGGAGGGACCATATATCCCAAACGCTCTGTGATTTATGGGGAAAAGTCCACTTGCCCTGCCCATCCATCTCTCTTCACGGGGACACAGATGTTGGGGTGCATCTATCCCCGAAGTGACCCACATTTATTTTCTGCCAAGGGCCAATGGGGCCTGGGGAATTTAAGAAATGCCCCTAAATTACAAAGGAGTCGTGGGGGGCGGGGGACCTTCCCCTAGGAACCGTTTCCCCCAGCCCGAGCCCAGCCATAAATCAGCCGGCCAGTATCACCGCCACCGTAAACTGCAGATGTGCGCGACCGGCCGGCCAGGTGAACATCTTTGGCAGGGGGAGAGCGGCGGTGACCGAGAACTTGGAGCGGCAGCTGCCGGGATCGCACCCTGACCTCCCTGCTTCCGACAGCCTTGGCTTGACATTGCACGGCCGAGTCTTGATAGCAGGAAGCACGTTTCTCTGGAGGGTTTTTTATTATTTTCTTTCCGAATCCCCTTCCCCACCTTTCCAACCCCCGCAAGAGACCGCTAGCATTTGTTCTTAATCTTTCAGGGGGTGAAGGTTCCCTTTGAAAATCTGATGAAAGCTGGGGACTCCTCCCTTCATTAAATAAATGATTGTTTACTTGTGTTAAAGCCTTCCTTCCAAAATGGTTGTGACTGATTTATGGTGGTTTTTTCCAGGAAGATAAAGGGCTTTCCCCCTCCACTCTTGTCCTCTAATTTTTTTTTTTTTCCTCATGTATTGACTTTGATTTTTAACATTTACCACCGTGTTTGCCCCAAAGTGTTTGATTCAGATCAGCTCGACTGGAAGGATTTTCAGAAATAGAGCAAACCTGGTGTAGCCGGCTCAGAGATCAAGATGGAGCATCAGGACATCTGGAAGTTTCCTGACGCTCTCCTCCCCCCACCATCAGCTGCCAAGTTCAGACGGGGGCCTGCCTCAGAGCAGCCCGGTTTGCTGGACATGATTTTGCTCCCGTATCAATGGAATAAGGTAACACAACTTTTTTTTTCTTTTTTGGCTCGGTGACCCTTTCTGTCAATATCATCACCGATAGCTACCTGCGTCTCCGTGTGTGTGGTTGCAACTCCCCATGCTCAGTGTGCAGCTTGTTTCCAATCGACTGTGGCGGGAAACTGGGGAGACCTTTGTCTTTGCAGAACTGGATGGAGATGATGTTCTCCGGAATCTTCAGTCCAGCCTCTCCTACCTGCGTGTTTCCCAGCCTGATTTACGGTAGGAATGCAAACTGAATTCTAATTGTAAGACGTTGAGCATTTCAGGAACACACCACATGCACACTGAGAGTTCTCCTGGCTTTTTTTTCTTCTGCCTTCAACACCTCAGCTCCCCTCTTACTGCTTCTCTGAGCACCCTTCCAGAGAGTTCTCTGTGCCCTCACAAATACAATCTTCAGCACATGCTCTCTGATTTCATTTCTCCAGGAATGCAATGGTTCTGCAATTTTTCTGCATTGATCAATATGTCCTGCGAATCCTCCCGTCGATTGTTCTCATGGCTCTAGACTGCTGAACACTCTTTGGCTGCACAGACTCTGTGATTTATTTTGCCAGTCTTGTGATGATGGGTGTTCAGGCTGTCTCCAGTTTTCCGCTGCCTCACACGGGGTGGTAACGAACCTCCTTTTATGTGCTTCTTTATGAGCATTAGCTAGAGAGGTGGAATTGCTGGGTGTGTGTATACATTTGGCTTTAAGTGGTTTTGATGAGGTCAGATGTATTGTCCAAGCCAGTGAGAATTCTGGGTAAAGACCGAGACTTACATTTGACGGAGTGATGGGGATTCGCTCAGGGTGATGCCAGGAACTGGGGAGGACAGAAGAGGAAGTTCATTCGGTCTTCGCTTAGTGACACCTAGTCAGCACCTCGGTCCCTTGGGTTGCTGACACCTTCCAGAGATTCCGTAAAGGGAAGAATCAACGGCCGACCTGGTGGTTGGAAACGGGATCTTTGAGACAGAAAGAACGGCTCGCCGGGAACAAAGGCATCATCACGAAAATAACACGGCAGACTTTGGCCAGGGTCTGACCTCGTGTCAAGCATCGCTCAATTCTCACCCTGCTCCTGGGGAGAAGGATTGTTTTGAGTGCCATTTTGCAGCTGGGCAAACTGAGGCTCAGCTAGTCAGTCACCCACCCAAAGCCACACTTACCCGCCAGGTCAGCTAATTGCTGTGGGAGTATGTGGCTTTTGCCCACAGGAAGCTCACTGTCCACTGGTGGGAAGGGACGACTCCAGGTGACCACAAGGCAGCAGGGCTCAGAGCTGTCAGGGGCCATCTGGTGGGGTGCACTAAGCCACTTCAGGAGGCTGAAGCTGGAGACCAGGAGAACAGGGGAAGCTGAACCCCCTCGTGTGCAGACAGACCCTCCCTCTTTTCCGTCCCTCCGTACTGACACCCCAGCCAGGAAAAGGAGAATCATAAAGCTGGGCACTGCCATCTGTGCGCAGTGGGGACAGCTTCCCGTGACCTCTTCACCCCTCTGCCCTTCCAACAGGAGTCTGGGAAACTGAGGCTCAGACAGAAGCGACTTGCTCAAGTCATATAGTGAACAGGGAGCAGAGCCGGGATCTGAACCTGGGTCCCTGTCATTCTGAACCGTGAAACCCCTGGACATACAGACAGTCATGGACTGACCTTCTTCAAAAACATTCCAGGACTAGGTCCTCCGATGTGCTCTGGGTGAAGATGGACAGGGCTGGGAACAGAAGCCGGTGGCTTTGAGCCTCAGCTGACAGTCCCCCTCGCTTAACCATTAGCCGTACTGGACACAGCCCGTTGTCCCAGTCAGAGGGATGCCTCCCCTCCTCCTTTGAGACGGATACCAATGACTTTCTCATGAAACTTGATTATTTCTCTCTCTAGTTCTTTTAATTTTTAATTTTCGAGTCAGCTACCAGGCAGCCACCAGTGCTGTCCCTGAATTAAGGACTGAATTCTGCAGAGCTGGGACAAACCCATCCAGGGCAAAGGACATGGTTATTCCAGATGTCTGGGGCCAGGGCAGACCCAGCCTGGGTGCCCAGACGGTGACTGGGTGGGGGTGGGCACCTTTCCTTGCTGCCCTTTGGAGACCTAGGAGACAAAACAGTTTAGGCCACATCTTGAAGAAAATTGCTCTATCCCTTCACCTTTAAGTGGATTCAGGCGCAATCCGTTGACTCGGGAGCGCGTGGAGGTCAAGGTGCACAGGCGGGGAGGGGGGATCGAGGGCACTGAGCAGAGCAAGGGCGCTGGGGAGATCCGGTGGTAACTTCTCGCAGCTGGTACCCGGGAGAGCACTGCGGCTGCGCCGTGTGTGCAGCTGGGGAGTGGGGTGCAGAGGAAGGTTAGGGAGGAGGAGACTTTTAAAGATTGTGACTGTGACAAGCCAGGACACCAGCCCCTCTCAGATGTCAAGGGAGGAAGCGGAGGGGGTGGAAAGAGGAAGAGGGAGAGGGGAGAGGTCAGGGCCGCAATCCTACAGCCAGAGGACCCTCAAATGCTTGCAGATGGCAGGCGAATAAGAACAGGGCGCAAACCACACCTGGCTGCGGTGGCTGCGGGGAGCACAGCGCAGAGGAGGGCGGTCGCTGGTATACAGAGTGTCCCTAGTACGGCCCAGTGGGAGGGAACCCTCATGTTCAGGAGCCCCCTACCCAGTTTCCCCAGCTGGGCATGAGCTCGAAAGCCCTTCCCACTCACTGTGGCCAGACCTGGAGCCCTCTGCTTGGAAGAGACCCAGGGGGAGGCGCTGAACTCCAGGCCCACCTTGCTTCCCCCAGGTAGCAGGAGAGGTAATTTTTTAAGTTTTTTTTTTTTTTTTAGCAAGAGAGGTATTCTGTTCTGCTCCGACCCGAGCAAAAGGCACTCGAGCTCAGCCAACTTCTAACCTGCTGGCATCTGGAACGTGCCGAGACCTGGATGTGTCCGTGGGCCATAGACGTTGCTGTTCTAGCAACGGCGTTCCCACCTCTCCGCTGTTCCCCAGCACAGGAAGCCAAGTTCGCCTTCGCCCTCGACTTCATTCCCACTTCCCTTTCTTATTTCATCCCTCGCGGGAAGGGAACTCCCAGAGGCTGAGGAGTCTGAAGGCTGAATGGACCCAGCCCCTGTTAGATGCCTCTAGACGTCAGGCACAGGAGAACCAGCTCCCTAGGGGTTCACCTGGAAGACACTGGACTTGGAGCTTTTGGATGTTCACAGAGGGGCATTTGTTTTCCAGGCTTGAGGCAACCCCTGAGCTGGGCATGGAGCCTAGCTCTGTCCGTCCATCCACTCTATCCAGCCCCATGGATTTGCTTCTGTCCATGGTGGCCAACATGTGCTCCCAAGATGGCGGTCACAGCTCCAAGTGCTGTCAGAGATTAGGCAGAAGGTGTAGGAGAGGAGGGCAGGCCTTTTTCTGTACTCATTTTCTCCTTGGATCAATTTAGAAGCAACATTTCCAGAGTCCCTGTAACCTCCATCCAGGTCTGCACTAGAAATGGGTCAGATGTCCACCTCTAGACCAGAATGAGTGAACAAGATCTCTCATTCTGCGGGGAATAAGGAGGATCGCGACCCGGGAGGTAAACACAGTGTCTATCTCGCCTTCTCACCACCCGTTCTTTCCCTTCCGTGTCCTAATCTGGTCAACAATCCTGCCCTACATCTTGTCACCCAGACACAAGGGCCACATCACCTAATAATCAAGCCATCCCCGAGCGGGCCCACATCTCCCCCAAGTCCTGTTCTGCAGGCCCCTCTTCAACACGCCCAAAGTCTTCCATCTGATGCTGGGCACACAGCGGGTACTCAATTAATGCCGAAGTTCATTTTTCTGTCTCTACAATATTGCAGTTCGAATTGATCAACTAGGAAATTTCCATTGAGAAATTCAAATTTCTGGGTCCCAGCCATTATTTAAGAAGAGATTAGTGGCTCAATTAGAGCGGACACTGGAACCTTGAGCCTGGATTCACATGCCCCGCTCTGCTGCACAGGAGCTATGGAGGTTCTGGGCAGCCTGCTAAAGCCTGCTGGAATTCAGTTGGCCCATTTGCGAAATGAAAGTAATTGTACTCCACACTTCCCAGGGTTGCTGAGATGGTTGAGTAAGAGAATGTATTTAAGTCATCACATATCGCACCTGGGAAGTGAGAAAAAGACCTGCTTTCATTGCTACGGTTCCCAAATGGTCAAGTCCACTGTCACGTAGCGAACCCGACCTCACGGCCCCGCCAGCTTGGATCCACAGCTCAGGAGCCTCCCTCAGTCCCCTGCCCTTATTATAATGGCTTCTTCACCCTCTCCCATCAAATCCCCCTCAGGTTGCCAAGGAACTTCAGAGAGTCAGCTGGCTTCCCTTTGCAAGGTGAAGGTCACATCCCAACCCTCAGCAGGGCTAGGGGCTGCCCCGGGGCTCAGGGGCTGGAGCTGATTTCTATTGGCTCAGATGGAGTCAGGGAAGTTCTCCGCAGCTTCCTTTATATTTATTTCCGGCCAGAGCAAAGGTCCTGTCGGCAACCTGTCCTGATATCTTCATTCCTATTTTTCTTAGCAACATTTTTTCCCTCCCGGATGGTGTTCATTCCAAATAAGCTCCTGAGCGTCCCTGGGAGAAGGGGGTGGAGCTGAGGGAGAGCCCGGACAGGCAGAATCTAGCTAAGTCTTGCTATAAATAAGTGTACAGAATCATACAGCTCTCAATGGCCTGGGATTAGCTACTACTTTCCATAGCGGGAAAAAGACAAGCTTGGAGTTATTTCTGGATTCCCAGTTGGATTTAAACAGCTCACAGGATGTCCGGTAAAGACTGGATTAATAAGATACTAACAGGAGTCACTTATTGGGAGGACGTTGACATAGTAAATAAAGGGCATGAGATCGGGAGTCAGGCACCATTTGAATGCCCTCCTCCCCCTTTATGAACCGCATCGCCTTGGGAAAGCAATCGCACCTCTGGGTCTGTTTCCTCATCTGTAAAATGGGGGCATAATAACCTGGCCTTCCTGAACCGCTGAGCAGATTTTAAAGGCCGATTAGTGTCAAGTGCTTAGAACGGCGCCTGGCCCAGGGTCAGTAGCTAGTCACTTACTAATATTTATTGAACGTTGGACACACATTCTTGTGTCCTATCTCCTTGGCAGCCTTTGAGATAGATGATATCCATTTATAACTCATTCAGCAAGAGAGAAAGCAGAGAAGCTGAGAGTCTGGGGCAACTTGACCTCGGCTAGTTAAGTGGACCAGAGTTCATAGCCCGGTTTCCCTGCTTGTGAGACCAAGCTCTGATTTCTGCCTCACCCGGTTAGGCAAGACCCAGCAAGATGCCATGGGTTTACCAAGGGCAGAGGGAGCAAGACTCACCCTGCTGGCCTAGCTTTTTAGGGAGTTTTAAGGGGGTTACCCCAACCGCACAAACGAGCTGCTCTAAGCACACGGGAAGGGGAGTGAATCACTCTGGCCCTCATCTCCGAGGATGGCCGCAGGCAAGCTCAGGTCCTGTGGAAACTTGAAGTAGGTCAGGCCACAAGCCAAGCCTGCAGGTAGCACAGGGAGCAACTGGCCGCACAGTCAGTAAAAGTTTTGGATGACTTATAAGGTCGGGGAAACTTCATCTACCAGCTGGTTAGACCGTGGGAACGTACGCCCACTCTGCGCTGCTAGCGAAAGTTCTAGAGTCAAAGTCTAGAAGAGTGTCCAGGCTTCTGGGGCCTCAAGAGAGGGGATCCTGGTGCATCCTGAGGTCCCTCGATAAAAGAGCAGCCCCCCAATACAGTCACCATCGTACTTCCAAGTGGCTCCAAACATGTCTCTCACTTTCCCACATCCGTCAGAGCAGACCTTTGAAGAGTTCGTTGAGAGTTTACGATCTTGCAGAGCCTCAGGGTCCCCTCTGGGAACATGGAAGACATTTGTCAAAACTGGACAGGGTAACAGTGGAGTGACTTGGACCACCTTCCTCTATGCTCCAAAAAGGATTTTCTTTTGTTTTGTTTTGTTTTTAATCTCTCTGATTTCTAATATTAGCACGTTCCCTCTGATTCACTGCTTCTTCTTCCAAATGGCCTCTGAGTCAGGCGCGGTGCAAGTCTGCCATCCCAGTGACTCAGGAGGCTGAGGCAGGAGGATTGCAAGTTCAAGGCCAGCCTGGGCCACTTTGAAAGACCCTGCCTCGAAATAAAAAATAAAAAAGGATGAAGATACAGCTCAGTGGTAGAGCACCCCTGGGTTCAATTCCTAGCACTGAAAAAATATATATTTTTTCTGACTTGTTGTGTTCCCCTGGAAGTAGTAACCATTAATTTTTGAGCAATCCCTGTGTGCTAAGAACAATGTGAAACCCTTTGCGTGTATCATCCCCTTTCAATACAGAACATACCTGTGAGATGCCACTAATGGATTACTGTGCCCATTTTACAGATCAGAAAACCAAGACCCTGGGAAACAAAGGCACTAGCCTTCAACCTAGTACTTAAGTGGAGACACTGAGTTTTGAACCAACAAACCCACATTCCTAGCCCCTGCTCTCCTGTGTCCCAGCTCTTTATTCCACTCTGTTTGGAAAAGCATCTTTACAATATTATTCCTGATTGCATGTCTGTTCTATTTCCCAACAGCAGGGTTAATTCTAACCAGCCCTTATTAAATAAGCACTTAAATGCGTCAGGCCCTGCTCCGATGGATAGGCATTCGTTCCCTTCTCTAATCCTGCAGACAGACTGGTCAGCTGGGAGGCAGAGGTTCTATTATACAGTCGGGCAACTACCTTGTCAAGTTCAGAGAGGTGCAGTGCAGGGCTCAGCCGGGTCCAAGGACTGGTGGGTGGTAGAGCCAGTTTTTGGAACCGGGTTTGTTGGATCCAAAGCCCATGAGCTCCGTTGGCTGGGTTAGCAGTGTCCACTGGGTGTCGGCTTATCACCTGGTACAAGTAGGCTGGCATTTTATGTTGTTAGTATTCCGAGAACTCAGTACGGCCTCTGGCTATAAACGGGGGAGATTGGAAAGACAAAGAAAAAACAAATCTAGAATCAAGGAGCCAAGTCGGTTCACCCAGTGCTTTGGTCGGTGTGGACTCTCCAAGTTCATACAGACACAATGTTTCTTTTGTAATGAATCAACTAGAGAAAAATGGAACTAAGAATGAATTGGCATATCCATCTCTCCCACCCAAGGTGATGAAGCTCCGCTTGGACGCGGGGCTGTAGCTGAATAGCTGTGGCCCGAACACACTCACAATCTTGAGACGCACACGCTGCGACTTCACAGGCGTCTCCAACTTCCTGTTCCCACAACTAACCTGGCCCAGCCCCACACATCACGGCTTCTTAGCTACCTCCTGCCATCTCTCCGCTGCTGTTACTGGAAATTCCATCCTTCCAGGTGTTCGGGACCTTGCCTCATATCCGACTTCTCTTCCACTCACACCCTACAAAAACCCAGCTGCAAATCCTCCTGTTCCCCTTTCAGACCATCTCCTGACCACCAGCAGCCTCCACTGCTGCTGCCTGGTCCAAGCCATGGTCACCCCTCACCTGGGATACGGCCACGGTCCCCTCCCTGTGCTCGCTCTGGGACAACTCCACTGTCCCCGCCCGGTTTGTTTTCTTTTGGACAGCCGGTTAAATCCGAAATCAGACCATGTCACTCCTCTGCTCAAAACTGTGCAGATGTTTAATAAGTAGCTGCTCCATGGCTGAGTAGATGGCGCGTCTTTTAAGGACAAGTTCTCCACACTCCCCTTTTTCTTGTCTTCTTTCCCTTCCATGCATACCCCTGACCTTTGGGAAACTCCTTACCTTATTCACTACAGCAGATTCTGCAAACACGGGATTGTTCATTGTAATAAAACGCGTCACCTGTCTGCAGAATGAAGAAACCCTTTCAGAAACACTACCTGAAATTTCCTAAACTCACTTAAAAATCACAAAGCCAGGTCACATTCTCTGATCTGTGCCCAAAGCTTTGTTAAACTCACCCAAATAGAATAAATAGGTGGAGTTGAAATTTAGAAAAAAACCCAAAAAACTATGCAGACATCTGTCCCCCTGGCCTGGAGTTCCCTGCCCCTGGGAAGGCCGCTCCCTCCTCCACTTCTCTCCTGGCCCCTTCCTGGCCAGACTTCTCTGACCCCCTTTTATGAAATAGAACCTTTCCACTTGCTCAGCTCGCAACCTCTGCATCTTCCTTTCGTGGCTTTTTTCTTTTCTTCCCCACAGCCCTGTTCTATCTATATTTCTGCAACACCTGCTCCCTAACAGGATACAGGCCCCCCAAGGCAGGGGTGTCTGTCCCAGCCGAGAACTAAGCTCCCAGCACAAAGTCCGGCAAGGAGTAACTATTGCTTGGGTGAACGAATGAACGGATAATGCGTGAAAGTCTATCAGGCGTGGTGTCTCTTCACTCCTTGGACTGTGTCGGATTCCTCCAGAAGGGCGCACTTGACCTGGGCCAACGCCCTCCCGGAGGACTCTTCCTATGGCCGTGGGAATACTCCATACAGCAGGCACAGGCCTCGTGTGCCCTTTGAGAGCTACAGCCGTGGCCAGTGCCTTTCTTTTCAATTCGTAGACTTTAGTTTTTACAGAAAAAACGAGCAGAAAGTGTAGACCCGAGGCTGTGCTTTATTTTATCCTAGTTCATTTAAATGGCCGTGTGCGGTGAGCGGCTACCATATTGGACAAGGTGGACTGAAATGGAGACTGGAAAGAAAGGCCCCTGCTGCCCTCCTTGCCCCGTGGGCATCCTCCTGAGGGTTCCGTGGACAGCCCCTTCCAAGGTCAGCAGCAGAGGTCCACCAAGGCCCCGAGGCCGGCTGCAGCCTTCCAAGCAGCAATACCCACACTTCAGACTTCAGGAAAGATGACTCAGCCTCCGGGGTCCGTCTGACTCACCTGCCCTCTGCTTCCCCCTTCCCTTCGCCTTTCCCGTTGCCCAAATATGTTCCTTCTGGTTCAGAGTCAGGGCCAAGGGCCACTCTGGGTCCCTCTGCCCATTCTTCGCTTCTGATTCTGGCCTAACTATTTGAGGTCAATAATCTAGCTTGTGGTTTCCATAGCAACCACTAAAGCAAGCAATCAGCTCCAAACATCATAACAACAATCTCTCTCTCTCTCTCTCTCTCTCTCTCTCTTCCTGCATAGCCATTTTATTTCATCTCTTTGACACCCACCATGTGCCCACCCACACGCACACCTTTAAAATATGGGTCTATATATTTTTAAAGGGTAAAGCGTAAGAAGAGTCAAAGAAATGCAATCCAAAAGAAAAAGAAAAGAGTCTTGTCAGAACATAAACAGAGGTCATCCTAGGCAAGAGCAGAGGCGCAGGGAGCTGCTGCTAATTAGCAGCTACTGCATCCTAAAATAAAATCAGACCGGCAGGTTTTGTAGCTTCTTTGCCATAGAGATGGGACCTGAGGCCCATCCGCCTGTCTTTCCAAAGAGATTCCTTCCCTGACGGTGCCCACATCAAAGGGAGTCTGCCTGAGCTCCTTTGGGGTACGGATGGTACCAGGGTCCCATCATGTCTCTGAAGGGGACAGGCAGGGGAGGTAAACAGCCCCATAGGAACAATTCAGAAGCAGGGCTTTCCTGAGACACAGCAGGAGAAAGACTGAGCTCAGTTGCGTCTCAGAGACTCTGTCCCACGAATTAGCATGCTTGTCGCTGGAAAGATGGAAAGACATAATGCAGTGTTGCCAAGGTGGTCAGTTGCAATGCAGTAAGTAGCCACACCCAGGACTGAATGGAAGATGTCGTGATCCTCAAACCCAGTTTGGAAGCTTCAGGGTGGACAAGGCATACGGGAGACTCAGGAACTGTCCAGCTGGTGCTGAATCTATTCGGGGAGCCCACCACGAAGGTTCTGTCAGAGCACAAAACTGCAAAGCAAGTCTGGGGCTGCCACTGGAGCCCGTCACTGCTGCTGGGATGACCTCCATATCAACAGCCAACAAGCAAGTCTCTTCCTCTTCCAGCTCTCAGTTTCCTTCTGGCGCCCACCCACCTGCTGACGGAACATGCCTCTAAAAAGTGGCTGCAGAGTTCCGGGTTTCACATCAGAAAGCCACAAATAAAAGCATAGACTCGAAGCTCAGCGTCGATGGCTTAAGAACCAGTCTCCCCACCCCCCATTTTGTGGACGCTACATACTTCAACCAGTTTCCCATGGTGGACACTGAGAATGTCTCTAATTCTTCACTGTTACAGATGAGGTTTCAGCAGCGAATCTCCTGCATGTATAACTGCATTTCAGATTATTTATTTGTGATGTATCCCCCAAAGTAGAATTAATTTGCTGAACAGCGTCTACATCTGGAGGGTTCTTGATACCGATGCCTACAGGGTTTCCTTTAAAACTCTGTTAACTTCAGTTCCATCTATCAATAATAAATGTTCTGAATACAAATCAATGATTATGAAATTACTTCATATATATTCATAATGCACTCCTCTTAGATCCTCGAAACTTACAGCCTTGGTTTTTCTCTGCCTATTATCCGTTCACCAAAAACCAAAAACAAACAACCAAACATCTTTCTCCTTCTCTGAACCTTTGTGAAAGAGTCTCTCTCATTTCTTTGCCACACATCTCATAATAGTAGACTCATTGAAAGTAGGAATCATGTTAGAATTCCTTATCCTTTTTCCAATCTCAGCAACTTTTGTTTGTTTGTTTCTTTACAAAAATATTTTACTTGAGAAACTGAACTTCATGGGAATAACTTCAAGAGCTAGGGAGACTTAAAAGAATCCTTTCTTTCTTTAAATTCCTGGACATTCATCTTCTTCTTTGAAAAGCGAAAGCATTTTCTTCCCAGAACTGACCTTGGCAGAGTCTGCCCTTTGCAACTAACTAGTCATTAGATTTTAGAAAGCAGACACTCAGACAAGGTAGCCTAAGCAAAGAAAGCGAATCATAAAAATCAGGGGACACCATCAAGCAAACCAAGACTATACATTATTTGAATCTCTAACAGAGAAGAGGAACAGAAAGAGACAAGAAAGTATATTTAAAGAAATAATAACAGAAAATCTCCTCAACCTGAAGAGGGAAATGGATATCCAGATTCAGAAAGCCCAAAGGATTCTAAATCAATTGAGTCTCCAAAGATCTGCATAAGACACATTTTAATTAAATTGTCACAAGTCAAGGCAAAGAATTCTTCAAACAGCAAGAGAAGAGAGGCTTGCTGTATACAAGGGAATCCCTACAAGACTATCAGCAGATCTCTCAGCAGAACCTTTTTAGTCCAGGACAGACTGGGATGATGTCATTGAAGTATAATAGTAATAATAATAATAATAATAATAATAATAATAATAATGCCAATTGAGAGTCCTTCAAAAATGAAGAAGGTGAAAAAAATTTCCCAGATAAACAAAAACTGAGGGAGTTCATCAACGGAGGAGTACTAAAGGGAATTCTTCAAGTTAAAACAAAAGGATGCTATTCGGGACCATAAGAGTATATGCAAATAAGTCTCACTGCTAAAGCACAGTCATAGAAAACACAGAATATGAAATACTGTAATGAGGCTTTCTATACCTCTTTCATTCCTAGTATAAAAAATTAAAAGACAAAAATATTAAGAATAACTATAGCTACAAAAAATTTTTTTTCATGGACCTAGAACATGAAAGGAGTAAATTTTAAGATTAGTCACATAAACTAAGGGCAGGAGGCATACAGCATAGAGTTTTTATATGCAGTTGAAGCTGAGTAGTTAACAGCCTAAAATAGACAATTACAACTCAAAGAAGTTTTGTGCAAGCCTCATGGTAACCACTATTATAGGAATAAAAGAGATAAAGAGAAAAATCAAACTCTATAAAAAAAGAAAAATGTCACCATAGAAAGTGACAAAAGAGGAAGAAGCAAAGAATTTCAAAACAAACAGAAAACAGCTAAGAAAATAATCACTTGAAATACCAATGGATTAAATTCATCAATCTAACAACATGGAGTAGCTGAGTGAATTTTTTAAAAAAGATCCAACTATAGACTATTTATGAGAGGCATTCTTGACCTTTGAAGACATACATATACTGAAAGGGAAAGGATGGGAAAAGATATTCCATATCCAAGGTAACCAAAAGAGCACAGGAGTAGCTACACTTTCATCAAGCAAAATGACTTTAAGTGAAACACTGTCACAAGGGACAAGAAAGGTTATTGCACAATGCTAAACCAGTATATTCAAAGGGAAGTTAACAATTACATGTTGGATGTGCACCCAAGCTAATGTTTAAAACAATGGCAACGAATATGAATATACCCAGCAGGAGAAATAGGCAGCAGTACAATAGGAGGACCAGGAGATTTTAATACCCATTTGCAATAACAGATAGATCATTCAGACAGAAGATCTATAAGGAAAGAGCAGAATCGAACACCACAGGCAAAATGGACTTAACAGACATATTCAGGACATTTCACTTAACAGCAGCAGAGCACACATAGAATGTTCTCCAGGGTACCTCACAGGCTGGATCACAGAACAAGACATCACACACTGGGAAGACTGAACCTATTCCAACTCTCTTTTTCAATCATAACGAAATAAAAGTAGAAATGTGTAACTAACGGAAAATGGGAATGTTCACGAACCCATGAAAATTAAACAACGAACTCTTGACAAATCATTAGGTCCAAGGAAACATTGAAAGGGAAATGAGGAAGTATATCAAAAAATGAAAAGTTTAAAAATGATTAATCGACTGATGGAATGTGTCAGAAGAGGGAAGTTAGTAGTGATAAACATCTACATTAAGAAAGAAGAGGCCAATTAAGCAAGCTCACTTTTAATTCTAAGGAAAGAGAACGGATTGGGTGTTAGCCACAGAACTGTAATCCCAGCTACTGGGGAGACTGAGGCAGGAGAATCACAAGATTGAGGCTAGCCTACGTAGCCAAGCAAGACCCTGTCTCAAATTTAAAAATAAAAAGGGTTATAAAGGTAGCTCAGTGGAGAGTGCTTGCCTAGCATACATGAGGCCCTGGATTTGATCTTCAGTGCTTCAAAACAAATCAAAACAAACTAAAAATCCAGCAACCTAAGCCCGAAGTTAACTTAAGATAAAAGATAATGAATAGGAGAGCAAAATAAGTGAAATAAAGAATAGAAAAATTGACTTGACTTTCAGAAAGCTAAACAAAACTGCGAACCCTTAACCCAACTAAGAAAAAAGAAAAAGGATTCAAATGAAGTTTTAAAAAAGAGAGAAAGAATACAGGACAACTAAGGAGCTCATACCACAGAAGCATAAGGGACCATGAGAAATTGTTATGAAAAGCTAAACAAAGTGGACACCAGAGGAAATGAATGAATTCCCAGAAACACGCAAAACCTTAAGACTGAAATAAGAAATTGAAAGAGTCAACAAAGCAATAATAAATAAGCAATAATAAATAAGGAGAATAAATCAATACCTTCAGTACAGGAAAGTCCTGGCGCAGATGACTTCACAGATAAATTCTATTAAACAAAGAAGAATTAAGCTGGGGATGTAGCTAAGTGGTGGAGGGCTTGCCTAGCAAGTTAGAGGTCCTGGGTTCAATCCCCAGCACTGCAAAATAAATAAATAAGTAAGTAAATAAATCACACACATGTATGTATGATACAGAAGGATTAATACTGATTCTTCTTCAAATATTCCAACTAAAAAAAAGGAAACCCTTCCATGCTTCCAAACTTGCTTTAGGTCTAGATGACCCTGATACCAAGGCCATAAGAAAATGGCAGACCAATAGCCCTTATGAACATAGATGCAAAAATCCCGAACAAAATATTAGCAAGAGAAATTCACCAACACATTAAAAATAATCAAACATCATGACCAACTAGAACTTATTTCTGTAATGAATGAATGGCTTAACCTGTGCGAATCATTGTGATAGACCACATTTACACAATAAAGGATAAAATTCACATGATCACCTCCAAGCATCCAGGAAAAGCATTTGAAAAAAAAATTCAATATATTGTAGGATAAACATTCTCTCCAAATTTAGAAGGAATTTACCCCAACACATCAAAGTCCCTATGTGGAAACCCCACAGCCGATATTGTATTCAATGGTGAGGAAACTGAAAAGTTTTCCTCTACGATGTGCCACAAGACAATGGTGCCCCCATCACCATTTCTACTCAACACAGTGTGGCAATAATGGAATTCCTAGCCCGGAATTTAGATAAGAAAAAGAAGTGAACAGTATCCAAAATGGAAACAAAGAAGAAAAAGTATTTGTTTACAGATTACATGATCATTTACATAGCAAGCCCTAAAGTCTACACACACACACACACACACACACACACACATACACACAACATAACAACTAATAAATGGATTCAGTAATATTTCTGGGTACAAAATCAACAGTACAAAAAAAGTTGTTTCCATACATGAACTATGAACTATCAAAAAAGAAAATAAAGAAAACAATTCCATTTCTAATAACATCAAAAAGAATAAAGTACTTAGGAATGAACTTAACCAAGAAGGTAAAAGAATTGTGCTGTCAGAACTATAAAACACGGATGAAATAAGTAAGGAGACCCAAACAAATGGGAAGTTATTCCATGTTCATGGATCAGAAGACTTCACATTGTTAAAATGCCCATAAATAATACAAATGCCCATACGCCCCCAAATTATCTCTAGATTCAGTCCTGTCACTTTTAAAACCCAATTGCATTTCTTATGAAAATTTTTTACAAAAAGTTCTAAAATTCTTAGAGAACCACCAACGTGTTCAAATAGCCAAAGCAATTTTGAACTTGATAAACCAAGATGGAGTAATCCCACTTCTTGATTTCAAAAAAATCCATTATAATTAAAGTGATCAAAACAATATCATTCAGGTGCAAAAACAGACATACATACCATCAGACATCAGAAATCAAAAGCCCAGGAATAAACCTACCTGCATACAATTAACTGATGTTCAACAAGGATGCAAAGAGAACAAAATATGGGAAGGAACATTCCCTTCACTAAATGATGTTGGGAAAACTGAATGTCCACATGCAAAAGATGCATACATCCTATCTCACACCACCCACAAAGATCAGCTCAAAAGGATTAAAGACCTCATGACGAGACTTGAAACTCTGGAAAAAACATCACAGTGGAACACATTTTTAAATGGGTCTTGGCCATGACATCTTGGATAAGACCTTAAAACACAGGCAACAAAAATAAAAATAGAAAGGGAAATACGTCACACCAAAACGTTTCTGCAGAGTAAGGAAGCAATCATAAAGTGAAAAGGCTACCTGCAGGAAGACAGGAAATACATGCAAATCAAATGTCTGACAAAGGATTACTATCCATGATATATAAAGAACTCTTCCAACTCAATGGCAAGAAATAAAAATAAAATAGGGAGGCTGAGGCAGGAGGATTGAAAGTTCAAAGCCAGCCTCAGCAATATAGTGAGGCCCTAATCAACTCAGTGAGACGCTGTCTCCAAATAAAGTAATAATAAAAAAGAACTAAAAATAAAAACACTAACAATATGGTTGAAAAAATGAGCAAAGGAACCCAACACACATTTTTCCAAAGACTAATAAATAGCTAATATGACTAATTATCAGCAAAATGCAAATCAAACCACAATGAGATGTCACCTCACACCTGATAGGGTGACTATCATTTAAAAAGCATTGATAAGCATGTGGAAAAAAAGGGAACCTTTGTACACTGTTGTGGGAATGTAAGTTGGTGCAGCCACTATGGAAAACAGAGATTCGAAACAAATTAAAACTAGAACTACCGTAGGACATAGTCATCCACTTCTGGAGAGAAGTCTGAAAGAACTGAAATGAGAATCTTGAATAGATATTTGCATTTCCACAGTTCTCAAAGCATCTTTCACATTAGCCAAGCTGTGGAAGTCAACTCCATGTCCACTGACAGAAAAATGGACAACAAAGTGAGAAATGGAATATGATTTGGTCTTTAATAGGAAGGAAATTTTGCCCTTTATGACAGCAGAAATGAGCCTAGAGGACATTATACTGACTCAAGATTAGCCAGATACAGAAGGACAAATACCAAAGATCCTCCTCTCATGTGAAATCTAAACAAGCTGAACTCGTGGAAGAAGAATGGCCGTCTCCAGGGCTGGGTGAAGGGGAGACAGAGAGGCGTTAGTACACAGTGTACTTAAGCAGACAAGTAAGCCCCAGTTCTCTGCAGTCGGGTGTGGTGGTCAGAGGTAACAGAACTCCAGTAGATACTTGAAAATTGGCTGAGAAGTAGATCTTTCATTAAGTGCTCACACACACACACACACACACACACACACACACACGCTTTCCTTCCTCCTAAAGGAAACTTTAGGAGGTGATGGATAAGTGTATAGCATATACACTTATCTGGTGATATTTTCACAGATGTCTACTTCTATCTAAATTCATGAGATTGTACGCATTAAATTGTACATGCTTATATGTTTTGATCGTATTTTGATAAAGCCATTCTTTGAAGAAGAGCAAGAGAAGAATCGGTTCTAAGGATGAGAGAGGGATTGAGCAGGCATCCACATATCCCTCCGACATCACAGCGGCTAGCACAGCATTTGGTACACGGTTGGGACACAATTGTTTTATTGATTGATTTTCAACGTGGGTGTTCAGTATTTCCCCCTCTTATGCTCGGTGCTTTTTTTAAATTTTCCAAGGCAGAGAAGACTCATCTAGTTTCGATCACAAACGTTTCATGTAGAAACTTCTTTTGAAGTCTTCCCCTTTACCTTAGAAGTTCTTGTGACCTTGAATTCTGCTTTACAGCCATTTACTTTGCCATAAAATAACATGTTCGTCGTTTACTTATTAGATCAAATACCCTTAGAGATGCGCCATCCTTTCCCCTCAGAATGTCCTATTAGAAGCTTGTGAATTACTTGTGCTAGACTACAGGCTCTTCAGGGCAAAGCCTATACCCTCTCTGATCACCTGGTGTCCCCTGTTCCTAGCACAGGGTAGAGCACACAGCTGATCCATGAACTCTGTTGAATGGAAGAATGAATGAGCTATTGAATTAGTGAGTGAGTGAGTGAGTGAAAACATGAATAAATGAGTGAGCAGTGGATGAATGGATGGATGAGTGGATGGATGGATTGATAATGGATGGGTGGGCAGATGGGCAAAGGATGGGTGAATAGATGGGTGGGTGGGGAGTGGATGGATGGATGGATAGGTGGATGGATGGATTGATGAATGGATGGGTGGATAGATGGGTGAATGAATGGATGAGGGTAGGTAGATGAATGAATGGATGAGGGTAGGTAGATGGATGGATGGATGGATGGATGGATGAATGAGGGGATGGGTGGATAGATGGATGGATGGATAAGTGAATGGATGGAGGGATGGATAGATGGATGGGTGGGTGGATGGATGGATGGATGAATGGATGGATGGGTGGGTGGATGGGTGAATGGATGAATGGATGGAGGGATGGATGAATGGATGGATGGATGGATGGGTGGGTGGATGGATGGATGGATGGATGAATGGATGGAGGGATGGATGGATGGGTGGGTGGATGGATGGATGGATGGATGAATGGATGGATGGGTGGGTGGATGGGTGAATGGATGAGGGGATGGGTGGATAGATGGATGGGTGAGTGGGTGGATGGGTAGATGAAGCATGTGTATTCTACTTTGAGGAATAGGTGAATTGGAGTCTGCCTTGCTTAATCTCTCAGTTTTCAGGGTAGCTATTCATTTTTTGAGAGCTGAGGACAATAGTCTAAGCCAAGGAAGAGATACAATACCCACCATCTCTCTAAAATATATTTTCAAAGGAAGAACTGAATTGGGGCCCCATCACACCAACATTTTTGGTTTTCTTACATGAAAATAAATGGATTTGATCATAACACACTGGTCCTGCCGGCGGTAAATCAAGTTCCCAGTCGGGAGCCATGATCCATTCTTTCTTCTTTCCAAACCCAAGAGGAGGAGGAGAGTAAAAGGAGGAGGAACAAGAGCAACAGGGTAGGGAAGGAAGAAGGAGCAAGGAAAAAGAGAAAGATGGAGGAGTTGCCAACTCCTAAGAGCTTTCCAGACATCGCACAACACACAAATGCCATGCCACTCAGTCAGGTGCTCTCCCCAAGGCCCTGGGGTCATGGTGGTGGACAAGTGGACAGTCCTGCCTACCAGAAGCTAATGTTTGAGTTGGTGAGCCCACATTGCCTAAGCAAGATTTGAACCCAAAAGTCTGGATTTTGAGTTCAGAGCACCAACCTTCACACGGGAGAAAACCACCCCACCAAACGTTGCTGCGTGACTTTACAAATGATTTACACCAATGAATTTTCAAAAGTGAACAAATGCCTCATCTCTCAATAGCACCTTTGCTCCTTCCTGCTGGGGCCAGTTTCGCTCTATTGTCCCGGTGGCCACTCACTTCTTGCCAAGGTGTCCCTGTTACGTCTACAATGTGACAGTAACAGACCTTGTGCATTCCAAAAAAAAAAAAAAAAATCGTGTCCTTTTGGCCCCAACTTGACTCCCCAGGGAGATAAGCAACTTCCCTCTGATCCAGGCTGGCTCTTGAGCATTGTGGATGGAATACTGAGCCCGGCACAGCGACAGGGAGATTCAGCCAGTCAGGCCTTCTCCACATGCTGATGGAATCTTGACCCCAGGTGTTAACTGTGCCTGGTGACAAGGCAAATCCCGAACTCTAGAGACTGCTAGAGGAAAACAACCCGCAAAGAAACTGGGACCGCCAGACGGTACTCGCTTCAGCCATCCAGCGCCCTGAATGAATCCAAGACGTCCTAATTCCCTCTGAACTTCTCAAACCACAAGCCTCTTCCTTTGCTTCAAAATGAAGGAAGATGGTCCCATTTCTTCCTCTGCCTGTGTCCACGGTGCCACCAAATCCTACCCAACCAGCCTCCAAAAAGCAAATGATTCATGGTGTTCCAACCTCTGCCAATCCACCATCCCCTCCTGGCCTGAGCCGCCATGCCGTCCCACTGAGCCACCCAGCGGGTCTCCTGCTTTGTCTGCGCCCCTCTGGTCGCTCCCCACACTGCACACTGGAAACAAATCCCATCAAGCTCTCTCACTTATTTCCTAGAGTCCCCTAGATAAGAGCCAGAGTCTGCTCCATGTCGCCCGGCTTCCCGCCCTGCCTTCCTTCTCAATACCTTTCCCTCGGGTCTGTCCACCCACAGGGCCTTCTTGTCCTTCCTCCCGTGTTTCTGTCTGTTTCCTTCACCTGCTACTCACGTCTGCTTCTCTGTGCCTGGAATACATTCTCCTCCCTCCTCACATCTGCGTAACAAATTGTCACCAACTTCTCACAGTTTCTATAGGTCAGGAGACCGGGTCTGACTTAATTGTCATGTGTCCTGCTTTGGGTTTCTCACAAGGCAGCCAGCAGGTTGTCACCTGGGCTGCGGTCTCATCCGAAAGCTCAAGTCGGGAAGAATCCACTGCTAAGGCCCCTGGACTGTGGGCAGCACCCAGCACTTGTGGCTCTTGACCCAAGGACCTCAGCTCCTTGCTGGCTTTGGCCAGAGGCTGCCCGCCCTCCCTGCCAGACGAGTCTTCCACGTGAGCCTGCAGCTCAAGAAGCCAACAGAGTCTGTCTGCAGGCAGAAGCTACAGCCCTAGGTATCAGGACCACAGAATGGCATCACACCACATTGGCCTTATTCTGTGAGAGCAAATCGCCGGTTCTGCCACCTTAAAGAAGGAGATGGCACAGGGCAGCGACCTAAGAGGCCAGGGCCACGGCAGACAGCCTGGGGCTCCAGCGCCACCCTCTCCCTCAGACCTTGGCTACGTGAGGGTCTGGTGGGTCATTGCGCCTCTTCAGGAAGAGCCCTGCAAGCTTCTACTCTTCCCTTCCCCTCCCTTATTATGTGTTAGCATCCACATATCAGAAAGAACATTCAGACTTTGGGTTTTTGGGATTGGTTTATTTCACTTAGCATGATAGTCTCCAGTTCCAGCCATTTACGGGCAAATGCCATAATTTCATTCTTCTTTACCGCTGAGTAATATTCCATTGTGTATATATACTACATTTTCTTGATTCATGCATCCGTTGAAGGACACTTAGGTTGGCTCCATAGCTTAGCTATTGTGAATTGAGCTGCTATAAGCATTGATGTAGCTGCATCACTGTAGTGTGCAGATATCAAGTCCTTTGGGTATAGACCGAGGAGTGGGATAGCTGGGTCCAATGGTGGTTCCATTCCAAGTTTTTTAGACAAAGGGGAATGAAGGGAAAGTAGAGGGGATGGGAATGGGAAGGACAGTAGAATGAATGGGACATCACTTTCCAATGTTCATATATGAACACGCGGCCAGTGAAACTCCACATCATGCACAACCACAAGAATGGGATCCTAATTGGAATACTCCATGTCTGTGTAAGATGTCAAAATGCACTCTACTGTCCTGGGTTTCTGGAAAGAACAAATTAAAAAATTCAGACAAAAGCCAGAAAAGAATAGGCCTACGCGTAGTTCAGACTTCCATGAAAATCTGAAACAAAATAATTCCTCACCTTAGGTTCCCACGTAGTGGCCTGTATTTCCCTTAAATGACACCTTGGTACCTTTTCTGCTTACGCTTTTTTATTAGAGCATTATAGTTAGACGTAGTCGCTGGGTTCATCCCAACTCACTCACAGAGCGTGGAACACTTTCACGCACCCCATGGTTGTCTTCGCCCACGACCTGTTGAGTTCCGTGAGGACAGAAAACTCATCCGTTCAGAGCGACATACCCCCAGTCGAGCTCAGAGGCCAGCTGACTTGCTGAATGCTCAACAATTATGCTAACTTATTGTTGAAAGGATGACTGAGCAAAAGTTCTCTTAGCATCTGGGCGTGTTTTTACGTCGCCCCAAACGGAGCCACTTGCGACACTCCCCAGACCCTCACGGGCTGACCCCCTTAAGCCTGACTTTACCCTCCCTACCCCTTATCAATACCATGGTGGAAAAAGATCTTGGAAGACCTTCAAGAACATTCCAAAGTAGCATTGCTCGAAAAAAGTAGTCTCTTTCCTACCCAGTGATGTTGATTAATTCACCCTTAAATCCAAAGCAAAACTGAAGTCATCGTTCACTTTCAATTTTAGTTCAGGAAGAAGAGAAGGCTGGAGAGGGACTCTGGTGTCCCTGGCCAGGTGCTCTGTGCCGAGCCCCAGGATGCGTTTGTACTTGTGAATGCTGTGGATGGAAGGATTTGCATCCCCATTCTTCAGACAGGTTCGGAGAGGGAAAATGAATCTCCCTGTGCTGTGCTGCTAACCGGCTGGCCCAGGGAGATTTGTTCTAGTTCTTGCTGGCTTTCTTGATGGATGTGTTCTCATGGTGGCTAATCTCAAGCTGCTGATGGCCTTCCAACTAACTCACAAAGTTCTGGACTATCTATCTATTGGTTCCCGCAAGTCACTAGTGCTGGCCCCAGCTCACTGCTGGACTAGACCCCTGGTTCAGGCTTCTTACTTCACCTCTTAGCTTCTGCCAGATGGAGACCCCACTGAGATATTAAGCTCCTGCAAGTGGAGGCCTGGCCAAGCCCACAGCCTTGCTGGAGGGTAACGCTTAGTAAATATTTGCTGGGTCCTTGTGATTGGAATTTCCAAGGGCAATCCAGAAGGAACCACATCGCCTCTTGGCAGGACCTAATCAGGGACAGAGGAAGCCCCAGGCACCCACACTCAGAGGGCCTGAATAGCTCCCAGGTGAGGCTGGAGGAGGCAGGAGTCTGTGGAAATGGCCCTCCTCTGGCTGAAGCAGCCAAGCAGCAAAGTAAGCAAAGAGGGTGTCGCCAACTCAGCAGGGGGTTGGGGGCTCTCCTCTGGACTTCCTGTCCTCCCAGCCCCTGCTGCCTCTGAGTTGTTACCCAGCAGGTGGCTTTATGGACTTAGGATCTTAGGAGTCCCAGAGAGAAGTAGCTTAGAGACACACCTGGGTCCTTCTTCCCTGACCCAAAGCTTCAGAGAAAAAGAACTGCAGAACCAGAACTGGGCAGAACTTTCTAGAACTTTCCTCTTTGTTTATTCATTCAGTCACCACACATGGAAGGTTATGTACCAGGGTGAGAGAAAGAAATATGCAAAGACAACCCAAAGGCACTTGGGTTTGCTGACCAAGGGGAAAGGACGTGAGCAAGGCCTCTAAGCCAGCCATGGCATCCAGAAAGGCTTTCTGGAGGAAGTGCTGCGCAAGACAGTCATGTTGAGGCCAAGGAAAAGAAGGCTAGTGCCTCCTTTGTTACATCATCTCGCTGGACATTGCTAGCCATCTTCCAGCCGCCACGCCTTCCTGTATCCAATATCAAAGTCTGCTTTGTTGCTTACTGCTCTGCAACAGAGTACCCCAGATTTAGAGGCTTAAACAATTGCCATCTTATCATGTCTCATGATTTGGGAGTCCCAGAGAGAAGGCTGGTGTCCGAGAGCAGCTTAGAGACACACCTGGGTCCTTCTTCTGCTTTGTTGCTTACTGCTCTGCAACAGAGTACACCAGATTTAGAGGCTTAAACAATTGCCATCTTACCATGTCTCATGATTTGGGGGGATAAGGATGTGAGCAGGGCTCAGCCGACTGGTTTGCACCACGAGGTACCAGTGGAGGACGCTCGGTGTGGATCAGCTGGACCTGGGGCTGTCTGTGCAGGTGTGAGTCGGCCACACCTCTGGGTGCCTGGTGATAAAGCAGGAATGGATGGAAAGCTGGGTTCAGCGGCGGGTGGTGACAGGCTGCCTATGTCCTTGTGGTGGGGCAGTCTCCAACTGCCGGATCTCCTGCATGATGGTTCAGGGCTCCCAGAAATAGTAGCCAGATCCAGGGAGTGAGGTCCCCAAGTTCTTATGATGTGAGCCCCAAACCTGGCACCATATTCTATCAGCCACGCAGTTAGAAAAGCTTCCCATATCCAGTGAAAGGGAGGCTCCACCCTGCCACAGTGGAGCGTCGAAGGATTTACAGACAGGGTTTTGTTTGTTTGCTTGCTTTTCTAATAAGATTCCCAAGCAGATGCGAAAATCATGCAGGTAGAGTATCCCTCATCCCAAATGCTGGCGGAATATTTGCACAGACTTTACCACCTCAGTATTCCCAATCTGCAAATTCAAAATCCCCAAGTGCTCCAGAATCTAGACCTTTTCTGAGAGTCATGTCAATGCTCAAAAAGTTTGTATGTTTCAGATTTCAAATTTTCAGATTTCGGTAGAAAGAACTCTTTTTATTCTTCGTCCATCTCTTCCCCTGTGATAATATCTTATAAAATGATACTCTTGCAGGTGACCACAGGAGAGAGTCACAATCAGGAAGTGGAGTGTGGCTTTTATTAACTCACATACCAACCTCATTCAAATTTCATCTATTTTTATATGTACTGTGTGTGCGCGTGTGTGTGCGTGTGTGTGTGCGTGTGCGCATGCACAAAGTTCCAGGAAATGTCATCACGTGTATATTTGAGTGAGCACCATTGCGGTGAAGCTATACAACTGTTCTGTCATCTCAAAGAACTTACCTCTTGGTGGGAGATTTTAATCTACTCCAGGTGGAATACTTGAGAATCTCCGTTGAGTCTCAATACAGCTCTCAAAAAGCTGGATGACCCCATTGCTGTCCCTCAGTTTCCTTCCCTGCAAAATGGGAAGCAATATCTAACCAAGGATTTGCAGTAGGAAGTCAGTGGAACTATGGAGATCAGAAAGCCCAGGTCGCAGATCTGACCTCAGGTCCCTGCAGCACGCTCCACTATTGCAAACACCGGGAAATGAGCTTCAGTTGGCTCCTCAGTAAGCCTGGGATAAAATGGGACGCACACCGTGAGAACGTGGTGAGGGTTAGGGGAGATCATGCGGGCAAAACCCCCAGCTCGCCACTGTCAGAAGACCCGGGGTCTGTCATCATCCTTCTAGATCTTTGGACTCATTTGCAATTCTGGCATCTTGGAGCGTTTGCATAGTGACATACAAGGCTTCATGGTCATTATTTTATGAGTTGTTGTGTAATCAGTTAGATAAAATCCTATGCAGATTGTTGACAAGGTATTGCTTAAAATAATCCATTCTTTAACCCATTCTAAGTCAAACCCTCCTCCTCCCCTTACCCTGGGTAATTGTGAAGGACACTCAAGGACACAGCCCTGACGTGATCAGAAAAACTCAACGTGAAAAACCCAGCTGTCTCATTTCCATACACACTTCGAAGATTCTGTACAGTACTGTGCGCCTTACCCACATTTCAGTCAATGACAGACGGCATGTACCGCGGTGGTCCCGTAAGTTGATAACGGAGCTGAAAGATTCCTATTGCCCAGGGATGTTCTAGCATCGTAAAGTCAGAGCACAAGGCGTTGCTCATATGTTTGTGGTGATGTGGGTGCTACTTTGTACAGCCAGTTATGCAAAAATAGAGCACATACGATTTTACCCAGCACAGGATTCCTGATATGAGAGTAAGCGACTAAGCCCTTGGCTTCCATATTTATCCTACTATTCTATTGCTATTCCAGAGCACACTCTTATTATAAAAACAACCTCCTCTGTAAAACAGGCACCGGTCTTGGTCTTCTTGCATTTATGGTGTCTCTTGAGCAAGGAGCCATGGGTCTACGCCACCGAGTTTGGGGTGAGTACACTCTACCTTGTGTGCAAAATAAGGATATCACGGAATGAGGTCTTTCCCAGAACATGTCCCTGTTGGTGAGTGACACCTGACTACATCTGGTTCTGCGTTCAGGGAGCCAGGGTGACGTTTCCCTGCAAAGTCTCCAAGGAAAGAAGGAAGCAGTTTCCCGCCAACGCAGAGGAAGGAGCTCCCCTGCCTCTTGACTCCGGCAGCTTCTCATCCTCAAGAATTCCTCCTCGGCTCCCTGGCCAACGTTTTCCTTCTCCACAAACATGGTGCACAGTCTGACTTCATTCCTGACAACGAGAACCGTGGGACCTGGACCCCGGACGGGATGCCACCGAGCTTTAACAGAGTGTCCTGGACCAGAGCCCCCGGGCCTGCCCCCTGCCCCTCACCACGACCTCCCTGCTCCTGGCGCACCTCCCAAGAACACCCCGTGCGTCTTCCTGCAGACTGAGAGATACGCCCGGTGTTGGCTCTCCCGGGGAAAAATTCAAATGGAAACAGCCTCGCAGCATGACTTCAGAGCAAACCAAAACTGAAAGGCAGCTTCTGAGAGCCAGTCATCATGCCCAGGCGCCAAGGGACAGACCTTAACTTGTGACCACGTTCTTCAGGGCCTCGTTCTGTTGGTCTCCCCATGGAGGGCGCCTGGCGCCTCAGCTGGGTAAAACCCTCGGCCCCTTTCCTGGAACATCCCGAACGTGGCTTTGTGCCTGTTTGCTGGAGAAAACACACAGGTTTCTGTTTTCTGCTCAGCCTGGAAGCAGCCTCAAGCGACAATGATCAGTCCCAAAGGTGGCATGAATCAGACTTCCCGCTTCTGTAGCTGGGAACCTTGACTCTGATTGGCATGACTGCCCCCCTGCAGGGCCACCTCCATTTTAGCTTTAAAAGGGGGAAATGACCCTTCTCACACTCCCGCTCAGGACTTCTGGAGAGACGGGGTGATGTAATAAGAATCCTATAATAGTGCATCTGCCGCTGGATGGGTATAGGCATCTGCCGGGAATCTTATTAACATGTAGGTTTTGACTCCATGGGATTGGCGTGGGTCCTGAGATTCTGCATTTCAGGATGATTCTGCAGCTGCTGACCTGGGAACCACAGTTTGCACCAGAAGGTTCTAAAGCACTTCCTTGTTGGAGCATTGCAAGGAAACATGAAAGCTCTTTACAAATATTTTCTTTTTAGAAATAATATCTATGGAATGTCAAGAATATCTTGGGTAAAGCTTTAGAATCCCTCAGCACCCGTTTCCTGCTTCAGCCTGCCTCAGAGTGAGTGAGCAGTAAGCAATCCGTCTTCAGGTTCTAGAATCGAAGCTGGTGACAGGCTCTTCTGTGGTGTATCAGTCAGCTGTGGGTGCTGTAACAAAAGATCCTGAGCTTATTAACGTGCAACAGCACAATTTTATTATCTTAGTTCTGGAAGTTAGAAGTCTGAAAATGGGTTTCCCTGGACTAAGCCTCCATGGGTGTCCCGACTGCATACTTTCTGGGGGCACAAGGGGAATATGCATTATTTTTGCTTCTCCACCTCTTAAACTCCTTGCCTGGGAGACCCTCTCACCTTTGAAGCCAGCAGCATCACCTCTTTTCAAGTCTCTGAGCTCTGCTTTCTCATTACATCTCTCTCCCTGACTCTGACACTTCCGCCTCTCTCTTCTGATTTCCCCATCTCCAGATAGTGAATTTAATCACATCAGCTAAGGTCCTATTGCCACATAAGATAATATAGCACAGGTCAGCTGGGGGTGTAGCTCGGGGGTAGAGTGCTTGTCTAGCATACAAGAGGCCCTGAGCTCTATCCAGCACCACGAAAAAAATACATACATACATATATATGTATATGTTCCTACATCTATTTATACAAGCGTATATTTATATGCATATCTATATATATTTGCATATAAAATATACATATTTACACATATTTATGGTCACTGGTTTCAGGGATTAGGACATGGCCATATTGGGGGATCATTACCCTACTGTATATCATATATCCTTTCATGCATCCAGGTGTCACCCTGGTCAGGGCTAGGATGTGGACAGGTCCCCCAACCTAGACATCAATGGACAAATGAATGGATAAAGAAAATGTGGCATATATTCACAATTCACAATGGAATCATCCACACAAAGGTATCATTTATGGATACTACTGGAGCTCATCATGTTAAGTGAAATAAGCCAGGTACAGAAAGACAAGTACTGCATGACCTCAGGCACGTGTGGAAGCTACAAATGTTGATCACCTAGGGGTAGAAAGTAGGGTGGCAGTCAACAGAGGTTAGGAAAGGGAAGATAGTGTAGAGGGGAGGGAGAGGGGCAAATAATGGGAATCAGAAAGGAGGATTGGTTCCAATATTCTACAGCACAGTAGGGTAGCTATAGTCAACATTTTATCATTTATTCCAAAATAAGCAGAGGAGAAGAACTTGGAATTTTCCAAACAGAGATAATAGTTGAAGGGATAGAAATGCTAATTACTCTGATTTTTATCATTGCTCATATTATATATATATATATACATATACACATATATATGCATCAAATTATCAACTGTACTCCATCAATAAATGCAGCTATCATGTCACTTAAAAAATAAAATCAATTAAGAGTTTTAAATGGCGAATTGTATATAAAATGTGGTAGTAGAAAGAATGAAGTTTCCAGAAGTCACCATAGGAATTATTTTTAAAAACTTATTTAGGCAGGGAAAGACTTCTCTCATGAGATAAAAATATCCCCTATCAAAATCAACCTAAAAATGAAAAGATATGTGCGTGTGTAAGAGCACACACGTGTGCCTGTCTGAATTAAGAACTTTTGTTCATAGGGAGAAATAATTAAGAGTTAAAAGGTAAGTGATGGAGTGGAAAGTCATATTTGCAACACTTACTACCTAGTAGAGGCTTATTTGCTAAATATGCAGACAGCTGAATAAGTCAATAAGAAAAAGAGAGATAACCTAATAGAAAAATGGGCAGAAAACATGAATAGGCATTTCTTGAAAGATTTCCAAAGGGCAAACAAACATAGGAAAAGATAGCCAACTTCAACAGACATAAAAAAATAAAATGCTGCTTAAAAACACAAGATACTGCTACACTCATAGCTACAAATTAAAAAGTCAAGTGTTGACAAGGATGTAGAACAACCAGAGCCATCATTCACTGATAGTGGGGTGGGGATGCTATTTGGTGTGAGTACTTTTGAAAGCGGCTTGACCTACATATGAATACACACATCCTTTATCCAGCACCTGCATTCTTAGGTAGGTACCTAGCAGAAATAAATGGACCAAGGACAAGGAGAAGAATATTCATGGTGACACTATTCACCCTGAGCCCACACTGGTGACAACTAAATGCCCATCAACAGTAGTATCAATCAATAAGTCTTGATGGATTTGTGTAGTGGAATAATATGCAGCAATAACCAAAGAGCGTCATGCACAACAGAAACCCAGCTCGCAGACTCACAAACCCTGAGCTCACGAGTGGTATTGAATGAAAGAAGCCAACCACAGAAGAACACAACTAACTTACACCACGCGTACAAGCTTTGGTGTTAAAGCTTCAGAGACATGTTACTCTGAGGGAAAGGGTGATGGGTAGTCATTGGGAGGAAGCCGGAGGGAAAGTTCTTGGGGAGCAATTTTCCATTTCTTGATCTGGGTGTGGTCGAATGGATGTTCTTGTTCTGATTTCTTTGAGCCGCTCATTTAACTTTGTAGGGTTCTTCAAAAAATTTTTCCCTGTAGGTACACTTTAGTTCATAAAAAGACTTCAAAAGCCAGAGGCCCCCACTGCAGCCTCCACCCTGCCTCCCATGCAGACAAGCCTGGAGAGCTGTTTGCATTAGGACTGGGAGGATCTGCGCTCCCAGGCTCCATACCAGACCTCCCTGTGCGGCCCAGCAACTCAGATACCTCCGGTTGGCCTGGGGCCAGCTTCCTCCACTCCTGGGGTCCTTTGTGCACCTCAGGTGGAACTGTTTTCCGAGCATGCTCTAAACCCTGCAGTTGGAGGCCTGGGGGGGCCTGGGTTTTGTTTCCTCGATGTCATCCTTCCCTGTGGGCTGCTTCAAATGAATCCTGTGGACGACAGAGAAATGAGAGAGTATTAAAAATGTCAGAGTCAGATCCTGAGCCGCACAGCTGGGTAAATAGAGCCAGTGGAGATGTTTTCATTAGTGGCTTTATGGTTATGCTCACTTAAGTTATGGATTTAAGGTGGGGGCGAGCAGATCTTCTACCTACTTCCGGCCCTGCTCAGACCAAATCATTCGGCACCCTCGTCTTTGGGAACGGAAGACCCTCAGTTTCAGGGGGATGCGTGCTGTCACCACTTTGGGAAATTGTCTACCTGTGCATGAATTCTTTACAGAGAAACGGATATAGCAAAAGTTTCTCAGCTTTTATGTTGGAGAAATAGAAGAGGGTGGTGTTCTTGAACCGTACAAGATGGAAACTTCTATGATCAAATGTCATGGTCGATGTCCTCAGAAATGAACGCTATCTCTGCAGTTACAATATCCAGAGCGATCAGTTCAAGAACCCCATGACATGGGCCAGAGTGACCAGGGTTTAAGTTCATGTTTACCGACCTTGTAAGTCACATGATCTTTGTGAAAAATTATTTAAGCTTCTGTTTCCTCATCTCTAAAAGATAAATAAAATTGCATGGTCCAGTTGTGAGGAGTAAATATATACCTATAAAGCACTTAGCATAGGGGCCAGGGAGATAGCTCAGTCAGTAGAGTGCTTGCCTTGCAAGCACTAAGGCCCCGGGTTCAATACCTGGCACCCCCCAAAAAAAGAAGAAAATTAAAAAAGCATTTAGCATAGTACCAGGTGCCTCGTAAATCCTTAGTAAGATTAAATAAGATCAATGGAAGGTAAGCTTTCCCAGAAGATGTAATATCTGAGAGTGATCTCAAAGGATAATAGTATAGTCTTATTATTGCGTAACAATCTACCTCCAAACTCAGTGGCATAAAACGACCACCACTAGATCATGTATTCTGTAAGTCAAAAATGTGGACAGAGCCCAGAGGAGATGGCTGATCTCTGTTACACTGCAAGTAGAATCTGGGCCTACTCCACTTCCAAGCGTTGGAGTCTTGGCAGGAAGGGCCAAGTCGGGAAGCTAGACTCAGAAGGCACTGGAGTGCAGGCCTGAGGCCTTCCAACCTGGCAGCCTCGGGGCGGATGAACTTCTCAGCTGGAAGCTCAGTGTTCCAGTGCATAAAGCCTAGGTAGTATTGCCCTTGATGGTCTAGCCTCGGAATCCCATAAGTACCTTTTCTGCTGTTCTATTGGTCAAAATGGTCAAACACATACATAAAAATCCATCGGAAGGTCACAGACCCCTTCTCTCAAAGAGAAGGGTGTCAAAAGATTTGTGACCTTGTGGGTATGCATGTGTGCACGTGCATGCACTTGTGTGTGTGTGTGTGTGTGTGTGTGTGTGTGAATTATGGCAGTATCTATTCTATGTCAGGGTCCTAAGCTCAATTCTTTTTTCTTCCTTCCTGTTCTTGTCATTGTCCCCACGTTTGCTGAAAATCTTACAGCACAGCAGAGAGACTCAAACGTGGTGTTTTAAAATTCCTCCAGGTTGGAGTCTGGTTGACCTGCAGATTATAGAGACACCAAGGTCCAAAGCCCCAGCATTGCCTGAGGGTGGGGACCTACTTGGTATCCCAGGGCTGAGACTGGGGGTGCCACTCTCTCTCCTTTCTCCCTCCTCCTCCTGCAGCCTGGGGACAGTGCTTCTCAGGGTCTGTCTGCGTCCACTCCACCCCATGCGACACGGTCTGGGACCTTGCTGCAGGCCTCAGTCTGGAGATCTCCTGGCATCTGTGCTCACTGCCATGGAAGTCCTGCCCAGGTTCTTGGGGTGACCTGGGCCACCCACCCCCTAGTTTGGGCACACACATGCCCCTTGTTGGTGGGTCCCTGGTAAAAGATCCTCGGCCGACCTCCTAGGGCACCGGACCCCACTTGCTCCACGCAAGGAGCCCGTGAAGAAGAATCGCCACTTTCACTTTGGGCTCCAGGGATAAGGAAGCTGATCGCCAAGTTGTTTCCTGCCCAAGGTTAAAAATCGGGTCATTGAAACCTACCTGCATTTAAACTGTGTCGCCTGGCTCTGGAGTCAGTGCTATTAATTCCATAACGTTAGATCCCCCCATAAACAGAGCTATTGATAGATGATAGAAAGGATGGAGGGAGGAAGGAATGGAAGGAGAGAGAGGCAGGTGATAAATGACCGGCTGGTGGCGAGGCATAGACAGATGTCAATCTTAAGTGGAAAGAAGCTGAAGCCCAGATTCCTAAGGGACGGGCCCCTGGCAAACCTGTCCCATGCTGACTCTCTGGCAGAAGGAGGAGAGAGTTCTTAGGAACTGGAAAGAACACAAATACCCCTGAGATGGCGACCTGAGAACCGAGGTCTCAGGGGTGGTGTCAATGAGACGCTGAACATCTGGCTCCTTCCAAATATTTGGACGGTGGACTACCAGATTTTGTCCAACTTTCCCTCCATTTGTTTGATAAACACAGCTGGCTCGAAAACTAGCGCTGGGATCTTACCGTGGGCAGAGACCTCGGAGATTTTTCTCATGCAACCCCAATGCAGATACATGCACACCCACGGAAATGGACCCAAGCGATTGGGGCATCTTGATTTCAATGTGACTCGAATAAAACCTCTTCTGATTGATGGAAGATATAGCTTAGGAGTCAACAATCTGCCCCCAGAACAAACCCACCCAGACCTTACTGTGCTGACTGTGGTGGGGGCGAGTGGGAAACCCCGGGGTATCCACCCGCATGGGAACCACACACACTCTGGGGAACGTGTACCCTCGTGCATTGACTGGAAATAAATAAACACACGGGCACCATACAAACATACATTTTAATATAGTCCCATAGCCACCAGGAAAACACGGTACCGAGTAAAAAATGTTAAGTAACAATTTGGGTGTGGGGTGGGAGGGGAGTCAAATGCCTGTAATTCCAGGAACTGAGGAGGAGGGGGGCTTCCAAGGCAGGAGGATCTCAAGTTCAAGGTCAACCTCAGCAACTTAGCCAGACCCTCAATGACTTAGTGAGATCCTGCCTCAAAATGAAAACTAAAAAGGACTAGGGATGTAACTCAGGGGTAAAGCAACCCGGGTTCCATCCCCAGTGCCAAAACGAAAAAGAAAGTTAAGTAACAAAGTGAGATTTATAGCTCAGTGTAAATTAACAGGTGCGTGAAACCGTGCTGTATGTTTTATAAGGAAAAACGTTTAAGGGCATAACTTAGACACATGAAAGTCAATGTCTTTAGGTGACTTTGGTTAGGGAGAGAGGCCAGAGCAGGGTTGGAGCGAAGGACGCAAATATGATACATAAAATACAACATATGCAATACATATAATGTATGCAATAAAAAATATATATATATGCACACGACACAGTAATATAATAAACAATACACACAGTACGATGCAAACATTATAACAGTGCATACATTATAATGTCACCGATGTATCACCTATAGTGAGCGGGAGAGGCACCTTCCATATACTAAGACAGGAATTTGCTGCCTCTTAAGGAGCGTGTCACCTCTCCTGGGCTGCTGAGGTGAAAGGAAATCCACCCTCACTTCCATCCAAGGACATCGCGTCAAATACCAGGCATTCTTTGGCTGCTCAAAACACCAGCTTCTGACCAAAGGTCCGTGGAGCAAAGATGAAGGTCAGGAGAAGCATGTCCCTTAAAAACCCTGTTTCCATCAATGACAATGGGCTCAAGCCACGGGTGAAATATCCTGCCAGCTTCACCTTTGGAGCCTGCAGGAAATCTGATTCCTGTCTCGGGGATTTACATCTCAGCAGGTGATCCAACTGTGGTCAGCCAGGGGGCAGGGAGATCGCTTTTCGGGAAAGACTTGCAAACAATGGATGGATTTCCATCTTCCCAAAGGACAGGTGTGTGTGTGTGTGTGTGTGTGTGTGTGTGTGTGTGTATGTTACGACCTCAGGCTCTGCCTTCCATTTGGTCCCAGGCACCTTCAATACTGCAGAGGAAAAGAAGTCTTTTTCCATTTCTAGAACTTTTTCCATTTCTAGAACTGTGCTTGGTAAAGCGCTCTCCCTATCAACATGTGAATTGTGTGTGAATTTTTATCCCTGCAAAAAAAAAGATAAAAAGGTGCATTTCACGAAATGTCCAGAATCACACGTGCATCTTTTGAATCCCATACTAGAGATTCATAATACATGCTTTCTCATGTACGATCTGCATTTCTACCATGGCCAAGAATAATCATTTCATTGATAGATTAATTAGTACATACCACATATTTACCTAAAGGAGACTCTGAGTCCACCTATGCACCCCACACTGTTTTATCTTCTTTACCAACAAGGAATTGAGAGGTCAAGTAACTTGCTGGAGGTCACACGCTTAGTAGTGCTGGTATTTGGACCTCACCACTCAGTTCCAAAGTGCAACCTGTATACTTTTCTACCTCGAGCCATAAGTCCAATTTGTCATGTATGATGGAAAGAAAGATAAATAGATGATAGATAGGTAGATAGATAGATAGATTTTAATTATAAGCACATTTTAATGCACTTTGCACTCCTTCATGGTTTACTGAGCACCTATTATGTGCCAGGGACTGTTTTAAGCTCTCCAGGGAGGAATACAAGCCTGGTTGACAGGGAAAGGAAAGTTTCAAATTCTAGTTTCAGCCCTCCATAAACTTTGGTTTTCCCAGAAATTAGGGTAAGACAAAGATTTCTGTGTCATTCCTTTGTTGGCAAGTGAAAGATGAGCAGAGTGTGAGGAAGGAAGGGGAGCCAGCATAAGGGGACTGTCCCCGAGCAGGTCACCCTGAGGGGCAGCACACACTCTTCCAAGCTCACACCCTGGTCCATCAAAAGCCTGCAAGTAGGCATCTGCTCTTTCCAGGCTGGGCACCGCGGGAGGTGAGTTAGTCCTCTGACGCATCCCACGTCGTCACATCAGAGGAAAAGACTCAGGGACAGAAGTGAGAGGCAGAGACAGCAGGTCCCAGGCGAAGGCCTGTGCATCCCACCTGTGCGAAACCTGCTCCGACCCTGCATGGACCTAGATACCCCGTGGCAGCTCCGACAAGTCCAGGGGACAGGCAGTGTGCACCCTGGGTCTCTGAATCAAGGACCGACCGAGCTGTTGCGTCCAGGAGTCAAGAAATCGCAACATTCCTATACATGTGGCACTTGCCACGAAGAACAAAGATACCGTGGGCTTCCTAAGGGACACGTCCCACAGACTTTCCACGAGGACAGACAACTGCCCAGTCCCCAGGTGTGCAGAGAGGCCGGAGTCCATTCACAGGAGGCGGGGAGGCCAGGCCGAGTCTGGCTGCTGGGGTCACACAGACAGAGCGTGATGGATGAGCGGGCTCCAAACTCAGCTCTCCAGCTCCAGGGCTTCTTCCCCGGTATCGGAAAATGCTGGATTCTTGCCCTATCCTGTTTCAGAGGAAGACAGCTGGGTGGGGGACGAACAGCTGTCCTGAGCCTCATAAAAGATGAGGTTGCTGGCCCCCCACTGCTACCGAAGGAAGGGAACGAATCCTTTGGTTCTAACTGGAAAAAAAGAAAATTTAGCTGCAATAGTGTGGCATGAGGGAGAAATATTTTCCCAGTTCCATGCGGGAAGGGATTTAACCCATTCGGATATCCATTTCCAGCGGACTGTCCCTTTGGTGGCAGGTGACGATGTACTTTTGGTGCCTCAGTCTGCTGATCTGTGAAATGGAAATAATAACGGTGCCTGTCTCCACGGTGAGGAGTTTTTAAAACATCAGAACCGAGCACAGTAAGGAATCCAAAAATAATAATAATAACTATTAATTAATCATTTTTAGACTATTTTTACTGCATGCTGCTGGATGGTCAGGTTTGCTCCAAGCAGGTTAACTGATCAATTCATTGTAGGTTATTTTCCTTCCCTCAAATTTTCAGGGGTTCCATCCAAGGAAGGGCGTCTTTTCTCCCCCGGGGTTCTCTCTCACCACATACAGGAAGCTCCCCAGGCGCACCGTGACTTCCTGCATCCAGGCCCTTCTTTCCATATGGAATACTCTCTTCTCCCCGTTGGCTAACCCATTCATTCAATGACACCTAAATCCATCTGGGAAGGAGCTCCATATTGACCTCAGGGCCACTTGGGGCTCAGTGGCCAAGTCTGCTGTGGCGGATATGGATACCTACTACGGGCAGGAGACAGAGACTGGGAATGTTCCATCTTCCATTCGGGGTCAAGGGGAAATCTGACCCTCCCATCAGGGTCCTTCTCTTTCAAACTGGACAACCTTCATCCACGCTCACCCCAAACAGCTGTACCCCGAAACTACCAGTGCTTTTGCATGCCAGGGCACCCACTTCCGCTCTATTCCCTTGATGGCGAGACCCTAGGAATGGAAACCCCTCGTTCCCGCCCACCGAGCTCGGTGCCTGTGCATGGTTAAGAATCATCTTCAGAGCCCAGGGCAGTGGCGCATGCCTGGAGTCCCAGCTGCTGGGGAGGCTGAGGCAGGAGGAGCCAAGTTCAAGGCCAGCGAGAAGCTGTTTCAAAAAGAAAGGAGTTATTTTCAGAGACAGAAAAGGGAGGTGTCTGGTTTCCGCCTGTTGTAATCCCAACATTGTTTCTGGTGGCGCCAATGCCAGGAGGATAGTGGTGGCCCTGCTGGTGGAATCGTCAGTGGTGCCGACGGCAAGGGCGCCTGCGTGGGATGAGGGGCGGATGCTGCTGCTGGTGGTGGTGGTGGTGATAGTGGTGGTCATGGTGGTGTTACTACTGATGGTGGTGGTCATGGTGGTGGGGTAGTGGTGGGGTGTGGATTGGTGGTAGTGCTGCTGCTGGGGTCAGTGGTAATGCTGACTGTGTTGCTGTCGTCTTTCGTGATGGACAAGATAGTAATGATAACTGTTTTGGAGTGGTGGCTTCTTCCCCTCCACCTCTCCACAAACCAGTTGGAATCTGCCACCATATGGCATTGAAGGAATTGATCACTGAATCTGAGATGATTTCCTCTCTCTCTCTCTCTCTCTCTCTCTCTCTCTTTTGGTCCTGGGGATTGAACTCAGGGGCACTTGACCACTGAGCCACATCCCCAGCCCTATTTTGTGTTTCATTTAGAGACAGAGTCTCACTGAGTTGCTTAGTGCCTCACTTTGGCTGAGGCTGGCTTTGAACTCACAATTCTCCTACCTCAACCTCCCAAGCTGCTGGGATGACAGGCGTGCGCCACCAGGTCTGACCGGACTTCCTTTTGAAACTCTTCTGTGCTGCCGTAACAAAATACCATAGACTGGGTAATGTGTGAACCAGAGAAGTTTATGTCTTACAGTTCTGGAGGCTGGGAAGTCCAAGACCAATAGCTGTGCTGGCAGGGATGGTACCTGGTGAGGACCCAGTCTCTGTTTCCAAAATGGCACCCTGTTCCTGCATCCAGAATGGACCGAGAGGTGCCCTCTCATAGCAGAAGGGACAGAAGGGCAAGAGAAGGCTTCCTATAAATGTGGGTCCTTTTATAAGGGCAAGTTTCCTGTGAATCAGCTCACAAGCTCACACCTCTTAACCAGGTTGCACTGTGGATGAAAGTTCAACATGAATTTTAGAAAGACACCATCATTCCAACCCTGGAATACTGTACCTATCACAGCACCTGGTGCTTAATAAGTACTCAAAAATTATGAGCTGTAGAGAGATGCGTTTCACTACAATAGGCGTATATTGGGGTGGGCAGGTGGAGAGGGGCCACGAGGTAACTAAGCGTTCGGTATTCACAGCATAGGAGGACACAGGATTGAGCCTCATGCCACCCTGCCCTTGAAGCCTACTCATCTACATGGCTGGAGAGGAAGGTGGTGTCCTTCCAATACTGGGGTTCCATGTGGGTGTCCACCTATGGAGGCATGGTCTCCAATCTGGAGGCCGTAGCCTGGCGCCAAAGAGCCCTCGACGTGTTCGCAGTGAACGTTTGCTGTGCGTCATATTTGGAAGACATGTTGAAGCAGCTCTAAATGTCACCCCTGAGCTGGGGTTGTGCATGCCCACTTGGTAACAGACCGTGAGAGACGGAGGGGTAGTGAGATGCAGGGATTCAGAGAACAGACTGCAGAGCTGGACTGTGGGTCCAAGTCACATGACCAGTCCCTACCGTCAGGGCACGGTGATCCCAACCTCATGTGGCAGCCGGGAGGACTGAGTGAGCAGCCAAGTGGACATCACTCAGGACGCCGTTGGAACAACACAAACCCTTCCCTCTCAGGTTCCTCCAAACCTCCATCTCCAATATTTACTGGATGAACCAGTAAAGTCCTTCAAGCAGAGAGTAACGGGGCACTCAGCGTCTGACCACACCCAGCATTCCTTGGGAAAGTGTCTGAAGCCCTCTCCTGAGGAATTCGCCACCGGTCAGGACCTGGTGGGAGAAACTGTCCTGGAACCAGAGAACAAGACACGCGACCCTCCTGAAGGGCCTTGTTTGATTTGATCCTGAGGAGAAGCCTGAAAGACAGACCTCAGCAGCCCACATTCTCCAGCTGAGAAACAGGAGAGGCCTGGAGGCTGGAGTTCCAGACAGCCACACCTGGGATGTGGTTAAGACCAGGGGTCCAAGAATCACTTTGCCAGGTGACTGCGGGCAAGTCGCTGAAATTGCCGCAACTTCAGTTTCCTCGTCTGGTACAGAGAGAGTGAGTGTCCCTCTGCCCCAGGATCCTTGCTATGAGCGTAAAGAGGGCACTCAGTGCCTGGCTTACGGTAAGGGAGAGCGGGGGGCCCTCTGTGCCCAGGGTCCTGCAAAGTCCTCCCTCTGCCCTCAGCTTGCCCAGCGGCATTGTGGGAAAAAATGTACAAAGCTGAGTTTTTCCTAAGTAAAAACAGACTATCGCTGCCCATGCGAGATACATTCACAGCACAAGGACACAAAATGGCAACTGGAAAGAGGGAAAAGAGCCACTGACTTAAAGCTGTTTCTCCAGGCAGCCACTGAGCTGCCCAAAGATGCCGGAAGAAAGTTGCTCACGGTTGAGTGCTGTTGCTTTTGCATAAATGTCTTCCAAAAGGTGTGGACCAATGACCCACATTGGAGTCCTGGGTCACTCAAAAGATCAAGAGAGAGTGTAAGGACCAGCAAAGCCCAGCCCCCAGGGACCCTGCCTTGAGAAGCCCAACATGGAAGGTTTTTGTTGTTGTTGTTGTTTGTATTTTGTTTTTTTTGTACTGGGGATTGAACTCAGAGTCATTTTACCACTGAGCTATATCCTCAGTCCTTATTTATTCATTCGTTTTTCACTTTAAAAAATTTCTTTTTAGTTATACATGACAGTAGAGCGTGTCTTGATATATCATACATACTTGAAGTATAACTTCCCATTCTTGTGGTTGGACATGATGTGGAGTTACAGTGGTCGCATATTCATATATGAACACAGGAAAGAGATGTCTGACTCATTCTGCTGTCTTTCCTATTCCCGTCCCTCTCCCTTCCCTTCATTCCCCTTTGTTGAGTCCAGTGAATTTCTATTCTTCCCTCCCACCCTTTTTGTGTGTTAGCATCGACATATTAGAAAGAACATTTGGTCTTTGTTTTTTGGCTTATTTCACTTAGCATGATAGTCTCCAGTTCCATCTATTTACCAGCAAATGCCATTATTTCATTCTTCTTTATGACTGAGTAATATTCCATTGTGTATATGTACCACATTTTCTTTATCCATTCATCTAGTGAAGGGCACCTAGGTTGGTTCCACGATTTAGCTATTGTGCATTGAGCTGCTATAAACATTGATGTAGCTGTGTCACTGTAGTAGGCTGATTTTAACTCCTTCGAGTATATACCAAGGAATGAGAAACTGGGTCAAATGGTGGTTCCATTCCAAGCTTTCTAAGGAATCTGCACACTGCTTTCCAGAGTGGTTACAACAATTTGCAGTTCCACCAGCAATGTATGAGTGTATCTTTCCCCACATCCTCGCCAACACTTATTGTTGCTTGTATTCTTGATAATTGCCGTTCTGACTGGAGCGAGATGAAATCTCCACATAGTTTTAATTTGCATTTCTCTCATTGCTAGAGATGTTGGACATTTTTTCATATATTTTTTTGACCTTCCATATTTCTTCTTCTTTGAAGTGTCTGTTTAGTTACTTAGTCCATTTATTGATTGGGATATTTGTTTTCTTGGTGTTAAATTTTTTCAGTTCTTTATATAACTTGGCGATTGATGCTCTATCTGAGGTGCAGGAGGCAAAGATTTTCTCCCATTCTATGGGCTCTGTCTTCATGGTCTTGATCACTTTCTTTCCTGCAAGAAAGCTTTTTCCTTTGATACGCCCCATTTATTGATTGTCCATTTTCCTTCTTGTCTTTAGGAGTCTTGTTGAGAAGGTCCGTTCCTAAGCCATCCACAGCCCTTTGTAAAATTATTTCGTTTATTTAATGATTTGGTTTTTTCTTCTGAGACAGGGTCTGGCTAAATGGCTGAGGCTGGCCTTCGAATCGTGGCATATTGGAAAATTCCCAAGAGTGAACTTCCGTGGTTAGCATTCGGCTCCTCCGCCTCCGCTCATCCGGCTTCACCTCCCTGTGACTATCTGCCTCTTTACCATCTCGGAACAGAAGCCACCGCTCCTGGGAAGCCGCCCCTGAAGTCCACGCCCCGTGGGGGGAGACTGGGTCTTCCTCGCACCAGGTTGGATGCCGGGACCTGGCAAAGTACCCGGATGAGAGCTGGTCCTCAGCGCATTTCTTAAATGAACGCATATTACTTTCTGGAACCCCAGAAGCTCACAATTGAAGGTGGCGCGGAGGAAGAAAGAAGGGATCAGCCCTTTGATTTGAAGTCGGAATGAGATGTTGAAAACCAGGTTCAAAGCCAACGACCCAGCGGCCCGCAATGCAGAGGCTGCTGTACAACCTGGTGACGTCTCCCTGCGCCTGTGGCTGCCCCACCGAGAGGTGTCCCTCTGTGCCGTGTGCACCTGCTCTGATCTCCCTGGCGGCTGGTGCCAGGCGAGGGGACTGGGAGGCACCCGCCACGGCTCTGGCCTGGACCCCGCGCCCTCTCAGGCCTGGGGCTCGGTCTTCCTGCCTTTCTCCCTTTGCGTCCACCCCTCGGCTTCTCCGCCAGCCTGGGAGCTTTTGAGGGCAAACCTCTGCCTTGGTCACCTTTGCATCTCACCTGCAGCCATCTCCTGTCACTCCGCCCCATTCACTCACCCCAGCCATCCCAGATGCTCCTTGCTGCCCCTGGGCCTTCTGAGCTGTCTCTTCCCTCTGCTTGGGAGGCTCCGCTCCTCTCCACGCAAGACTCGACCCTCCTCTCCCAGGGGTGCCTCTTGCAGAGACCTTCCTGGACACTACGGATCTTCCCTTACTGTATTTTCTTTTGGATCCTGTCACGCCTGGGAACCCTCTGACTTCTTCGCTTACGGTTTAACGTGGAAAGACGTGGGGCTGCACGCTGCCTGGGTCCCTCTTCCTTCCCTCCGTCTCCTAGGGCGGTTGCCCGGATGTTCTAGAAGTCTCGGCGTCTGCTGGAGGAGTTGAGTATCGCGGACTCTGAGCTCAGGGCCCTGCGATGGCAGGCGATCAGTGAAAGTCGGCTGAATATGAATCAGAGGCTCCAAGACCACCCCAGCAAAAGCTCCCATTCATTCATTCACTCAGTCAGCAAGCATTAACTGAGCAACTATCAATGTCGCTAGATCTAGGAGTCAGGAGACCGTTTACTTATTGCAGGAAACAGGGAGGCTACGGACCAGCTGCCCGGGTGCGCATCCTTTGCTTCGTCTTTGACTCCTCTCTTCCTCTCCCAGCACACGCTGACTCATCACCAGATCCTGGTGACCCTCCCTTTGAGGTTACCCAGCTCCTCTCATATCCTATCACCTCCACCAGGCCCACAGGGCCCCAGGGCCACCATCTCTGGGCTGGACGATTGCCCGACTTTCAAATGCTCTCTGCTTCTGCTCTGGCCCCGCTACACTCCGTTCTTCATCCAGCAACCAGGACGGCCCATGGTTGCACCAATCACACCATATTCCTGCCCTGCTGGAGCCTCCAGGGACCGGCCATCATGTCACAGTGAGTCCACAGCCTGGCTCTCAAGCCTTTGCCTCCCCTTCTGCTCACCTCAGCACCTGGTGCATGGCCTCCCACCTCCTGGCTCTCTCTGCTCCAGCCTCTCGGGCCAGCTGGCTGTTGCTCAAACCCTCCAGGCATCTCTCTCCTGGCAGGGGGCCCTATGCACCTTCTCCTCACCTTGTCTAGAATGTTCTTCTTGCACAACCGCATGGCTTTGCCTTCACTTCATCTCACGCTCTTCCAAGGTCCACAGACGGGCCTTTCCCTTTGCCTTCCCGAAACAGTCCTCGGCCTCCACCAACGCTGTCTTTGACCTTCATGTTTGTCATGGCTTGGGGTGCCCAGCCATGTGCCCAGTGTTGGAAAGGGAGCGTCCTGAGACTGGGGTCTCCATGGATTGAGCTCCACCCTGTTCCTCAGGGCTTGGCATGTGCTGTGCCTGGTGAGTGACTGTGGAGGGAGAGAAGGAAGGGAGTGGGGAGTGGGGAGGCAGGGAGGCAGGGAGGCAGGGAGGCAGGGAGGCAGGGAGGATGGGCGGGAGGGAAGAATGAGTGACTGAATAAGCAAAAGAGCAAATGACCGGGACAGAATCCTTTGCACCTAGGAGCTCACAAGGTCCTTCCCGATTCCGTGTGCTCTTGGGGGCAGCTCCCTCCACCGGGGCCCCTCCCGCACCCCTCCCTCCCTTTGTCAGGCTCCTCCCTGGACCCTGGCCACCCGGCCCATGTTGAGGATTAAAGCAAGCCGGGCTGGCGTTGACTGACTGTCAACTTTGAAATTTTGAGTTTCCTCCGAACAAACAGATTCAGCCAACTTTTCTGTTTGTTTTCTTCCTTTTTCTGTCCTTGGGACTGTGCAAGAGGTCAGACAGAGGGACCGTGGACAGCCTTCTAATGCCCAGAAAGAGGGCCCAGGGCTTTACGGTCTCAGCACCGCCAGGGCAGGAACACACACAAGCTGCCGTTTGTCCTCCGACAGGCTTGGCATTTCCCCTGGGGGAGAGGGGGAGGCTGACACACGGAAGGCCCCCCGCCCTAATTGGACATGAAAAACAGTGTGGATCAGCAGAGACCTGTCACCGCACTGTGAAATCCCTTCCTGGAGGGCGGGGGAGGGGCTGGAGGCTCCAAGGATTTTTTTTTGTTGTTGTTTAACTTTGTTTTTAAATTTTAAAAAATGTTGCAGTAGGCACGGGGCCGGCCCAGCCTGAGAGCTCACCAGAGCTTTCTGGGGGAAGGTTATGGGGTGTGGAGGAGTTTCTTTCTACTTGCTCTCCACCACCCAAGGATCTATCCGCAGTAAAACATCCCTGTGTTTTCTATAACAAAGAGAAAGTCGCAAGTCCCTAATGAAACCTTAACTTGTATACTCCAAAGAAAGAATGCTCTGCCTTGCAAACGTGTATTCATTCAACAAACATTTCTTGTGCGCCTTCTGTGTGCCGGATACTGCCCTAGGTTTGGGGCATGCTATGCTGAGTAAAAACAACTCTTTGACATTCTAGAAAGTTTCTGATTGCAGTCCAACATAAAGGAATGGTCAGTTATGGAAAGAAGGGCAGGGGTCCTGACCACGCCTGTCATCTCACATAACCTTCAGAGGGACCCTCCTAGGCCTGCTGTGCTGTGGCTTCATTTTCTTTATTTAAAAACGCATCTCGGCTGTTCAGGCACAGTGGCACAGGCCTGCGGGCCCAGCTACACAGGAAGGTTGCTTGAACCTGGGAGTTCAAGATGCTTTCTCCAAAAACAAAACAAAAAAAAATATCTTGAAACCTTGAACCTTTTCCTTACCAGCCCATAGAGTTCTACCTTTCAAATTTCAAAATTTGCCCAGCTCCTGATGATTTGGAGGTATCGTTGTGTTCTTAACGTTCTCTGAAGTTGGAAGGTTGGGCTGTTTCCAAGCTGACTTCTGGAAGAATCCGTGCTTAGGAAAGAAAGCGGTTGAGAACAGAGGTTGCAGAAGGAGCTAAGGATTTTGCAAAGCTAAGGGTTACTAAGATGGCGTCTTCCCGCAGTTCTATACATCCCTCCTTCTGCCTTCCAATCAAAGCAGCTCCCCGGCCTAAGTCACTCAGAGTTCGGGACTTCGCTGACGGACACTTGGCCTAAAGCAACGCGCAAGCTTAAGAAGCCCTAATGTTCATCTTGGTAAGTGGCAATCACCTAGTTATGTTGGCAGTTATCTAGTTAGTTATATTGTCTAGTTATGTTCTGCCCTGAGATCGGCTCTTATCTTTCTACCATCCGCAACAAGACAAGGGACAGGGCCAGTCCTTAGTCAAGGCCCACTGAAGGAAGGAGTCATTAATTAAAGAACATAGGAGAAAGAAGAGAGTGGATGGACAGGTGTTGGGTGGATGGGTGAACTCGTGGGTGGATGGACGCAGGATTTAGATGGAAGGGTGGATAGACAGATGGATGGACACACAAAAATAGGAAAGAATGGAGCCGTGGTGTAGCCCAGGGGGAAAGTGCCAGGCCAGCATGTGAAAGGTCCTGGGTTCAAACCCCAGTGTTGAAAAAATAGAAGGAAGAATGGATAAAGGAGTGCAGACTTGCCAGGCACGGGGGCGCACGCCTGGAATCCCAGCAGCTCGGGAGGCTGAGGCAGGAGGATCGCCAGTTCAAAGCCAGCCTCGGCAACTTAGCGAGGCCCTCAGCAACTCAGCAAGACTCTGACTCTAAATAAAATATCAAAAGAAGGGCTCGGGATGGGGCTCAGTGGCTAAGCGCCCTGGAGTTCAATCCCTGGCACCAAAAAATAAAAACAAAGAGTGTCAATGTGAACAAGCGAGTGAGTCAAAGGGTGGATGGATGGGTGCTGACCATCCTCGTTTATATGGTTTACAAATTACAAAGATGATGGCTTAACAAAATAGTTAGTTTTATTCCATAAAATAGTTAGTTATGGAAGAATCCCCCCATACGACTCCTATTAGTGATGAGTTGCTCGGCTGCGTTAGACACAGCAGTTCAATCTGCACCCTGCTGAGGACGGCTCGCCAAGCACGGCAAGTGAACTCACTGCCGCTCTTTCCAGGCCTCCGTGCCTCCTGCCCCACCGGGCTCCAGCAGGCGTCAATATGGAAGTGACGAATGTGGAGAAGAGGTTCCCAGGCTGGGGACAGAGGGATTCCCCCTTGCCATCCAGCGTCTAGACCAGGGGGTGTGTCTCGCCAGGAGTCCTTTGGGCCTGGAAACCCACTCCCTAAGACTAATCCACTTCTCCTCTCCAGAGTGTTCCAAGTGCAGAGCCACCTCCGAGGTGAGAAGTCCCTCCAGAGCCTCCGTAGGTGGCCTGAAAACCATTTCTCCAAAAGCAACAGAGATTAACAAGTCACTCCGCTTTGGATCAGTGCTTCCCCAGACTTCTGCCCCAGCTTGTCTGTCAAATCCCTTTGACCTGACCAGGTGCCCCTTGGTCTCCTGATCCCTTGGCCCAGCCCCCAAAGGCCATCAGTTAAACAAACCTCCTCAGGCGCCATCAGAGCATCTTCCACGGCAAACAAGCTTGGCCCCAGAGCGGCCGGCAGCAAGGATGGTCAGAAGATTAAGCCAGCTTGTTTATCTCCAGCTTGTCGCTCTCTCTGAGAGGTGGCAATCAGCACAGAGATCTACCTGCACCTGAGAAGAGGTGGGCAAATGGCATCTACCCAGCCCCTACCCTGTGCCCGGTGTTAAGCTGGGCTCTGTAGGATGTCTCCTTTTATCTAGGAGGTGGAGACAGTGTTCAGATGAGAACACAGAGAATCAGAGAGGTGAAGCGGCTTACCCAAGGCCACACAGCGAGCAGAGAATGGGGATTTGAGGTTAGATCTGCTTTTTTCCTAAGCTATTTTTAAAAATATATTGCAACTCAGAGTTGACAGGGCAAACAATGAAACCGTCCCCCAGTTCCATGTCCTCACGATGGCAAATCCTAAACATAAGGACCTGTGAATGCATTTTTCAGTGTCAAATAAAGCGTTAGAGAAAAAGGCCTTCGCCAACCCAGTGGGAAGAGAGAAGGGACAGGGACCGTGGTTGAGGACCTCCACGGGCCGGGTGCTCCCCATGAGGAGCCCAAGCCCAGGGAGCCTGCAATTCAATAAGAAAAAGGGCTCCCCAGCAAGGACTCTCACCAAGCAATCTGCAGTGGCAAGTGCGGACAGGAAGTCCGGGGCGCTGCTGGGACACTACAGGAAGTCCCCAGGAGAGCTGGGTTTCAAACAGGGCTCCCAGGAGGAAGGGGCATTTGACCTGAGATCGGAAACGCGAGTAGACCTCAGTCAGATGAAGGCAGGTGGCAAGATCTTCTCAGGCGGAGACCTGCGAGGGCCAAAGACCACGTGGCATCTGAGCGTGAGAGGAAGCCAGGGGGGCGGGAGCGGAGACCGAGAGAGCCTCGCGTGAGGCAAGACAAGTTCTTCAGAGCCAGGACACCTGGGCTGGGCAGCCCCTTGAGCTGGACACAAAAACACACTGCCCAGGTCCCTCTGTAAGAAAAAAGTCGCTCCCGTGGCTGAGAGTGCTGTCAGCAGGTGACCTGCAGCTGGCGGCCCCTGGCAGGATCCCCCAGTAGCAGAGCCTGGCCCAAAGTCACACCCCTCCCCGGGGAACCGCTCCAGTGACTGAGCCTCCCGGGCGCCAAAGGCGTGGCCAGCCCAGGCCGCTGTCTCACCCACCTCCCAGGCCCACACGGGCCCTTCCCTCCTGTCCACAGGGGTGGGTCCCAAGAGCACACCCGAGATGCCATGCTGGGCACTGGAGTTGGTGCCACAGCCGGTGGCAGGAGAACCCCTCACGCGAGGCCACGCTAAGGAGCTCAGCTTCTGCGGTGAGGGCGGGGAGGCCCCCAGGGAGCCGTCCAAGCGGAAGGGAACGGGATCCCATTTGCATTTTTCAGGTGGAAATGCGTGCCTCCCTTCTGCTGCCCCAGGTCTGCCGTCACTCACCCTGGACGCTGCTGAGGTCCCCCGACAGGTGCATGAAGAAGAGAGACGCAGCGGGTGTCGCCTCCTGGTCCTGACCGTCTGGGTCAGGGCCCGGCTTCTCCAGCAGAGAGACTGTCCATCACGGGACCCGGGAGCTGGGCGCTCCCCAGGGTCAACGAGCCCCCCCCAGCTCCGCCTTCCCTCGCTAAGCCTGTTGCACCCTCTCCCACCGGGCGTGCAGAACCCTTCCGATGCCGGCTCCTGTCCTCCACGGGTCGCTCACCAGGCCTGTCTTTGGAAGAGGTTGTTGGCTCCCTGTCTTCTTACAGGAGTCCTAGGGGGACCACAGCGAGCTCACGGCAGCAGGGCTCCTACCCCTGCCAGGCACTGCTCAGTAGATGTGTATGAATTCTCGGCTGTGTTACAGGGGTTGGGGGTACACCATGGCCGGAGCCCTAAATTCCATCCCCATGTTGCCAAAATGTATTACACAATGCAATGTGTGCTGTACCGGAATTAATTCATTTAGCCCTCAACCAACTCTGGGGCGTGAGTGAGGGTCTTGCTCCTTTCTGGGTTATTCCTGTTGCTTTTCATTCGCCCCCTTCTGGTTGTCCCCAACCCTGATCCGCCGTGCCGCTCCAGGACTAGCAACCCGACGTGCAAAAAATAACTCTCACCGTACTGCGCACCCTCTCCGGTTTAAAAATCCTTGATAAGGACTGAAAACTGTGTTAATAAGATGCTTACGAACGATGCTTAATGACCTGGAGAACTGCGTCAGGACCTCGGTCTTCATCATGTGATCAAAACCATGAGAACAACATGAACGGGAGGAGAGAAACACCCTAGAACATCGGGAGCCATTGTGACCTGGTGTCCTCGGGGCTTAGAGAACGGGAATACCCAGACCCCAAACCATCCGCCAAGATACGGCTTAAACGGGACAACTACAACAACGTGCCGAGCTGAGGTTCAGTGCGGATGAACGGAGGAGCGAGCTGCTCTAAGCCAGTGATAGGCACGGTTAGGAAGAGCTAGCCATACCCACCGTTCCCCAGGGACACTCTCTGAACCCCTCTCTTTGGAAGAAATCGCTCATGGAGAAGTTCACAGGGGGTTCGTGTAAGTCTCATAATGCAGAAAGTCTGTGCTGGGGGTCATAGGACACCGGTGTTCAGGTAAAAGAAGGGATAGCAGGCTCCCCGTCAGGAGGTCCCAAGGACTTCCTGGGTCTCCCACCCTCTCCTGACCTGCAGATGCCAGATGGCATGTCCCCATGGCAACGGGAGAGGTGGAGAAGCAAGAGCATCTTTCTCTCCAGCCTCCAGGCTGCCTTCTGGGTTATGAAGACAGGATGAGATGAAAAGCTTCATTCTCACTGGGCCACCCAACTTGCCAGTCCCATGCAAGTATGATGTAGTCATGTTTTTCTAGAAACTTCTTTTCTACCTTCTGTTTTTTAAAAAAATGTGTGCATGGCTCAGTCCTAGGTATTTGGAGATAATGTCTAAGATATGGTCCTCACCTTCAAGGACGTGCTTGCAATGGGTAATTATTTCTGAAAAAAACAACACTTGAATCCACTATAGTAAGTGCGATTCACTTTTCAGACATTATCTCATGAATTATCTCTAAACACATTGAGGAGAGTCACCACTCTATTTAGCTGAAAATGCAGTAAGTGCAATTAATTTCTCAGACATTATCTCATAAATTATCTCCAAATACATATGGAAAGAGTAGATCCATGACTCCATGTAGATGAATGGAAGGCAGAACTGTTTGGCCCATGGCAGGTGCTGAATACGTATTGAATGACCAGTGACTTGCCATCCAGGGCGCAGCCTGATCCGCTGCCTCCCCGCCTGCCTCCTGTTGCTCTCAGGTAGACAGCAGATGATGTTCCCCAGCTTCCTGAGCCATCAGGTCTTGCTCGAGACCAAGTTCCGGCCATTGGGATGCAGCAGAGGTGGCTGACTCCACATCCAGACCTGTCCCATAAAAGCTGCCCCTGAGATCCTCTGTCAACTAAATAGAGAAATTGAGGCCTCACAGGACAGCAGAGTCACAAAATGGAAAACCCTGGGTCTCTAAATGACACATAAAAGTCATCCCACCAATGAGGACAGCCTGCTTCACCTGGGGTGTGAAATGGGTGAGTTTCCATCAGGTGAAGCCGCTGGGGTGTTGGAGCTCTTTGTTACGCAGCAAGCTTCTCCTGTCTCAGCCACCCAAGTGCTCACTACCATTGCTGACTTTCAAACCCATCGCAAGTTATTGCTATCATCTGGACCCTAAGTGTCCTCAAAATGTCCATGTGGTAAAGACTCGGTTCCCCCACAAGGCACTATCAGGAGGTGGTGGAAACTTTAAGAGGTAGGGCCTAGTGGGGTGTCCTCAGGTCCCTGGGGGTGTGCCCTTGAAGAAATGGTGGGACTCCTGCTCCTTCCTCTTCCTTTCTTTTGCTCCCTGGCCATGAGCTAAGTGGGTTTCCTCCAACAGGGTGTTCCCACCATGGTGTGCCACAATAGGCCCAGAGCAATTGGGCCAACTAATAATGGACTGAAGTCTCTCAAACTGTGAGCCAAAATGAACCTTTTCTCTTCATAAGTTGGACTTTCCGGGTATTTTGTCATAGTGATGGAAAGCAGGCTATTAAACCATATAGCACCTTCACATGAACCAGAAAAAGACAACCCTTCCCTCCCTACTGACCTGTCCTTTATCCCTCTGCTTCTCATCAAGATTGACAGTTTCCCAGACATCAGTCATTCTTGCATGACATTTGTGATTTCTGCAACGACTGTGTGCCACCTACGTGTCATTTAATAGGTTTATTTCAAAGGGCAACAGTAACTTTCTGGGGCTACAGTAACTGGAAATCCAGGCCCTGTAAGCCACACTAAGAATAAACCTAAGAATATAAAACATCGTTGCTACATTCTAGTTGGGTAATTCTGACCAGGGCCCGGGCCCTGAAGGTTGCCCTCTTTGTGATCGAAAGAGGGAGGTGTTGGGGGCAGGCGAGGGGCGGATCATGAAGAAGAATCAGCATCAAAGCCAAAGCTGCGACTTGAAGAAATCAGGAGAGCGTAGAAGAGAGAGGGAGATGCGGTTTTCACTGTGTGGACTGTCACGTAACGTCCTCTTCTGGTCCCTCTCCAATACCTCTCCCACAGAAGAGACCTTGCTGGGGAAGATCACTAGGAAGAAATGTGGTCCCTTTCCAGGTCCTAAATTCATGCTTAGAACCACTGGCATCCAGAGGATCTTGGCGTTCCGCGTTTCGCCTGGAGCGTCCGGTGCCAGCATACCAGCCCGGGTACGCGAGCTCGCAGGGCCCCGGAGCCTCCCGCTCCTGGTTGGAACACCAGGAAACTATTTGTCCCAGGCAGGTTCGCCCTCCTCATTTTTCTGCACTGCCTGCCATTCATCTGCTCCAAGATCCTTTGGCCCACACTCTCCTGGTTTTGCACCCACCACCCAATCCCAAGAAACCATATCTGGAGGAGAATGAAGGTGGTTTGTCAGGGCCCCAGCCCTCTCAGTACGACTGAGGGAGAAAGCAAGGCACACCCCACACGCCCCAGGCAGGAGGGGCTGCTGTGTGTGTGTGTGTGTGTGTGTGTGTGTGTGTGTGTGGTGTGTGTGTTGTGCATGGGGGGGGAGTTCAAATCCCTCTTCCAGTCTGCCTAACCAGTCTCCATCATCAGTTATTACTTAACGACTTTGCAATTGGATCTGCACAAAATGGAGCGTGTATTTACAAAAGATCCGACATCATCAACAACGACAATAATAATATTTCAAAATACAGAGAAGTCATTGTTGTTATTCTGCAACTCTGCCCAGAGATCCCCTGCTAACCAGTTATTTAACCTTGGGCAAATTGCAGGACCTTGCTGTTTTTTTTCCTTTTCTTATAATATTTCACCTTGATGTCCCCTTACATCCCATCCAGCCTTAAATATTTAAAATTTCACAAAGTATTTACAAAGGTCTCTGCCACCAGGGAGACAGCAGGGAACTCTGCCACCTATTAGCTGTGTGTCCTTGAGCAAATTCTGAAACACTCTGTGTCCATATCCTCAGCTCTGTAAATAAGGATAAAGACCCTCTCCAGCTGGTTAGACCATAGGGAGGCTTCAACCAATGGAACTCACTAGAAACGTTTCGTGCGGCACCTGCAATAATGCAGTAAACACGGTGGTATTGGAACCCACACGGGTGACTTTGCATGATTCCGTTTCCCTCTCTGTCGAAGGGAGCGGGTGTGGCCGGCCCGTCAGAGCCGGGGCTGGTGTGGGGTGTTCTTGGTGAAAAGGTTGCTATTCCTGGAGTTGCTGCTACTGCTCGGTTCCCAGGCCAGAGACCAGATCCCCGTTCCCGGAGACCAGATGGGGTGACCTCAGCAGGTAAGAGGGCTCCTCCTACAGAGCTCTGGGCTCTTCCAAGACTGGAAAGTTCAGAAATCCAGAGGGAGCTGGAGCTGACTTGCAAAGCCAGTGCCACAGGGCTCCTCCCAGTACCCAGTCACCTGGCAGCCCTGAGGCTGTGAAGGGAGGGGGAGGGGGAGGAGAGGGGGAGGGGAGGGGAGGGGGCCGTACCCTGCACACAGGAAGGGCCTCAAGTTCATGGACACACTCTGAAGATGAGAGGGAGGCTAACAGGGCCCCAAGGCCGTGGGAGGAACAAACCCCTTTGTGATGGGCCTCCTTGAGTACCAGGCCAAGTCTGTGCATCTGTCTGCCTCCCTTTTATTCCACTAATGAGGGAGAGTGAGAAGAAAGAAATGCCTTTAGAAAACCAGGCGAGAGCGTTAGCTGCCCAAGCCCCGCCGGGCATCTTTGGCATCTCCCCACGGGAGGCAGATTCCTTGTCTCCAAACCCTCCCGACAGCCCAGCGGGCCAGGTGCTGGCGACCGGCAAGCTGGAGACGAACAGGTTCAGCCTGGCTCTCAGGACCCGTAGGAGTCCGAGCCAGAGACAGAGAAGGGTTCTGCTGAGTGATGCCCTGAGGGCTGGCAGAGAGGCATCTGGGGACAGGAAGGTCTGAGAGGACGAAGGAAGAGAGGTAGCGCGCTGTGGCCCAGGCACTGATCTGGGACCTGAGCGCCAGCTCTGGTCTGTGCTCTGTGACCTTGGGCAAGTCCCTTCCCTTCTCTGAACTTTGGTTTCCACACCTGAGCGAATGAACTGGTGTCTAGGCTCCCTTCTGGTCTTACCGTGTGGTGCTGAAGAAATCAGGGAGCGTTTTAAACGGCCTCTGCGGGGTGACTTGGAGAGGACATTCAGAGAGCGCCACAATGAAGCTCCTGCAGAGACGGTGCTTTAAATTCATTTAAAATGGTGCCACATTTCAACAGGCCCCCTTTATGGGCCACAGAGTAGATCGTTCTGGTATATTCTTTTCCCAGGCTTGGTTCAGAGGAGAGATGAGCACCCTCGGGGGTAACGTCGTGGAATGGAAACGTTGATCGCACTAGCAGAACGCGATTGCTCCGGGGATCACCCAGTCACCCCTGATCCTCAGACCCTTTCACCCTCTATGCAAGCATGTGTACGTGTCCCTGTTGTCCCTCTGTTAATCTATCCACTCAGCAGTTTACCCTGCATCCTTGCACCGGCACATGCTTGTTCCTAAATGTAGAGTATACGTGCACACACGTACGTATACACACAAGTGTCCATCCTTCCATGGATTAATTCACTCCATCACCTCAAGATCCACCTAGCCATTGACCTGGTCACATGCACACACACACACACACCTGTGCATACACACCCTCTCATGCATACATTTATATTCCTTCCTCCTGTATATTTTTCTGCCCATGCGTCCATTCAAATACCGTTCATCCATCCACTCCCTCATCCGTTCATCCAAGAAGCCACATCATAGACCTACCTGTACGTTGGCTCGCCAGGATGCACAAACTCGGCATGCACAGCCGCCATCCGCCATGGGTCCATCTGGGCACACACTCATCCACCTGCTCTCTGCAAAGCCTGGAGAGATACCAAGAGAGAATTCCCTCACCTGCATCCTTAAGGAGCTCAGTCATCATGCTGGACGAAAGCTTTCCGCGATAGAAAGTCGGGAGACACGGATGGGAATGGGGAAACTCTAAGTTAATAATCGCACTACTAACTAATAAGTCACTCCCAGGTCCCTGGTTTATATCTTACAATTCACACCAATTTCATGAACCAGATATTCTTGTGCTCCTTGGACGATGAAAAATGTAGGCTCCGTGAGGTTATTAATTCTCACACAGACAGCACACAGCGAGCACAGGTAAGAAGCACACACTCTAGTCTCAGAGCCCCAAACTGTCACTCCTACTCACTCATTCAAAGGGAAGATGCAGGAATAAAAACAGAATGTCAGAAACCCCAAGGGACCTCTGAAGACCCCTCTGTCTTGGCAGGTCAAGGATAGCACAGGGGGCGTGTAATGGAAGCCTTCCTCTTTCATGATCATTCCTTTCACCCCATAGAAGGAATAAATATGATGCCATCAAATATGTCTGTACCCTGATCTCCAGAGCATGTAAAAATGTCTTGTCACCTTGCGTGGCAAAATGTCTTTGTGGATGGGTGAGGCTAAGGACCTGGAGATGGGAGATTGTTCTGGGTTATACTAGCAGGCCCAATGGCATCACAGGGTCCTTACGAGAGGAGGGAGGGAGAGTCAGAGCCAGAGAAGGAGATTTGAGGAAGCAGAATGTGATGCAGAGGCCATGCACCAAGAATGCATCTGGCCTCTAGGAGCTGTTAAAAGGCAAGGCAATGCCTTAAGAAGGAATGTAGCCAATACCGTCATTTCATCCCCAAGAAACTGATTGCAGACTTCTAATCTGCAGAACTATGAAATAATACTTTATGCTATATTAATCTTCTAAGCATGTGGTAATTTGTTATAGCAGCAGTAAGAAACTAATACATACCGTTTGGGTGCTCTCTATCATTTTCTCCCCCCCGCCCAGAGAATTCTTTCTTCTATTCAACAGCAGTATCCCTTCTGATTTCATTTCTTACAGCATCAGCACTGAATAATTATTTGTAACAGTTTTATAAAGATATTATTCACATGCCATTGATTCACCTATTTAAAGTGTATGATTCCATGATTTTTAGTATATTCAGGATACTCCCATCCATTACCACCTTCTCATCACCTCAAACTAAAACTCCCTACCTTTTTAGCTCACCTGCCAATACCCCCAACTCTCCTCCTAACTCTAAACCACCACCAGTCTGCTTCCCAACTATGTAGAATTTCCTGTTCTGGATTTGCCATATGAATGGGATCATATGCTACATGGTGTTATGCAATTGGCTTCTTTCACTTAGCATCATGATTCCGAAGTCCACACGTAGTCTAGCCTGCATGAGTCCACCCTAGCACATATGAAGTAGGATCTCACTGTGGTTTTAACTTCTATTTCCCCATAACTAAACACATAAAGATGTCAAGCATCTTTTTATGTGTTTACTGGTCAATTATTTATCCTTTCCTTGAAGAAATGTCTATTTAGATCCCATTTCAATTGAGTTATTTATATTTTCTTGAGTTTTAAGAGTCTGTATGTGTTCTAGATACCAACCCTTTATCAAGAATATTTAGATAAATGTCCTTCTCCTCTGAATCTTCATTTCACTTTCTTGGTGATTATCTTTGGAAGTACAAAAGTTTTTAATCTTGGTGAAGTCTAGTTTGTCTTTTTTTTTTTTTTTTTCTTTTTGTAGTTGATACCTTGGGTATCATTTGACTACTAATTTAAATGAGATAACAATATATGTAAAATATTTAGCACAAGGTCTGGCATATGGTAAATGTCTGATCAAAAATGAGTTCCTACTATTCAAGATCTGAGCAGGCTCCGTAGTGGGACCTTGAATGCTCATTCTCCCCTCAAGTATTTCTGACCACCGTGAAAAGTCAGGGTATCCTCTATATTCTCACAAGGACAGGAGGTTAAATAATGCAGGGACTTGAACCAGGATTCACACCCAGATCCCATCAGACCCTGAGCCCAGTACTCTTCCCAGTATCCAATACCAATCAGCCTCAGCCCCATTTTAAAATTATTTTTATTTTTATTTGTTCTAATTAGTTATACATGACAGCTGAATGCATTTCAATTCATCGTACATGAATGGAGCACATCTATTCACTTCTCTGGTTGTACATGCCGTAGTCACATCATTCATGCGATGATACCTAGGGTAACGACGTCCATCTCATTCCGCCATCTTTCCCACTCCCCTGGCCCCTCCCCCCCCACTCCCCGCTGCTCAATCCAAAGTTCCTCCATTCATTCCTTCCCCCTCCCCCATTATGGATCAGCAATCACACACCAGAGAAAACATTTGGCCTTTGGTGGTTTGGGATTGGCTTATTTTGTGTAGCATGATATTCTCCAGCTCCATCCACTTACCTGCAAATGCCATAATTTGATTTTCCTTTAAGGCTGAGTAATATTCCATTGTGAATATATGGCACGGTTTCTTGATCCATGCATCTGTTGAAGGGCACCTAGGTTGGTTCCAGAGCTTAGCTATTGTGCATTGAGCTGCTGTGAACATTGATGTGGCTGCATCACTGTAGTGTGCAGATTTGAAGTCCTTTGGTCATAAACTGAGGAGTGGGACAGCAGCCTCAACACTTCTCTGGGCCCTCTGAGTCAGCAGAAATCGGGTGCCTGACATAAGCGAGAGGATAGTCACTCAAGAGACAGGGCAGACTTATAGGAACGCAGTAGAGAGCCTGGTCAATGATACTCTATAAACAAAGCATGATCATAGAAGGACGGGGTTTTGCACTGAGGTGGCTGCTACAGGACAGAGGGACATGGAGAGGGGAGAGAATTCTGCAAGACCTAGAAAAACCAGGGGAGGCTTCATGGAGGTGGGATCTGAGTGTTTGAAGCAGCAAGGTCCTGCGTACATAAAGACAGGCAGATAGATATGATAAAGAACCAGGGTTTGTGTTGGGTCAATGGGGACACAACTTCCAGTAGGAAATAATGATAATAATAACGACCAGGACAACAATGGTCATTTATGTGCTGGGCACTATTCTAAAGCACATAGGACTCACCTGGTGTGAGTAACGATCTTTTGAAGCAAGTAACATTATCATTCCCATTTTACAGATGAGAAAAACAGAGGCACAGAGCTACCCCATCATTTGGCCCAGATTATAAATTAGAACTAAGAGAAAAAACAAAATCAGCTAAGTGGATAACTACATATGGAAGAAGGTAATGGGACAGTAAAATCTTTGGTGGTCTTAGAGGAAAGGCTGTAAATCTCGACATTCATGATTCTAATCTAGACATTTTAGGATTCAAATCATGATTCTGCCTGCTCCCTGGCTCTGAATCCTATCCAAATTTTTTAACTTTCCTAAATCCAGTTACTTTTTCTAAAAAATAGGGCTGGAAAAGGTTATTTCAGGTGTCAAAGGTTGATGTGAGAATTTCCAGAAATCCGAGTTGTCAAGTAGGGTCTCGATGTGTATTTATAAATTCATGGGGCACTGACATTATTTTCTTTTGGGTCAAGGGTCTTTGAAACACATGATGAAGTCATCAGAGACCCAAAGAAGTGAGCAAGAATATTGAGGAAGTTTCAAATACCACCCTGGGACACGACACTCAAATACCACCCTGGGACACGACACTCAAATACCACCCTGGGACACGACACTCAAATACCACCCTGGGACATGACCCTCAGGAGGCAAACCACCCCCCCACCCCGCCCCAGTGTGGCCACTTCCTAGCTCTGTGCCTGGAAATAGGTCACCGGCCTCTTTGACTCTCACTTTCCAAATGTAGACAGAGGTGGAAATAAGACCTGTCTCTAAGGGTCCTGAAGATGGCAAGGTCCTAGAAGCAGGGTTGGCACAGCGGAAGTTCCTGCGAGGGTTCCCCGTCCTCATTGCAAAGCATCAGGCTAAGGACATGGCCGAGACCACATGAGCGAGCATGTGAGTGATTTCCAGGGACACCTTCCGTGGGAAGACCAGGTGTGCCCGCTATTATGCTGCTGTCAATAGCTGCCATGTCATGGCCTTGAGCCTCCCGCCTCCCACGCTAGATCCCAACACTGTGCTCCCAGGAGCATTCAAGAAAGAAGGCAGTGGGGCCTCCATCTGCAGCTGACAGGACGCCAGCAACCACCCTCAGCCCCACCAGAGCGCACATGGCACGTGAGCGTGCATGCGCGCACACACACACACACACACACACACACACACACACACATGAGCACACTCCAGGAACCCGCCATTGTGGTACGCAGCCTGAACTTTCTACTGTTCGCCTTTGAGTCAGCAGCAGCAGCAGCAGCAAGTGATTACTTCCCGAGTCCTATTTATGGCAGTTTTGTTTGGAAGGCGTCAGGGAGGGGAGGGTGGCAGGCGGATATTGTTGTTTTTCAGAAAGTCTATTTAAAAAGCAGAAAGCACCACTGGTTGGGTCTGAAACAATGAGGATAAGCGATGCTGTTGGTGATACTTTTCCCTTTGTTGGAGGTTTTTGTTGAAGCCCAAATCTGAAATGAGAGTGAGCTCAGACATCCTATTGAACAGATAGACTTTTATAACCCTTCATTTATTAAATAGATGGAGCCATCTTAAATGAGATCCTCAATAATCTGAATCAGCTCCCCGGGGACCTCTGCATGACTGTCTGCAGTTGGGGCTGGGACCCCAGTTCTCCTGATGGGTCTAGTTATGTATTTGACTCCTTCTTCCTCTGGCCAGGCAAAGGGTGCCCAGCACCTGGGTGGCCTTCCGCTCACCAGGCAGGCAGGGAGGACTTGCATGTTGACTCTGCCTTTCACTTGCTGTGACAAATGCCGTCCTTAACCGAAAAGGGTGGCTAGGAATCATCTTTATGTGTTGGATCGTTCATTTAGTAAGTGTCTTTGAGTGCTAACTGCGGGGCGGGCCGCGTTCCAGGCCTGAGAAGCAGCGGGAATGGAGAAACAAACTCCATTCTCCGGCCAGAGGTTAGACCATAAACAAGAAAGCGTGGACATGAGAGGAAGTGACATTGGCGACAAGAACTAAAGGAGGTGAGAACAAACCACAGAAAGAGAGTTTCAGGCAGAGGGAGAGCAAGTGCAGAGGCCCCCCGGGGAGGAGTTTGCTGGGGTACTGGAGAACCACAGGTGGGGGGCAGTGATGACGTCAGAGAGCGTGGTCCCCGGGCCTCCTGTGTGCAACCTCCAGGTTTCAGACGGTGCACACGTGGGAGTGAGAACGGGCGTGGAGAGGACCTGCGGCGGTCAGCTAGCCATCGGGACACTCGCACTGCAGGCCCATGGACTTGCCCAAGGCCACCTTGCCTTGTGAAGAACTTGAGGTTGAACTTCAGACCTGACTCATGATCCCGAGGGTTGATTCTTTCTTATTATTGACACGGGTTCAAATCTCCACGGACGCTCTGAGAAGTGGGTAGCCGTTTTTTAACTACAGCCCTCCCCTTTGCCCGCCCCAATTATAAAATGAGCCAATCACGTGGTGGTAATCCTGAGCTCCTCCTATCAGAGCAAGGGGCCGTGCTGCCAGGGATAACCAGGGCCGCCCACGTGCTGGCTGGCCGGGCTTTTGTGGCTGGTCCTTCCCCAGAAACGAAGTTGGCCTTGGAGCGCTGCGTCCCAGCGGGCGTTTGCTTCCCTGCGGCACCTGGGCATTTCTGACAAAGCCCTACCCCACCCAGCTCCAAATGCCAACCGGATCCTGCTCGTCATCCTAAAACCCAAGGGACAATCAGCTGCCCCCAAATGTCAACAGTGTCCAGGTCGAGAAACCTGGGTTTCAGGGAAGACCCCCCAAATGTGTCCTTTCTTCCTCCTCTTAAAACTCCCATTGTTCTGCACCCCACGTGGTGCTTCCCAAGGGAGTGTGGCAGCTGATAGCAGGAGTGAATGGGGGGCGGGACCCAGTGGGACCGGGTGGGGTTCCTGGCTCGATGGACGCTCAGTCCTGCTTCCCCTTCCAGAGACCTTTGTTGAAGGTATTAGCAGGGACTGGGGAAAAGGGTGGAGCTGGAAGCACAGTTTTCCAAAATAAAGTCATAGATGAGAGATTAGGATCCAGGAGAGTCCCCGCCCCCACATCAGCGCACAAAGCCTTCAGCCGGGGCTTCCCTGGGGCATGGAGGGTCAGCAGATGGGATCAGAGTGACCCGGGAAAACAATATCTTGGTTCGAATGGGAGGTTCTCTCTCCAGCGCAGAGCTCAGTACTCTTCCATCCGAACTGGTCCAGCCCCATTCACAGGGACCTGGCCACAGGACAACTTCCTAAGCCACTTTGGAGGAGGGATTGGAATTGAGAACACGTTTTAACTGCACGTCCAGTGGGAACACCGTGGGGATAATGAAAAAGATAAGTCTGCTTGATTCTCCACCTGTGTTCCATTCACTCACTCAAAATATATTTAAGGGGAGTCCACAGGGTTTCAGGGTCCATGCTAGATCTTGGAGACATAACTGGTTAAAATGACCACATCTTAATGTGGTCCCTGACCTCTGGCAGGGGTGCAGGTGGGGCTCACAAATTGGAAGAGAAGGAAAACAGATCTAGGTCCCACAACACACAAGATCTTCCAGAATCCAGGGAGTGCCCAGAGGGATGGGGACTGCGCTGTGCACAGCCAGGAGTGTGTAGGATCAGGGAAAGGCCTACTCCACCCGTGGGGCTCAGGGGAGGCCCCCTGGAAGAGGAGAGATGTGCAGCACTTGACCTTTTGCACTGGGTGATTTTGCTCATGGAGTCTGGACTATGCCTTCCTAGCAGCGTCCCCAGCCTACACCAGTTAGATGTCAGTAATCCCTCCAAGTTGTGACCACCAGACCGTGCCAACCATCCCATGGGGTCGGGGGACAAAGTCACCATCTCCCCAGTGAGATCCACTGGTCTAGACTGAGGTGTAAGAGAGGTGCCCCAGAGGCCAGGGCAGTAGAAGGCTCTGGACCAGCATCCTCTTGCCTCGTGCTGTGTGATTTCTGGTCAGAGTCTGATTTTTAACTCCAGGATCCAGAGGAGCCATTGAACGTTTGAAAGCTCAGTGGCCTTATCTGGTGCTGCCTTAGATCCGCTCTTCGGGAGGGACAGGGTGGTCCAGAGACCAGAGGACTCTTTCCCGTGAACCTGTATGATGAGTGACCACAGCAGGCCTGGCAGGCCCTGGAACTGCAGATAGGAGCCCCTCCCTGGTCAGGACTGGCCCCCTGAACTGACACATCCTCTCGGGCAGCTGTCCAGGTGCAGAGCCAGGGAGGGGTTCCTCTCCCAGGTTCACTGGCTCCAAGGGACAATGCCGATGTTCCCATGTTCCTGTGACTCAGAGCAAAGGGCCTTTCCCTTTCTGGAAAGATCAACCATTACCCAGTTTTTTAAGGAGGTATATGTGTCAAAGACAGCACATCAGGACCAAGGCACCATGGGAGTCTCCAAAGGCAAGGGACCCCACTCAGGAGTCTGCGTGATGCCGGCAGGGTCACGGTGAACATTCGATAGAAGGAACCTCATATTTAAGCACAAGACCTGCCAGCTTGTCATGTTAGCTGCTCTGCACAAATGACAATCTTTTTTTTCAAGGAATAGAAATAAAATGCACTTATCACGAAACTCTTTTAAACTTCATTTCCATGATGTTTCTTATCAATTATCCCTGTTCAGTGCTGGGGATGTGGCTCGGGCCTGGAGCACTTGCCTAGCACCCACAAGGTCCTGGGTTCAATCCCCAGAGCCACCAAAAAACCAAAGCAAACAAACAAAAAACAACGATCCCTGTTCTAAAGGAGGCACTGACCATCTTAATGATCAAAAAACAGACTCAGAGGAGGACAGCAAATTGCCCAATGTCACACAGCAAGCTGGGAAGGACAGAGAGGACTCAAATCAATTTATGCAGCTATAAAATCTGAGCTTCTCCACTGTGGCAGCCCCCAGCTCCTCAAATCCGATGAGACTTCACCATCAGCACTTACGACTGTAGCTATTAACGTCTTAGAAGCCCGGGTATGGGAATGATTGGGAAACATCAATATCTTTGAACCTTATTTTTCAAATTTCTCGAAAGAAGAGCAAATTGGAGTCTAGAGTCTTGCTAATAAAAACTAGGGCAATATATCCCAGGAATTGAATGAACACGGTGTGTTCACGCATCACACACGATACCTCTCTCACTGTTCAGATCCAGACTACGATACTGATGTTATCATGATTCCCATTTTACAGATAGGAAAATCCAGACTCAGCGAGGCCTCTCACTAGGCAGCAGCAGAATCAAAACTAAAAGTGGGTCTGTCTGGCTCCAAAGTCCTCAGAGAGCTTGGGTTTTGGTCTCTGCCTCTACCTGGGCTTCTTTCTTCTTGGGCTGAAGCAGCCCTGAGGATCGTAACCTGCAGGAGGGACATGGGCAGGACACGCACCCGTGCCCAAGGCCTTTCTTGCCTGGAGAGTAACCAGCTTTTTTGCAGCACCAGGCAAGATCACCAGCTCTCACCTTGGCCTTGGGAATTCTCAGTAGGATAGGCTTTGCCCCACCTGTTCACACCTGCAAACTTTCTGAGAATCAGACATCAGGGAAGGTCACTGAGACCAAGGCACATGCTGAGCCCTTTGAAGAAGGATGTGCCAGATAGTTCCTTGCAGTAGCGGAGCTGTTATCTTATATCGTTGCAAGATCAAATCCTCCCCACTCCCCCTTCTCCCTGCTTAAAGCCCCCACAGCTGAAGATGCTCATCAGACCCAAATTCCTATGCAGCCCTGCTAACTTGGCCAAGCCCAGATGCCTCCCCCTCTCTCCCTCGCGGACCCCTCCAGTCTTCCAGCTGCTTCTCCACCCCCCCTCACAGTCCGTAGGCCCTTGCACTTAGTGACTCTGCTGGAGACACCATTCTGTCCTGGCTGCACCTTCTCCTTAGGTGTGGTCTGGCGGGTAGAAGGGAGCCATGGAAGGCTTCGGAACAGAAGAGTGCACCGGAGATAGGATTCGCTTTTAATGAGCATCTATAATGGGGCACATGGCCTTCAGTCCACTCCTGTCAACCATCCCATGAGGTGGACTGTTTCGTAGATGAGGAAACTGAGATCTAAGCAGGTCTTGTCCCTTCCCAGGGTGTCCTTGCTTAAGGATCAAGGTAAGACTTACACCTCTGCCCATGGTCTGCTAGCTCCTGTCCCCAATCCCTGCCCTGGGTTAGAGCCCTTTGAGTCACAAGCTTGGACACTGTTGCAAGATCAGCTCTGAGGTCATTCAGTTGTGCCCACGGAAGGTGACTGCCTTGGCAAAGTGTCGGGCACCTCCCAGGAGGCAGATTGGGACCTGGTGGGCAGTCAGCCAATTTACTGGAGCATCAAAGGGCAAAAGCACCTAGGAGTGTAGTCTGTGCGGCAGATCTGGGGCTCGAGGGCTTCCCAGCATCCCTGATACCTGTAATCACAGCCCCACCGAAGAGGAACCTGGGCAGACAGACGGAGGACGAGGGTCCCAGCAGTGGCTGGCCCGACCTGCAGGAGTCCAGGTGGCTTGTGGCCCTGCCTCCGGCCTTCCTGAACAACCTGCTGCTGGAGACTGTCTGCCGGCTGGGCGGCCGCTGTCCCGCCCGGTTATCTGCAGACCCGCAGCACAGAGCTGAAAATGCAGACCAGGCCGACCTCCCGCGCCAGGCCTTGGAGGCCTATTAAGGTGATACCCAGACACCACTCTGAGGGAAGGCCAGAGAGCAGACGAGGTGTGTGACCTTCGATAGAGTTGTCGCCTAAGAGTCCGGAAAACACCCCCAGCAAGATTCCTCCAGGAGCGCAGAGGCAGGAAGTGAACCCTCTTCTTTGGCTTTTGGATGGCACGTCCCATCCTACGAGCACCTAGGACACCGGAGTTTGAGGCATGTGGCCCCCTCCACAGCGGGATCAGCAAACTTCTTCAGGAAAGGGTCAGAAGATAGATATTTCTGACTTTTCGGACCGGAAGATCTTTGTTAGGACCACGCAGCCCTGCCCTGGCACTGCCAAAGCCGCGGGACGGAGCCTAGAAATGAGTGGATTCACCGAGCCTGGCCGGACGTCAATCAAATAGGCAATGGTTCAAGGCTAGCATCTGCGATGTAGTTCATCAGCCCTGACTTTGCAAAGCTTGAGAGAGTCTTAAATCCAAGTCTGCATTTCCCGGGATTGTCTTTGGTCCAACGTAGAAAGAAAGAGCGAGCAAACTTTCCCTGAAAAGGGAATAAAATCCCGGACCAGGTGGAAGACAACCGAGGGAAGGTAAGACCCGTTCACTGTCCCGTCTCCAGAGTCTAGGAAATGCCTGGCACATAGTAGGTGCTCCATAAATAACTGTCAAATGGATGGATCTGCTGAGCTTCTGGCTGTACCCCAAAACATTCTTAGGCAGGCTTTTTTCGCCCATTCAATAATAGCCTGGCACGTCCCAGGAGCCTCGAAAGGGATCAGACTGAAGTTCCCTATGCTTGGCAAGCCGCCCTGTACTTGGTTGGCCACTGAGAGGAGACAGAAACGTCCGTCCCTCCCGTTCCCTTAGCTAACCTCGCTGGTTCATCTCCAGTCAGAGACGTAAGCTGGTTAAGCAGGGAACAAGCCCTTCTCTGAGCGTTTCAACATGAATCACGGGGTGACTGTTCCATCTTTCAGTGCTTCTCAGAAGCAGACCAGATTTTCCTAATTGCTTACAGAGGACAAGTGTTACTTTTGTCATTTAAAAGAAAAAAAAAAATTTTTTTTTTTTTAAGCCAAAACTCTTTCTATGTGCAAACTAGAATCGAAAACCCTGAAGAAATGTGGTCTAAGCATTTGATTGTTAAAGATGCCATTCCCAGGTGGGGTACCCAGCCCCTTTTATGGCAATAGCTCTGAGACTGCATGGAGAGATCAGGGCCCCAGGTGAGTCTGACGGAGGCCGAACGAGACCAGGCTTAGGCAAATCACTGTCCTACTCGATGCCCCCTAATTGACATTTGTCAACTGCTGCAGCTTTTAAGAGGAAAGTCAAGACACCGAGGCACCCCCTCCCCAAAAAACAGCTCTCCGTTTTTAAAAAGCGTCCTGGACATCCCGTGTCTGCCCCCAAGGAGCCCAGCCCGTGAACTACCTTTCCCCCGGTTTATCTCCAGGTCGTCTGTGTTCCCAGAGGCCTCGACTCCAAAGCAACTTGGGCTGCTTACTCACGCTAATTACCACCCCGGGCTGTAAATTTCATGTTAATGCTCTGCTAGGTGATTCATGTGGTAAATTACACACTTGAGATTTCACCAAGATTTGCCTTCTAATCCTAAACTCACTTAAGATGCGAACACACCCCCAGAACTGGCAGTTGGAAAAGAGGAGCACCGGCCCTGGGGGACCTCACGCGAGGCCTCCTGGAATCCCTGTCTCCACCCAGATGTTCTCCTTGACATCTGTCCGCAGGCAATCCCAACACTCCCTTCCCCGCAGCAGGCTCAGAAGAGACAGGGGTGGGACTGGATGCCCCAGTTGGCCATGGCATCCACTCCCAGGGACGGATTATGGGCACTCTGTTTAGGAGGAAGAAAGGAGACCAGGGTTCGACCTTCTACCCACCTCCTGACAGGTGTCTTCACATCGGTCTCGGCTTCCTCTGTGCTTACCTGGCAGAAGCTCTGGATTCACCTTCCCAAAGCACCGTTTGGATCCTCTGCATCCTGTGGCTCACAGGTCAGTCACCTCCCGTGGCTCTGGCTGCAGCTGAACATCTACTCAACTTGATCTTCATCGTCCAGCTCCGCTCAGGCTGTGACTGCATGGCAAACCACTCTGAGCTTAGCAAAGTGAAGCAACGACTCTTGTGTCTTCCTCTCATCTCCTCGTGACCTTCAGATCTGGACCTGGGGGGCTGGCAGCTTCCTTTCCACGGCAGGTTGCCAAGAATTGCCCACATTCACGGGGAGGGGGCTGGTATCCACCCCTTGACAGGACGGGCATCTGAATCTGTGGACTTTTGGAAGCCTCGGTAAACTCCCCAATCATCTTCAAACATATGGGCCAGAATTTTCTTTCTCCAGCAGGTCATTGGTTTCTAATCAAACTACTGTACTAAATTATTTAAAAAACACCCCCCCAACTTGTCCAGTCTGTGACTCCACTCACCTGTTATCTTTGTGAGGAGTGCCCCACCCTGTCCCCTTGCATGACCAAATCCTGCACACCTGCAAGCCCAACTGACTCTCCACACCCCCATGAGCTCAGTCTCTTTCTTGCACCAGTTAAAGTGGTTGTCCGACTCAGTGGGCTGTCAATCACACTCTGCTGGGTGAGACCCATTCCATCCCCCATCTCGCTGTTTCAATCTTTCAGGATTCAGTGTCTCCTGCAGGGAGGCTGCATCGCCTTAGTTCCTTGGACAAGTCTTCCAGTGATTGGCGGCTTGCTTTGTGCCAGCCACGTACTGAGTCCTCTGCTGATAGGAACAGACCTATTCTGGCTGAGAAGCTGGAACAACTCATTTCCCTGATAAGAAACGAAAGGTAGCATGGCAACCTGACGTGGTCCCCAGACTCAGAAGAGGCAGGGCGGACTCAAGCCCATCTCTCTCCATCCCCAGCCTCCTCTCTCATCTCTGGGAACCCATCTGTCACTTCTAGCTACATCTCTTCCCTCATCTCAGGATGCTCAAGGAACGCTGCTGATTTGGTTTTAATTTCTCTACCTTGATTGATTTTAATGCCTTTATCTGGGACCTGCCTACAGTGGCAGACATAAGCCAAGCAGAAAAGAACTCCTTAGGAATAAATAAAAGTGTACGCAGATCTCATTTGTGGTTTAATGGAGCTAAAAAATATGGAGTCTCCTTGGAGGGATGCTGACATAGTTTGCAAAGCCTTTGGTGGAATCAGAGGGTCTCCTGGGGCTTTGGTGACCTTTACAAGCCTGGTCCTGACTCCTCCCAGCCACAACGTCTCCACGCCCCACGAACAAACATCACGTTCTTTACGTTTCGGCTTTCCAGAGGAGACTGGCGGCTCCCCTGATCTCCCACCCCGCTGCCCTTCAGGACCTCATGAGGTCCCCCAAATGCCATTACAGGTTGAATTCTGTCCCCTAAATAGAGAGGTGAAGCCCCAGCCTCTGGTCGCTCTGCATGAGACCTTATTTGGAAATGAGGTCCTTGCTCATGAAATCCAGGTAAGAAGAGGTGATAAGATGGGCCCTGATCCAATATCACTGGTGTCCTTTTTATTTTTAATTCATTTTTATTGTAAATAAATGGGATACACCTTGTTTCTCTGTTTATACATGAAGTAGAGGCGTACCATTTGTGTAATCATACATGTACCTAAGGTAATAGTGTTTGATTCATTCTGTTATTTTTTCCTTCCCCCCACCACCCCTCCCACCCCTCTTTTCCCTCCATACAGTCCCTCCTTCCTCCATTCTTGCCCCCCTCCCACCCCCTATTATGTGTCATCATTCACTTATCAGCGAGATCATTCATTCTTTGGTTTTTTGAGATTGGCTTATCTCACTTAGCATGATATTCTCCAATTTCATCCATTTGCCTGCAAATACCATAATTTTATTATTCTTTATGGCTGAGTAATATTCCATTTTGTATATATACCACAGTTTCTTTATTCATTCATCAATTGAAGGGCATCTAGGTTGGTTCCACACTCTGGCTATTGTGAATTGAGTGGCTATGAACATTGATGTGGCTGTATTTCTGTAGTATGCTGGTTTTAAGTCCTTTGGGTATAGGCCAAGGAGTGGGATAGCTGGGTCAAATGGTGGTTCCAAGTTTTCTAAGGAATCTCCACACTGCTTTCCAGAGTGGCTGCACTCATTTGCAGCCCCATGACTGGTGTCCTTCTAAGCAGAGAAAAAGAGACAGGAGCGGGTGATGCTGTGGGACAGCAGAGGCAGATCTTGAAGTAACAGGGCCAAACGCTGTCCAGAAAGATTTCGTCGGCAAACTTTTGTGGGGAGCATGGCCCTTCCAACACCTGGATTTTGGCCAGGGAATGAATAAGCATTGCTTTAGGCCATCCAGCTTGCAGTCCCAGCCTGGTGCTTTGTTACAGCAGCAGCAGGAGACTAATACACACCCTATCCTATTTTACTGCAGGTGTCACACTGGAAGGAAGTCATCTGTGCATTTCTACAGTGACTCTCTTCCAGGGGAGTGGCAACCCCAGGAGGATATCAATCCTATTTTGCCTGCTGCCATAGCCTCGGGGAGCACACAGTAGGCCCTTAGAAGGTAGTTCTTGCCTGCACATATGAATGGAAGGCCCTTCTCCATGTTAGCTAAGTCTCATTAAGGCCTTTTTGGAGGCCCAGGACCACACGGTCGTGCTGGGAGCCTCTCTCACTGGGACACACAGTCAGGACTGTGTGCGTTTCGAAGGACCTGGAGGCTGTTTCTGCGCCATCTCATTGACTTTTCCACTGTTAGTGGGGTACCTCGTGGATCATCAGGGCCCTGCCCCCCTGTAAGCACCTCGCCTCTGAGCAATTAACTAATGGGTAGTTGGAAGTAATCAAAGACTCCCATCAGGGTCCAACAGCCAGGTCCCCTCGGGCATTGTGAAAACAGATTATCTGCAACACACAGGCCTCGGAACCAGGGAAATTCACCTAAAAGCTCCAGGTAGGGAATCAGACTCCTGGCCTCAAATTGAAGAAGGCACGGGCTCCAGTTGCAGCCACCTGACTTGCTGAGGGGAAGAAGTACATTCGCCACTAACCTTTCTCCTAAATTGCCCATCCAAGGCAGACCATTATTATAATGAAATACCCCAGCCAGAACATTCTCGGTTTGGGCTAAAAGGTTTTCTTTCTGACTGCTCTGCTCACAGGCGCTGCCTTCACTGGGCGACTCCCCCTGGGCTGTCTGGAGAGGGTTTCGACAGGTCTCTTTATATTTTATTTGATTTGCTTCATTTCAGCGTGTGGGTCAACGTGCCCCAGCCCTAATGATGATGGAAACTAGAAAAGATGGAGTAGCCCCAAGAAAGGATTAGGGAAAGAGCCGTCATCCCAGTGAGGGGAAGGTTCTGGAAGGCCCCAGACGCTGGGGGCCAAGGGAAGAGGTCAGACCCGGGGCTGTGCAACCTCGGGAGCCTCCCTGTTGGAAATGGAGACTGGGATGGTCACTGCACAAATGCATCTGGGAGCAGGGGAGGCTTTGAGGGCCGGGTTGAAGTTCACTGCTAAATTCTGAAACCCCGAGAGCTCAGATTCAAGGGAGGCTGGTCGGCCCGAGGTCTGGTGCCATGGTCAACCCCTGACGTCCCGGCTTCCCTGATTCCGTGTCTGCCCGGTCTTCCAGCATCCACGTCCCATCCCAGAGGTCTCAAACCCGTGGTTCCAGGGCCAGCTCTGGCCCTTGTTTAGATCCACACCATAGGTGATGGTTTTTTAATTTTCTGGATGTTTTTTGATCGGTAATAAATGAGAAGTTTCATATAAAAGTGTCCAGTTCTTCTTGAAAACTCAGAAAACTTTGCCCCCTGGGCTGCATCTCCACACGGTGGCCACTTTTGACTGGAGTTGGAAAGCAGCCCAGGCCACCTTCTTCAGGTCTCTGACCTGCTTGCCTCTGGGACCTTTCCACTTAGCCTTTAACCATTAGGCTACCCAACCTTTCTACGTCACCCTTTCCGCAGACTCTCAAGACCTCCTAGACAAAAAAAAATCCCTGCTGCAGGTCTGTGATTCATTTGCCTAGCTCGCTTGGGTACAGATTCTCTGTCTGTCTGGGTGACCTGAATGAACTCCATTCGTCCCTCCTGATTCAGCCACAAATGTCACCTGCTCCAGGAAGCCCTCCCTGATTTCTCCCATCGGCAGCCCGCTGCCTTTTTTTGCTCTGCTCCTCCCACCCACGCCCTTATCACCCTGAATCAAAAGGTCTGTTTCTCCATCACTCCTGCTGGGCAGCGAGCTCAGTGTGGACAGAGATTGCTTCTAAGCTCTGCGACCGCAGTGTGAAGCACGCCTCCTGGCCCCCGAGCGGGGCCAACTTGGGAAGTGTCTGCAGAATAAAGAGAGAATGGATAAAAAGAAGGAAAGGGCTCCTTTGCTCTGGGCAGTCAGCCTGTGTGCTGATAGTAGGGATACACAGCAATAATAGTAATGATAATAATAAATAATAGCGCCTAACACCTGTTGGGGGCTCCCTAGGCGAATCTTCCACGTATTAAGTCATTGTGTTAGTTTGGGTCCCCTGAGAAGTAGACCCTGGATGGAACGAGAAGGGCTGAGATTCACTGGGGGAAATGATTGATTGATTGATTGGAACCCCAGGGGTGCTTAACCACTGAGTCACATCCCCAGCCCGTTTTTATACTTTATTTAGAGACAGGGTCTTGCTAAGTTGTTCAGGGCCTCCCTAAGTCACTGAGGCTGGCTTGGAACTCAGGGTCCTCCTGCCTCAGCCTCCCCACTGGCCAGGGTCACAGGCATGTGCCATGGTGCCCAGGCAGGGGGTTGCTTACGAAGGATGCAGGAGGGGAGCAGGATGCAAGGCCCAGGGTGGAGGGAGAGGGGCGGAGAGCAGGAGGAGCAGGAGGAGCCCGAGGCCCTGGTCTGAGAGAGCCTCTCCAGAGTGACGGGTCCTGTACAGAAAGACTGCTCATCCGGGACTCCGGGCCAGGCAGCAGTAGCTGGGCTCCAGTACGTGCTCGGTCGTTAGCTGGACAGCCTGGGCTGGTCCTCATGGAGGCAGAACCTGAGGCAGGTCTGCTGGAGGGTCTGCCCGCTGGTCCTCTGTCCTCCAGCAGGGAGGTCTGGTGACCCAGCTCCAGGCAACAGCCTCCAGTTCACCCTCCCGGCAGCTCCTCGGAGCCGCAGTTATTACTGCCATTTTTCAGGGGAAGAAATACCACGCTGGCCAAGTGGGAGACTCCCGTTGTTTTCTTTTTTTTCTTTTTTTTTTTGCGGGGCTGGGGATTGAACCCGGGGCCTTGTGCTTAGGAGGCCAGCACTGTACCAACCGAGCTGGATCCCCAGCCCAAGTGGGTTGCTTTGACCCAAAGTCCCAGAGATGGTAAAGACGGAGCCAGAGGCTGGCTCCCAGTTCTGAGCAGAGGACCACCCTGTCCCTGCAGGTCGGCAGCCCTGGAGGAGACACAGTGAGGGCTGGGGTGGGGGCTGATGGCACAGGCCCATTTTGCCAAGGAGGAGACCCTAAGCCAGGACCTGGTTGCCATTCAGGAGTGAGGCCCGCGGGCAGCCCAGACTCCTGGTCTCTCCTGCAGCGGAGGAAGGAGGCTGCCAGTTCCCCCTGCGGGTTAGACCTGGATTCCCCGCATCCTTGTCACCCCTCCGTCGCCCCAGTAATGATGACAACACCAGCGGCCCTAAGCAAGGACTTCCCCACGGTGGGACTGTGGCATTGGTGACATCTCTGACCTTGGGCCTCCCGGCAGCCCCGGGATGCGGGCGCCTTCGCTCTCCCCGTTGCACAGAGGGGGACACAGAGGCGCGGGGACCACGGGCTGGAAACGGCAAAGCTGAGAGCAGAGCGGGCGGCCGGGTACTACGGGCTCGCCCACCCAGCAGAGCCCGCAAAGCCACCCGGGTCCCCGCTGTGCCGAGTGCGCCATCAGGGCCGTGGCTCAAAGCGGCGGCCTCGGGACAGGCGGGTCGCGCACCCCGTCCCCGGACCCTGGACCGCCGGGGCCGGCGCCTGGCAGGTGCCCCGGGCCTCCCGTGGCTGCAGGTGGCCGTGCGGGCGGCGGGCTCCGGGCGCCCTGCGTGCGAAGGCGAGGCCGCGCCCCGCGCCCAGCTCGCGCCCTGCCTGCCGCCGCCACCGCCTGGCCGCCGGGCCACCGCGGCCGCCGCAGACTCGGCGGCGCCAGCGCACCTGCACCCGGCCCGCGGCCGCCGATAAGGGCGGGAGGGGCTGGGGCCGCGGCCCCTCGCTGTCCCCTGGCGGTCCCTCCTCCAGCCTCCCACTTGCCGGGCCTCGCTCTCCTTCCTCTGCCTTCTGAAGTGTCCTCCTCCCTCCTCCCGCGTGTGCCTCCCCGGGCCTGTTCCTCGGCAGCCCTTCCCTCTGGTCTTCTGTGTCCCCTCTTTTCCTCTTTGACCTGTGCCTGCCCCTGCCTGTCCCCCGCCCTGGGCTCAGAGTCCTGTGACACTTTTTTCCATTGCATGCCCCCTGCAGAAGCAGCCAGCCCTTCAGAGCCAGCTGGGGGAACAGCCGGACCCCTGCAGGCGGCTCTCGGCAGGTGTCCCGACTCGGTGGGCAGGGCCGCCTCACCTGGGCGCCTTTCATCTGAGGCGCGATCGTAAAGGCCCGCCTGGGGCCAGGCCAGGCCACACGGGCCTGGGCTGTTTGGTTAACTTCATTAGTAACATGCTCCCCCTCCCTTAAATGAGTTCAGTGCTGGGACCGGATGGACTGTCGCCCAAAAGATTACGGTCGCTCAGGGTTGCACAGGCCAAAGATGACAAACTGATAGCGCAGGGACAGGAGCCTGCTGCTTCCTTCCCGCAGTGCAGGCCACAGCCAAGAGCCTGCTCCTGGGGTCAAGAGCTGGGCTAGGTTTCTCAGAACAGCGCTGGCCTGGTGGTCTGCCTGGTACCCGGCTGCGCAGGGAGCCCAGTGGCAGAACGCTCCCTTTGCTCTCCGGTCAATTCCAGGGTGCCAGGGAGAAGACAGTGCGTGACCTAGCTTTCCCTCTGCATCCACTTTTCCCAGGAGCATTATCTAGAGGTGTGTCAGGCCAGGGCCGAGTCCGCCGGGTGTGACCATCTCAGGAGCTGGACCCAAGGCAAAGCCACTGGGCAAAGGAGTTCCTAAAGGACACTCCTTGGGCAGCTGTGCCGTCTGAAGGCAGTTCACATCTTTGCCCATCCACTTCTTACCCAAGACTCTCCATAAAGGATATTTCTGGCTCTTACTCTGGTGACAGCAGACGCAACTAACACCGAACTGAGTGTACACGTATCTCCCTGTCAGTCAAGACAGAGCATGTGTGCAGAACCCTCCAGGATGGTCAGTCTGGGGAAGGTGAGGCTGATAGAGTGTTGTGTCCACGTGAGGACTTTCCCACCAATTCTGCCTCCAGAATAAGAAATTCTCCGTCTAATACTCTCATTGAAACCCCTTTGCTGTGTGACCTCAGTTAAGTCACTTGCCCTTTCTGGGCTTTATCCATTAAAGAAGGTAATAAGAACTAAAAGATGTCTTTGACCTTTCTGGGTCTCTGACCATGCCATTTCTTTCTCTTGACCTCCAATGCCCTTCTCCACAGAAGGGACCTAAGTGTTTCTTTAATCCAGGGTTGCAGGTTATCCCAAGTCCCTGATTTTTTTGTTTTTGTCATTTTTTTTTCTTTGTTTTCATTTTTTAGGGGGGGAGAGTGTTTTTCTTAAAAAATAGACAATAATAAAGCCCCATGTGATTCTAATTTGAAATACTCATTCTAGATTATATCCTCAAGGTGAAAAAAAATGATTGAAATCTATTCACTTTCATAGAACATACTAATTTGCTGTTGAGGAACTGAAAGATTTTTTAAACTTGTTTAAAAATATTTGTAGATATTTAAAAAGATGCTTTATAACATTACTTACTTATTAAAAAAACAAACTAACTTCCTCTGCTTAGCTATAAGCCAGCTCAGAATATAATAACAGTATCCATTGCAGAATCTAGATGAGGGGGTAGGCAGGTAGTGACTCGATTCTTTTCAACTTTTCTTTTTGTTTGAACATTTTCATAATAAACGCTGGGACCCAAAGTATAGAATGTCCACCAGCAGCTCAGAGAATATTGAGTCTGTAAATCAAACTTCTTGTCAAAGATCAGTATCTAGCTAATAACTAAATTGCATGAAGAATCTGGTTGCCCAGCGGATTCTCTTTGAGGAAGAAGAAACGCAGCCTGCTTCGCCGGCCGGCTGGGATCCAGCCTGTCATGGAGAGTTCTAGAATCTGATTATACCCGGGCCTCTGCCTCGCGCTCTGATCTTGGGGTGAGCAGGTTTACCACTTGGTGTCTGTTTTTCCCTCTGTGAGATGGGAGTTGATAAAGCAGGGCTGTTGGGTCCAGCAAGCAGATAACTTCCAGAAAGCCCTTTGAGCTTCTTGGAAATCGCAGTTGAGATATGATTAGGCGCCAGCGTGGTGCAGAGGTGTGCCTGGTGGCAAGTGGAACGATCCAGGTTCAGTCTGGGTAGAGGTGGTCACCGGGTTGTTACAGAGGACTTTCCAACCGCCCCGCTGTGGTGTCCATCTGTCCCCCTCCCCCCAGGGCGGCTCCCAACAGGGCGGCTCCCAACAGGGCGTCTCAGTGGCCACTCTGTCTCTGGACAGCGTCTCCTGCCATTCATGCCAGCTCCTGCCTTTCTGGCCTCCTCACCCTGCTTACCCTGAAATGCCTTCCTCCAAAACCTAGCGGGCCCGGTGGCTCCTTCCTGTCATAGTGTCAGTAAGAACCAGTAATCTCGATCAGCAGCAGCCTCCGAGCCCTGGGAGAGCCCGGTGCCAAGCTCTCTGGAAGCACACTCTCATCTGGGGTGAGGGCACTTATGATCCCCCCGTGAGAGATCTTCTGAAGATCCACCCCTACCAACCCCAAAACACTCTTCCTAACTCGTTCCTCGAAGATACAGCTCGTGCTGGGTGCTTTCCAGACACCCTGTCATGGAGTCCCCACGCTGCTCGGTGAGATGGCACTTCCTTGTCCTGGGCTCACAGAGACCCCTCCCCCTATCCCTCTGGGCCTTTATCCTTCTGCTAACACCTCTTCTACTTCATTCAGTTCCTGCTTTGTCCGTTTCCTAGTACTTGGCAGGGGCATCAACCCCTGCAAGGTGTGTGACGGTAAATAGCTGCTGTAACAAAGAAAACCCTCAAGTCTTGTGGCTTCTCAGGATCGAAAGTGAACTTCTCTGCAACGCAAGTCAGAAGAGGGCTCGGTTCTTCCCGTCCTTGAGGCCCTGGCGTTTGGTGTCTCTGTCTTCCTCTCTGCTCATGGAACCTCCTTCATCTGACAGCTGGGTGGGAGAAAGGGTGTAGGGTGGTAGATTTTGGAGGCCAAGACTGAAGACTGGGAAGACCACTAATGCCCTCCCTCCCTGGGCCCTCCCTCAGTCACCTGATCCAGCCCAACTCCTGGAGACACTGGGAAAAGTAACAGCTTATTACGAGGAGGAGAACGAAGAGAATTTGGGGTGAATCCCAAGAAGGTTTTGCCGCAAGATACCAAGAATACGTAGATGGAGCAGAGAGACATTCTTTTCCAGTGATGACACCCAGGTTGAGCTTTTTCAGGGCTGAGCGCCCAGCCCTGGCCCTGAGTGACCTCCTGCACCCATCTTTTAGTTACCACCTGATACAGCTGATATTTCCATCCCTCGAATAGAAGGGGATTTACAACTACCCCTCCCGGAAGTCTGAACTCCCGGCTAATGGAACTTCCCAGGGCAGCAAAAGGAAGCCAAGTTTAACATCTATCAGAGATTCCCAAGAATGTCTCCTCCGCTTGGAAGTTAGGTGGGCCCTCCTGGATGCGGCTCTGCCCACCTCGTGTGCCGCCACGATCGCAGTGCTCCTGCAGGATCCTGAGCGCACTAGGCTTTCCCACCCCAGGGCCTTTGAACGTGCATCTCTCTCTAGCTAGAGAGCCCTTCACTGGGCCCCCATGGCAGCCCTGGGCCACCGTTTCAGGAAGTACAATAAAGAACTGCAGCCGTTGGGAAATTGCTTATGGTTATCTGTTTCCTTAGCCATGATGGAAATCTGAAGCTGAGCCACGAGGCTCACGGGCCCCTCGGGTTATAACCCCAGGGACGAATGAATGAATGAATGAATGAACGAATGAATGAAGGCCTTACTAGGATCAATGGTCCACCCAGCATCTGTCCACCAAGAACAGGGCTATTTCAAGGATGACCTGAGGAACATGCTGTGCTTAGCGAGATGTGTTCTGCGCAGGCCAGACTCTCTTCAGGGGCTGTACCTGCGCCACATACTGGGCATGTCGTGTCCCCGGGTTCTTCACATCCCAGTTATATAGTAACCCCAGATATAAAACTAATTGCGCTTTTGAGACAACACTGATATCATAAATGAGGTCATCTTCTGCGGCCTCCGCCTTCCATTCAAGTCACGTCTGTCCACGTTCATTGAGAAATTTCAAGTTCTGGGGCACGCAGGTACCTTCTGGAGGTCTCTGACTTGTAAGAGGAAAGCAAGGACAATACTTGGTCTAAACCCATTCATTCCAAATGCCCCGGCAAGACACGTGCACAGGGAAGCGTTTGTGGCTTGGCACCTCTCTTCAGTCCTATCGTCCCTCTAAACATTCTGCCTGCCCTTGACCTACAGATTTGACGAGCCTCAGTGATACAGGCCAGAGAGGCCCTGCAGAGCACAGGACCCCGCCCCCTGGGAAAGAATTCTCTAGCCCCAAATATCAACAATGCTGAGGCGAAGAAACCCTGGTGCAGAATATAGATAGATAGCACTCTCTGATGCGTTCATCGGTGTCCCCATTCCTAACTTCTTTTATTGTTTCTCTTTATGAACTTGAACTACTGATGTTTCTCCATTTTTTTTTTCTTTATCAAGTTCAGTAGCACGTCCTTTACAATTTTTTTTTTCTCCAAGATCATCTAATAATCTTATTAAACTGTGGTCATTTGGGGGGGGTCCTTATTTTCTGATTTTATATTAACCTTTCCGTCCCTTCTGCTTTTACTTGGTTTGTCTCCATGTTCTTATCTCTAACTTCTTTTACTGGAAAACTGTTAGGTATGAATCAACAAGATGACTGGTCCCGAGTGACACACACATGCAGCGACCTCACGTTATTTCAACCATCAAAGTCGCCAAGTAGGGGACAAGGGGGGTCAAGAGGTACATCTTGATTTGTTTTCCAGCAGAAATCCCACCCCAACGCCCAGGTCCCGTCAACTCACTCTGTTTTAATTAAGCCCACTAATGTCCACAGATGCACAGTGAGACTTTTTTTCCCCAAAATAAACAGAAATTTAGATTGTTTTCAATGATATGTTAAGTCAAGTCAGGTCTGTCAAAGTTCATGGAGAAAAGTCAAGTTCTCGGGTACTCTTGTACCTGTGACTTTAAAGTTATGTAGGACATTGGCAAATAAGGGGCAGGAAGAGGCTGGGGGTTCTGGAAGGAGGATGCAGCCCAAGCAAACCACCCAGAGGGAGTGGTGGTGGGAAGAGGGTGAGCAGAGGGCAGACCGTGTGGAGGACAGGTGGGGGTGGGAGGGGCATCAGAAAGGCAGGGAAGTTTCCAAATCCAAGAGCTGCAGGAGGCAAACCCCGTGTGTTCTTGGGATCCCCCAAACCCACAGCTCCCCCACCACCCTGGAACACCAGGCTCCCTGGCAAATTACCCCGCACAGGTAAGAACGAGTCTCAGCAACTCACTACAAAGGCGTTTCCCCGAGGTCCTGTGCTTCACCCGCTTCCGCCTGGAGGAAAGCACCCCCAGCTAAGAATTCCGCTCAGCTGGGAAAAGTCCACAAGAGAAACATAAATCTCTGGTTTACAAGAGCAAGGAAAATCCCCCTGGGGAAGGTTCTGGAGACGGCTCACAAAGGCAAAGTCTGGGAATTTAGAAAGAAAAGCTGAAATGGGTTCAGTGAGGAGACTCTTGGATTGTCCCATCCCGGGGGCACCCACATCCGTGGAGATGGGTGGCAGGGAAGCTTATTATTTATCCTGGGAATGTTGCCAAATGCCCAATGGGGTGGCGAGGGTGGAGGGAGGAGGAAATTTCCCCTCCATGTGGCATTTGCAGGGAGTTGTCAGTAGCTCTGTCTCTGCAGAAGTTTTGCCCAGGAAACTTCTTGAACGCAGCTGACTCCCCCGGATGTTGAGATCCAGAGATTGCAAAGGAATAACCGTGCAGAGAACTCACGGTTAGGTAGAGGAGGCAGCCAGTAGCTACAGCCGTGTCCTCCACCAACCGGATGCTGCTGCCAAAGGACAGTGGGATTGGGTCAAGGGCAGAGAGGGGAGCACCCCATGGCCAGATTCCAAAAGTGGACCTCTCCACGCCACGGCTTCTCCAAACCAGAGGTCACTCTGCCAGAGGTCTCCTAGTAAATGTCCCCAAGTCGGGCGGAGTTGGCTGCATTCTCCAGCCGTATGGACAGTGAAGAGCATTTATTTTTTTGTCCAAGGAACACCTTAGAGAATCGGTGCTCCTTGTCCCTGCTGGAGGGATTTAGGATCAAGAGGAGAAGCACTAGCTAGAATCGGGGGGTGCCCAACGTACAACTGGAGGTGAGAGGTGGAGTTTGGGGGAGTCCGACAGCAGGGACTGGGACTATCTTGAAGATAAAGGAGAATCGGTCAAACAGGTGGCGATGGGAGGCGGGTCATGAGCCACACCCCAGGTCAGGACTCAGGGCCAAGGATCACCTGGCACATTCAGGGGAGAGTGGGGAGCTGGGGAGGTCCTGAACTTTCAGAGCGTGGCGTGGGCCGTGCGTCCCCGCTGAACTTCGCCGGCTGCCCGTCCACACTTACTGTCATGTAATAGAAGAAGCAAAGTCATTCCAGAGACTTCTGGGAACTCTCTCCTCCCCAGCCCAGCTTTTCCTATTATTTCCAAGACAGTCAAGTATAGTGGTGTTGGAGCTATCCACGGGTCTCAGAAAAACCCCAGCTCCACCTCTTTCTGCTGTTTGACCTTGGAGAAGTCATTGCTTCTGGCTCAGCCTCGATTTCCTCATCCATAAAATGGAAATTATAACAGGAAAAATGCCTGCCTTCTTGAGGAACCGACAAACAAATGCCCGTCAGGTTTCTCAGACTTAATAAATGCTCAGTAATCGTTGTTATCCGTATGGATTATCATTGCTATTTTTGTGGCGTTTGAGAAATGAGTCCTTATCCTTGGGAATATCAGCCCCCTGAGTGATCAGCTCTAGGAGCAGCCGTGGTGGGGACAGCCACCCAGGCCGGGCTTGACCCTGTCTTTGCAGAGGGTGGGAAATGCCTTCAAGGGGTTAGGACCCTGGACTCCAGCCAGACTGTGGCTTGCAAGCTCTGTGATCTTGGGCGGGTTACGTAACCTCTTGTACCTTCATGTTCTTATCTGTGAGTTGGGGATTAAACTGTATCAACCTCATAGACTTGTGAGACATAATTGGCTTAATTATACAGAGCATTTCAGCAGAGCGACAAGCACATTGTAAACAGCTGGGGACGTGTTTGCTGCCATCAATGACTGTCTCTTCCTCTCCGGAGAGGCTCTGTGACCCCAATGTGAGTCCCCACAGGCTGCCACTTCCCTGTGGGTCTGACCCGTTTAGAGAGAAAGTGAAGAGTCTATTTGCCTTTTTCTTCTGTGGTTGAGGAACCCAGAGGTCACATACTCGTCACTGACACAGCCCGGTCCTCTACTGAAATGGCTGGACTCAGACAAGGCCTGTAGTTCTTCCAAAACTGGGTGGAGACATTTCCTGAGGAGCCAAGTAATTCTCTCTGCTCAGTATTTTCTGGCTGGGCATCTTATATGTGTTTATTCTTTCCATCAGCAAATATTTACTGAGCCCCTGCTGTGTGTTGGGCCCTGAGCTAGCACCCCGGATGCAGGAGAAAATGAGACAGTTTGAGCTGATCTTCCTAATTACGTGTTTATGTATTATATAGATGTATGTATGATGATTATCGTGGGTTTTTGTGTGTACATGTGTATGTATGTACGCACACACAATAGTCACCCACTTATCCTTAGTCATTTGCATGGATTCAATAACCTGTGATCACCTGTGGTCCAAAAATATTAAATGCAAAATTTCACAAGTATCAATTCATAAGTTTTAATTTGTATACCACTCTGAGTAAAATCTTGTTCCATCTATATGAAGGGACAGGAACCATCCCTTTGTTCACTGTGTCCTTATACCCCTCAGACAACAGGAACTACTGTATATAGGACAAAAACTGAAAATCCAATAGGGAGACGTACGTATTAAAATAGATTTTATTTTGGTGAAAAAAAGATAAAGAGAAGAGCCAACTGAAATCAATCAGTTCTCTGCAAAATATTTTTTTCTGTGTGCAAAAAATATAGATAGATTTTTTTTCAGTTTAATCCAATTTAACAAATATTAATGGAGCACCTACTAAGTATACAGCCCCATGCCAGTTTCCCTACCTATGGCCTACCTACACATAGGTAGGCCATAAATGATAAATTCGTCATTTATTCAGTGATGAATAAAAACTTCCCTCAGGAAGCTTAAACTCTGGCATGATTATGAGCCAAAGATGTTCTTTCCTCAAAATGTCCTTTGCTAGGTGGCAGAGGGAGCAGTGTGGCCTAGTGGGCGGTGCCTGGGGTCTGCTTTCAGGTCCCCTGAGTTCAGCCTACCAGCATCAGGTACCTCCTAGCTGTAATCTGGTCAGGTGACCTGATTGGCCCGAGCCTCAGTTTCTTCATCTGCCGAACTGTGCATAAAATGAGCTCCTACCTCCTGGGGTGGTTGTGCAAATTTGATAAAGTATTGTGTGTCTTGGCTGAACAGGAGCCTGTGTGCATAAACACTCCCACAGCGATCACTTCGGTGAGCTACAGAGGAGTAGAAGACTCTTATTTTGAAAGCACACTTATTGAATTAGTAAAGTGCTGGATATAACGAAAGAAGGCTTTTCTTAGGGCTTTTCTTTTTTCTCCAGTGAAAGTTTGGGTTTTTTTTTTTCCATAGTCGGAATGGACCTTGCTACCTTCTCCTGCAAAACCCACTTTCTGTTGAAGACCCTGGACTTCACCACTTCCTCTTGCCTCAAGACAGCTCCGCCTGTCAATCTCTACCTAGGCTGCGGGACTTATTTAGTGTGATTGACTGTCCCAGGTCTCCAGGGCCTGAAGGGCTTCCCAGGACATCGCCCTCTCCCCACCGCCCGGCTTTCTTGAAACAGTGCAGCACACGGTTCACCCATCGAGTTTCTGTGTGCACATGTGCATGGCAGGTGGTCACCACATAGCCAAGCCACACATGGAGGACAGGATCCATGTGACAGAGACCCAGGAGCATGGGTACATCCACCCCCATGGTGGTGCCTGAGCCACCACCGCACAGACTTGTTGACTCAGCAGTCTTCTAAGCAGCGGGACAAGAAAGACTTTCAAGCCTCTGGATCTCAGCCTCCAATTACTCAGGACAATCCTGGCTCCTGTCAGTCAGTGTGACCCTGGGGTTACTGAGAAGGTCCAGGCCATGGTGGGAAAGGGGAACCAGCAGGCCCTTGTGGGGTGGCACAATGAGAACCATGGCTTTATCCTGAGGGTAAGACCTGGATGTAAATGTTGGCTCTGCTCCTCCTAGGGATATAAATTGGAAAAATTACCTGCCTCCCCCTTCTGAGCCTCAGTTTCCTCTTTGGAGGACCACATGAGATAACACATGGACACAAAGACAGGACTTCATCAAGGGCGGCCATCCTAACCGTCCTCGTCACTATTGTATTGACATTCTCGTGAATGTTATTGTCATCATCACAGATTGAGAACATGGCTCTTCCTTAGTCTTTAGGTAGGCCATTTAAAATAGCTACCACATCTCACACCAACCCTCTCAAGAACAACAGCAGTAACTTAGAAGTGGTGGTGAGGCTCTTTATAAGATTGAAAAAAAAAAAAAGAAAGAAAGAAAAGATGTTTAAGAATGTATTAAGAAGACATGATTAGATTTTGATAGTCTACATTTTTTTACAACCTTGGAAATGACAATTCTTCCAAATCCTCTTGGTCTAATTTAATCTCTCCCAAAATATGTTCAGGGAAATTGCATGAAATAAGTAAAGAGAGGAGATCCAAGTTAAAAGGGCTGGGGAGATACTGAGCTAAACCAAATTTTAGTGTTTTTGTTTGTTTGTTTGTTTTACTGTGGGACTTCTCCAAGATCTTACTCCATAGGTCAATTGTATGACTGTCCAAGAGAAAAAAAGAAGTATGCTGCAGACTCTCCTCTTCTTTGACCATGCTGTCCTTTGTCCATGGAGCATGAACCAGCGGACTTCCAGAGGGTGAAATGAAGTCAGAAAGCCCCTCTATGAACGTTGCTGCCAGAGTCCCAAGTTCTACCTCATCTCAGTCCACACCCGGTCGCCTGGCCTCCTTGGAGTTGATGCATTATTCCTGGCCTCTGAGTTCTTTCACTTGGCCACCCAAGGGCTCTGACTCATTTCTGAACTTGGCCTTTACTCCTGGGTGAGACTGGGTTCTCCCTGCTGACCTGCTCAGAAGCAGAACCCTGGGCTGAACCACCATAAGACCCCTTCTCTCTGTCCCATTCCTCCTTTCTAGGAAACTGGGGTTATGTTTTGTTGTTGTTGTTCAATCTTTTCATTTTTTTAACTTAATTTGGACACATAGTTTTTAAAAAGTTTATTGGTGCATTATAATTATAAATAGTCAGAATCATTGTTCCAGATTCATCCTTCTTTGAACATAATATGATAAATGTCATTCCCCAGTACCTCCCCTCCCAGTACCTCTGCTTTCCTCCCCTCCTCTCCCTAATCTGCCTCCTCTCTACAAATCTCTTTTCCATTATTATTAGTAGTTGAAATATGGTAGTATTTTAATTAGTGCATTATAATTTTATATATATGAGTACGATTCATTGTGGTGCATTCCTACATGACTGGGTTCTTTCTCGAAATAAGATATTTAATTTCTTTTAGGAGATTCTTGTCCTGTAATGAACATGATGGAGAGTCTGGTGACGGCCATGATGATAACGTAATATACAACTTGTCTCCGCAGGGCCCACACCAAATGCCACATGCTGTCCTTCACCCCTGGGAAGTAGCTACTATTACAAATGGGTAAACTGAGGCTATAGGAAGATCCATCTTTCCCATGGTCACTCAGCTAGGGCAGAACCTGAATCTCCATGAAGTTTCACCTTCCAGACCAGAAAGTGGACTTAATCTAGAATTCTCAAACCATGTGATGCTGGTTCTCTCCAATGTACAAGTAATTAAAAAAATCTCAAATGAACTCTAACAGTTAGAACTACACCAAGATCATTATACACCAGGATCCCCCAAACTTCAGATCTCTCCAAACACTCACCTAAGATGCCTCAAAATAGAAGATGGATCCCAAACCCTGTAAAACATGGCAGCCAGTGGCCTGGGCATGGGATAACCACCTCCACCTGGTAGTTCACGTGGGTAAGGCCAGCAGGGCACAGAGCCCCAGGCTACACACTGATGGGACTCACAGATGTATTCCCTCGTTCCATCTGCACCTTGGTGTCTCCTCACTGAATGAGCCGCCATCTTGTCCCATGGGCAAAACACACGACCTGGGTTGTGCGTCTCCGCTGACTTATTCATAAAGACCCAGGGTGGCCTCCACCCAGGTTCCTACCCCAGCCAGGGGAGATAACACGCTGCCCTGCTTTCCACATCAGACTGTCTGCTGTCACTTCTTGGCGCCACCGAGGTGACTGGCGCCACCACCACCTCCCCCTGTGAGGTGGCGGCTTATCGTCTGGGGTGAAGTGATGCGTGCGTCCACACGGGGGAAATTGAACAGAGCACTTCAGGCTCGTAAAAGGTGCTGTATAAATCAATTATTAATACTGATCAGAGCATAAGCCAAGGGAGCCCTGGCGACGGGCACCACACCCTCCGTGACACAGCCACTTATCTCAGCGATTATGAAGAGATGTGAGGAGACAGGACCTCAGAGAGATAAGGACGGACTTCCCCACAGACCCCACCTGGCCCTTCAGGAACCTCTGCTTGACAGACAGCACTGCCTGAGTAAAGAAAGTTCTGGAACTTTAGGTTGAGAACAAGGTCTCAGTGCCAGCACTGAGCTCCAGGCCCTTGGTTGAATCCATTCAGGACTGTAGTTGACCCATGTCAGACTCCGTGGAAAATGGTGCCCACCAAGAGGTTCCTGGTAAGCCAGTTCCCAGTACCGTGAATCTTTGTCCCTGGAAGGCACTGAGCTTGGCTGATCTTCTTAAGCCACTTCCTGTTTCCACCCCTGGGATCCTCCTTATGGGTTGTGAGCTTGGGAGAAAAGGGACCATTTATTTCCTCATGGTAATGGACGGGATGGATGGATTTCACGTTTTTTTCTAGGACATTCCATGACTCTGGCCTGGTAACCCTCTGGAGAATATTCGCCTTTCTCCATGGGTGAAGTAGAAGTGTTACAAACAAACAAGACCAATTTTAAAAAATAAAATAGTTTGCATGGCACGGAACCAACTAGTTTCAAGGTGGCGTGTTCCACATAGATAGTGATGAATAATAACAGCCTAAAGACAGGGGATCCCTGTCCCGAGGGGTGGGGGGCATAGTAATACAAATGAGAATTTGTCCAGCGTGAACTTCCTGAGACTCCAAAGTACCAAGAAAGGTGGTGCAGGAGGCAAGGAAAGGGGCCTAGGGGGTGATGAACTGGAGTTGGGGTGCAGAGAAGGCCTCGGGCTTGGTGAGCAATGTTGATCTAGACAGCAGACCGTTCAATGAGCAAATGAGACGGCACTGCCCGTGGTGAGTGTAGGACAGACAGATGGTCAATGCTAATGTCTCTCCCCCTTTTTAGACCATAGGCAATAAGGGCGCTTTTGCACCTGATTTTTTTTTTCTCTCTCTCTGATCTGCAGGCTGTATTCTGAGCCTAGATCCTAAGCACTTAGTAGGGACTTCATAGGTCTGTTGCATGGATCAGTGACTTCGTGGGTGAACTGATAACCAACAGCCCACATGGATTTACCTTCAAAGGCACAAAGGAAGGTAAGAATTTACAATTCTTAAGCACCTACTCTGTGCTCAGCAGGATTCACCCTAGAATTCATTCCCCCAAGATCCTTAAAACGGGGCAAAGGGAGATTTTAGCCTCAGCAGGTTGAGGCTGGCAGAGGCCAAGATACTTGCCCAGGGTCCCAAGGCCACCAGGTGACCAAATCAGGATTCGGAGCTCTTCCGCCAGCTTGCCGGCGCTCACCAGCCCCGTGACACGAAACCTTCTCTGACCCCAGGTATTTCCCACTGAGAGAATTAGTCACTGCTGTCTTTGAAGGCTGGGCGGGCTGCCAGGGCGGGGCTGCTCGTGGTCTTTCTCTGGGGCCCTTATCTTTATTAACTGTGAATTGATCTTCCTACAGAGATAGGGCTCCGGGTGAAGGGCCCCCTGTCCACAGCAGACAAGTCTTACCTGCTCCAAACAGGTCAGCAGGCAACTGGCAGCCTCGGAATTACCTTCTTCCTCGCCGGGCCCCTCCCTCAAGTTCACCAGGACCAAAGGGAGGTGCGGGAGGTGAGGCGTGGGTGTGGACAGTAACCCATGGGGTCCCCCGACAAGGCCAAAGCATTCCACAGCACCGCCAAGGAGTTATTGTCCTCCTGCGAGGGGACAGAAGGACCAACGAGGTGATCAGGATGGGACTGCGACTGCACAGGCGGAAAGGGAGGCTGACCCTAGAGTGTCCCTCCTAGAGGTGACAATGACACGGAAAAGAACAAAGGGTTCTGAGGAGGCGCAGAGAGGACTCGTCCCAGCTGCTGGGCATGACTCAGCTCCTTGAAGAGCCAAAGAAACACAACTGGGTTTCCCCCAAATCACAGGGAAGTCTCCCCTCCCAGAGTGGGCGGAGAGTCAGCTCCGCTTTGACACAACTGTGACCTAATGGGACTGAACTAACCTAGCGTGTCCCAAGGCCGTCATCTGCACCCGGGCCACCTCCAGCCCTTCTGTTTCACAAGTCTTGTGGTCCTACCAGGTTCTCCCTTCTGATGCTCAAAAAGAAGCTTCCAGAGTCTCCCAGGGCTGGGTGATCCCTAGTGAGCAGAGGCATCTACTAAACATGGCGCAAAACTCTCCATGTCTGATTTTCATATTTCTTTGCCAGTTTTTTGAGGGGAGGGGTACCGAGAATTGAACCCACAGGTACTTTACCACTGAGCCACATCCCCACCCTTTATTCTAAAATTCTGAATCAGGGTCTTTCTAAGTGGCCGAGGGCCTCGCTAAGTGACTGAGGCTGGTCTCGTGCTTGAGATCCTCCTGCCTCAGCCTCCTGAGGCGCTGGGATGACAGGCCAGCATTCTAACACAATTTCTAAATACCCACCATGTGCCAGATGTTGGATCAGAAGCTCCGGGATACTGAAGTCTCCCAGATGTAATGCATGGCTTCCTGGATCCCTGCTGTCCTGGTGGAGAGTGACATAGCCAGGAAACTGTAACATAGTGTAGCAAAGGAGGAAACCCAGGAGGGGTATGCTGGGATTTTTAAGGAAGCCCTGCTTGGACTTGCTTTGGCTGACAGCAAATATTTCTCCAATTCTTTGCCCATAAAGAGTCAGCCAATCGTTGGAGAATGTGAAATCATTTTTTGTTTTTTTGTTTTTTTGTTTTTTGTTTTTTTTTTTTTTACTATCAATCGAATCCAACGCATAAGGTAAAATTGCTATTCTAATTCATGTAACGCATTCCAAGGTTAATTACAAATATATTGGAACTTCTACTCCTTGGGATTGTCTGCTGCTCAGTTCCCTGCCCCGGAAGGTGGCATGAGATAGCCCACACTTCCAGGGTGATCAAAATATTGTTTGAATTGTTGAAGGCTATGAAATAAAAGCCCCTCTTGGGCAAGGTAGAAAAGGTGACTCTAAACGTCCAGCTTTGAGAATTTGGTTTTAGAGAGAGATTGGGTTAAATTGAAGCTGACTCTTGACCTGAAAAACATGTTCACTTCCCTAACACCAAAAAGAAAAAAGAAAAGAAAGAGAGAGAAAGATGGAGAAGGAGGGGGAGGAGGAGGGGATGGGGGGAGGGGGAGGGGAAAAGGAAGAGGAGGGGGAGGGGAGGGGGAGGAGGAAAAAAAAACAGAACTCAAAGTCACAATCTGACTTTCAAAATCAATCTCCACATGCTTAAAGATGCCCCAACAGTGTTAATATATTTGAAAGATTCTTAAAGCTCATTAAGAAAAGAATGGCTAAGACACTATTAGGTGGAAATTCAAACATTTAAAGAGATTTTACAGGCATGCAAAAGAAATACTCTAATGCTGGACAAAAACAGCAGAACAAAATAATATTTTATATTTTTAAATAAGTCTGGAAAATCAATAATGGGAAAAGACACTTAAATGTGAACAAAAGCTGACCCAGGGTAGTGGACAGCACAGCACGGTGGCGTTAGGATCTGTGGTCTGGTGTTAGGGTTCTTGGGAGCCAATCTTGGACACTTTGTACTTGGATTTCTTTGGGTGCATTAATATTCTCCCTCAACCTGTGTTTCCTCTTCTCGTTACATTGTCTGCCTCATGGGCCACCGAAGGAGTTCAGAGGACTAATTCAAGGAGAGGGAAATAATGAACCTGGAAAGCCACTGTAGGAGTATATGTGGGAAAGTGTTACAGCTGGATATTTTAGTGTTTTCCATAATTTCAATATACTATCTGTTGCATCAAAAAGAGATGGATATTCAGCATTTTTAATTTTTGCAATTAAAAAACAGAATTCCAGATGTCAAAACACCTTCAAACAGGGTCAGTTCTATGCAAAGTAATTGGCTGGGCGAGGCAGGGGGTGTGGGATTAATAACTCTGAGCAAGGTTTGAATGCCGAGAGGGATCATTTTTGACCTTTTTAGAGAAATCTTCATAAATCATGACAGAGGGCTTATATTTTTGGCGGGGGGTGGGGGAGTACTAGGGATCGAACCCAGGGGTGCTTAACCGCTGAGTCACATCCCCGGCCCTTTTTTGTATTTTAGTTAGAGACAGGGTCTCTCTGAGTTGCATAGGGTCTCACTAAATTGCTTAGGCTGGTCTTGAACTTGTGATCTTCCCGCCTCAGCCTCCCTCCCGAGCTGCTGGGATTACAGGCAGGCACCAGCCCAGTCAATGACAGAGGGTGTGAATCTGTTTGTCCTGATAATCAGGTAAAACTAGCCTTGAAAGTAGAGAGGGGAATTTTTTCTGTGCATGTAAAATGAACCTGCAAGTGAGCAGCTCAGGGCTTGGGATGTGGCTCAGTGGCAGAGTGCTTACCTAGTTGTGCCCAGGGCCCTGGGTTTAATCCCCAGCACTACAAAACACTAAGAATTAACAAATAACTGAGTAACACAGAGAATCAATGCTTAGAATGCAAATTTCTATGTACCCCAAGCTTTTGATGCACCTACATCCTTGACCCTGCTCAAGTTTTAGAAAACAAATAGGAGAAAATGTTCGTCTATGAGGACTTTGGTAAACAGAGGCAAAGCTTTCAGAAGTAACTTCCGCAGGTTCTTGCTCTGATTCCCAGAGTCTCAGGACCTGTGTGTGGCCTCCCTCAAACTAACCACAGAACGCAAGCTCATGGTTTTTTATCTGACCCCCAGAGCAGCTTACGACCCCCAGATTTTTCAGAAATGCAGTCTTGTATGTTCAAAGCTGGAGGAGGAACAATATTTAAAATGATGGATCAAAGCACACCAGGAAATACACGGTTGTCTCCCCCGGGGCCCAGTTCACTCCAGTGTGCCTAGAAGATCCCAGGCATGGGAGACATCCATGCATCCATGAATCAGGGAACTGGGATGCACAAGTTACCCACAAGAATTGCAAGCACGGAGGTGTGCTGGGCTCCTAGGCTTCACATTAAGTCTCAGTTACACATAAAAGTCACCTTCTCCAAACAGCCGGGTCCCTGAGCATACTAATTAGTATTGTAACGTTTGAAGTTTCCTCTTCGGGAAAGCTGCAGAGGTGGACGTTCGGGGGGAGGCAATCCATCCAACGTCAGAGGCGGGAGGGGCCAACAGGTTGGAAGCATACAGAGTAAATATTTAAACATGGGAAGTTCAATAGCTGTTAAATAGGTTCAGTAACAGGCTCATTTAAAAAAAATCAATACTCTCACTAATAGTAATGTACTGGGCTTCAGTGGAAGGGAGGAAACTAAGTTGAAGTCATTGTTGAATCAGAAGTCAGCAGGAGCCAGCGTCTTAGACAAGTCCCTCCAAATTGGTAGCAAAACAAGCTAATGCGTCGTCTTTTGAGGATGGAGTTCCAGGAAGCGAGACTTCGTGGGTTGCCGGGACTGATGGGGAGCATAGATTCGCCCCCTGCACAGGGTGAGAGAATAAGAAGGACTGGAAGGGCTAGGGGCGTGGCCCTGGCTCAGTGGCAGAGGGTGGCCCGTCCTGTGTGTGGCCCTGGGTTTGATCCCCAGCACTGCAGACAGAAAACAGAAAGATGGCCGGGGAATAACAAGGCCAGGAGCAATTCCAGGACATTCCTCCAGGATTATTAATGAACAGGGCCCTGGCTTTTCAAGCTGGCTGCAGGACGTGGGTGCTGGGCCCGGAATTTGATCACCTTGAACTTGGCAGATGCTGCATTTGCCCCTCCATCTCTCCAAGCTCTTCACCTTTGCAATGTGAGGGGTCAGACCTGCAACCCCAGCGGCCCAGGTCTGCCTGTGCAGAGGCCCCTCCCTCGCTGGCCGGTGGGAGCTGGCCACTTCCCTGTACCGCGTGACCCACGACCTCCCCGCGTTCCCAGGCAGGGCTGGGCCTGTTGCCCCCAGAGGTGATCAGCTCAACAAGCCACCTGGCTGGCTGCGTCCCCACTGTCCACCCCAGGCTCCAGGATCCCCCCCAAATAGACCCCTCTCTCCTTCCATCTTGTCTGGGGTCAAGCCATCCCTTGTGGAGACCCCCAAACGATTCAGCGTGACTCTGTCTTTGTTTTGTTGTTTGTGGTTTTAGTTGACAGATGGTAATTGTTGATGTTTTGGGGTGCAGGTCGATGTTTCTGTACATGCACACACTATGTGAAGACCAGCTCTTGGGGAGAACCTTCCAACCCTCTCTTCCTGCTGTTTTGAGTCATGTTAACTGCAGGTTAACCGTAATCCCGCTCTATGTCACAGCACACTGGAACGAGTTCCTCCTGTCCAAAGGTACTTTTCTGGTCCCTGTGTCCCTTGACCCCTGTCTCCACATCCCAACCTTGGCAACTATTCTACCCTTGGCTTCTGTCTCTTGGGCCTGGAAAACGGGGACCATCATCACACCCACCTCGGGGGCTCGACGTCTGAGTTAAATGAGATAATGCTATAAGTACCTGCATTATCTGCATTCCTGGGACCAACCAGGAATTCGAGAAACGCCAGCTACAGTTATTACCAATCCCATAGGTCAGAATGGGAACCCTCCCAATTAAAACAATGGAAGGTGACAAGTGGCTTTCATTTTCTTCTTTTGGCTTCTCCGTGTGTGTTTCATCGTGAGAATACGAAGCTAGTGGAGGCCTCCAGGCATCCTGGCCACCTTGGGTCCTGACTTCTACCCTGCGTCTTGGGGGTCGCTGCACTGGCCTCAGTTTCCTCATGTGTGACGTGGGGGAAAGAACTTCCGTCTCACAGGCTTTTGGAATGCTCCACTGAGAAGATGCACGAGCGTCCCTCAGAGTGGCCGGCACATGGGAAGAGAGCAAGGCACAGTAGCTCTTGGAATAAAGAGGATTCATATATAGTCGAGGTGGAGAGATCGGAGGGTATTATAGGTATTCAAGGCTGGCGTGGAATGTTTTCTGGGTCAGGATGAAAACATGCTAAACCAGCTTCTGATTAATAATTAAGCTTCCAGAGAGTTGTGTTTTTATAAAAAATAACTTTATTATCCGTACCCTAGAAAGAGGGCTGAAATGGGGGAGGCGGGAAGATACGGCTCCAACATGTATCAATAATAGGCAAAAGGAACTAGCTGGAAATAAATACTTTCGAGATGACCTGTTTACACAGAGAGGTCTAGCAGAAGTTAAACAGAAACTTTGGCTCACATACCGGGCTGGGTGGTGTGCAGAGAGACGAAAAGAGAAAGAACAGGAGATCAGCTACTCTGTTTCTGGTCCGAAACTGAATAAAGGGAGTTGGGACACAGGAACCAGGAGAAGGACAGCTTCAGAGAGTCGGATCAGGGAAATGATGGCCATAGCCACAGATCTGAATCTGCAGAACATTCTGGAATTGGTTGTTTTGCCTCAACACTGAGACTCACCCGTTTTTATCAGGCACTGATTCCCTGCCCGGGTCGCTGGTTTTCCACACCTCGACTCACCAAGGGCAAGCACCAGAGACCATGCTACTCCCCTGTGCTAGGGGCCAAGTAGGCACTTAAATCCTGGACTTGTTATTAATTTATTTCCTTCTCATCACAAGCCTTGGGGGGGGACTTGTATCATACTGTGCTGTTGAGGAAACCGAGGAACAGACTGTTCAGTGATTTTACGAGAACACACAGCACAGAAGTAGGAGAAGAGGCCATGAACTCAGACAACTGGCACTGCCCCTCTGCTCTGTCCCCAGGTTCCTGGCAGCTAGCAAGCATCTGTAATATCCCACCTCCACCCCATTAAAGGGCCTACCTACCCCATGCAGACATTGCTAATCGAATGCTCTATTCGTCCCATGATTCTTGGATGAATCCTCTGAATCCTTCTTAACACAATATTCCGTGCAACCATTATGGATCTGTTGACATTGTCCTGGGTGACAAAGCCAGTTAGGTAAGTAAACCAGGTGGGGCCGTTTGACTTCAAGCAACAGAATCCAGAAGGCTTTCCATCCGTGGATCAGGAAGACACCGAGGATGGAGGGAATGTTCAGGAAGCAAGACTTCTCGAAGGGACTGACAGCAGGCACCTGCTAGGTTTGTCTGGACACCCTCACTGTAATTAACATGTTCTCAGCAAAATTTTCTCTTGCTCTTATGATCCAGCGCAAGATCTTCTTCCCCCAGGGAGCATGCTGGCTCGGTGTAGATCATTCACCCGCCGAGACAATGCCCATAAAGGAACTATATGAAGCTGGAAAGAATTCAGGGTAGCCCAAAATAATGCCACCAACAACTATTCACTGCACCAGAACTGTCCCCTCAATTAGACCTGGGAATTCTAAACAGAGGCACAATTGCTGAATGGGTTAACGAGTCGGACTGAAAGCCATCGCTAAAACAGTTCTGCTGATGATTATAAATCCAGTCTGGGTGTTTTCACCTGGGGAACTAACTCATCAACCAGGGAAAGAGCTGGAAACCTCCAGGACCGGCCTTTGAAAGCCCCTGATGAAATCAGCCCGTTGATTAACGCAATTAGCACCATTAGGAAAGGAAGTTGTTAACCTAAATCAATTATCCACAGGCATCCATCATGCTAAGTGTTCCTCTTTGTCTTGAGCATATTGCACTGTTTGGTGTTTCAGTGGTGCTGACCATTAAAAATAAATGATTATTGTTGATTTTCTATTGATACAGCTATTAATGTATCGGTGCCTGTGTGTATAGGCCGCTTATGTGTAGTGTACAGAAAATAGATGTGCTAACAATAGGAAGTAAGTATCGACTCCCATTTCTCCCTTCAGGAGGTAAATATTGACCAATGAAAAGCAGTTACCCAGCTTCTGATGAGCTAAAAGGCAAAATGTTCCTATCAGCTCCACGGGTCTTTAATTACCTGTATCATTCATCTTGAGGCAAGGATGCCGTTCTTTCTGTTTGCTCCGGCATGTGCTTTGGTCCTTTCCGTCATGGTGTCCAAGTACTTCCTGCCAGTTGGTTTCCACCTGCACGGACTCCAACTCCTCTCCCTCCTGCAAGCCTTTCTCTCACTTTGAACTTGCAAACCTAAACCTTCTGTATGAACCTTCCACAATGACCTCGACACCCTGTTCCTAAATCCAGTCCCAAATGCAAAGAAATACTACCTGTGATATGAGTAGTTCGCAATTTTTTGAATTCCTTCTGACAGCTTTTGCCATCCATCTCTTGTAGAGAAGGTTAATAAGGATAATAACGCTCCTTGTCTATGCGTCAGATATTCTTTTATGCATTTTCCATGTATACATGGATCCAAACTCCCGACGAGCTCTGAAGGTGATATTATTATGGCCCTTTTATTGAGGAGGAAATTGAGGGAGAGGAGATGTCGGTTCAGAGACGCAGCTGGTTAGCAGTAGCATGACTCTTTTATCAGGACTTGACCTCTCCCCCTGTCCCTGTTCATGCTTCCCCATATGCATTCACAGCTTTATAGCAGGAGACAAGTATCAGAAATATATTTTTGTTGTCTTAGAAATTTTCCCAGGTGTGTACGTGTGTGTGTGTGTGTGTCCACGCCCAGAGACAGCAAGTTCAGATAGTTGGCTAAGGTTCCCACGGACAATAAGTAAAGCAAGAGATTCCAGCCAGACTCCCTGAACTTGACTCTTGGGGACAGGTAGAGCTGGGAGTGGTACAGTCTCTAAAGAGAAACAGGGTCCTTAAGCTGCTGGTGTCTGGGGTGACCCCGGATCTCCCCACCGCATGGTGCCTGAAGTCAATGCTGTGGGCATAGGAACAGTACCACGTGCTTTATGTTCCCACTAGGACCTGGAGAGGTTTGCCACACCCAGAAATACCTGCTCCATTCGTTGGAGTGGCTAGATTTAACCCGGCAAGTTGCTCTCCACTGAGGAGGGAAGGCCTTTGCCCAGGGCAACCCAGGGAGAATTAGCATGAAGAAAAAAGAGGAGGAGGGATTGTTCCCCACCCCCCGCCTGACAGCGCCTGAGAAGTTCAGACTCACGGAGTCATCAAAAGGAGGGTTCAACGCGGAGAACCTGAAAGGCCAGCTGGGCTTCCCCTTGGGAACCGAATTGTCAAGAACTTGTTTCAAGACACTTGAGACTTTCTGCTTAGACGACTCTTCTTTAATTAAAATGGGGTGTCAGCGAGGCTTCAAAACCACCAGGACAGGTGTCCGCCACAGGGCACGCTGGAAACCTCCCAGGGTTTGATCTTGGGAGGATGGATTCGGGATGCAGGTGAAAGAAGCAGAAGAGGGGAGGCAGAGAGGGGAGGATGCCTGAGGAGAGGCCAGCAGTAGAAAGGGGAGGCCATGGGACGGCGGACTCAGGGTGGACCAATCCTTAAATTCATTGACTTGGTATTCCACCCCAATTTTCCTGGAAAGATTGCCCTTCAAAACCAAAACTCCATCTCCCTTTTTATCACTGTTCCTGCTAAAAGGTCTTAAACGACGATTACTACACCACGTGATGCAGCTCCTGGCTCACCAAGTTTTATTACCCTCATACTGTGAATGATTAGCTAGGTGCTTGGTAGGCTGGTGTGGGAGGCAGAATCACAAGACCCCCCCCCCTGCCCAGATGCCTCCTGTCAGCCTTATCCCTGGGATCCTAGGAGTCCATGGGTGTGTGACTTTATGTGGTCTGGAGACATTGATAATGTGATCAAATCAAGGATGGGGGACTATCCAGGATTATCTGAGTTGGTTCAATGTCATCACCAGGGTCTTTGTAAGAGGGAGGGAAGCAGGAAGCTCACTCAAGACATGACATGGGGCCATGGGCTAAGGATCTTGGCAGTCACTAGAAGCTGGGAAGAAAAGAAATTGTACCTCTGATGAGCTTCAAAGAAAGGACATCTCCAACATGTTGATTTTACTGATGTGAGACCCATTTCAGTCTTCTGATCTCCAGAGCTGTGAGGCAGTCAATTTCTACCGTCTTTCCAAGTCACCAGGTTTGCAGTCATTTGTTACAGCAGCAAAAATAAACTCATACAGTTAGCACACGTGTTGCTTCACTCTTGGAAGATCTCAAGGTCACTTCCAATGATATATAAAATGCAACAAAATAACCAAAGGTCAAATTGGGCTCAGGCTCTTTTTTTTTTTTTTTTTTCCCTAATAACATCATCAATAGTGAGGACATAAAAACTGCAGGGAACGAGGCTGACATCCCTCCCATATTCTGTTCACTTGCCAGGGCAAGCTACCTAACTGTCCTTCAGCTTCCTGGCAGCCAAAGTGAAAAGAGAAATTAGAAACTTGGTGTGATTCAAACTCTGCCCAAAACTGAATCAATTACTCAGAGGGTCAGCTCTTCTTCAGATAAAAACCAGAAACCCTCCTTTCCTGGGATGCTCGTCCACGGTGCTCATGGAGTGACGGAAGGAACCAGAACATGCTCCACCCTTCATGCCCTCCATGCCATTTCTTAGAAGGTCTCTATGGTCCAAGTGCTGAGATGCCAGGGATAAACTGGAGGCCCAGGGCCTCGGTGAAGCTGTCTGAGGAGTTCTCACTGGTAAGATGGTGGCACCCCTCTCTTGGTGGGGTGCTCTTGGTGGTCTCAGTTACCCCCAGGTAAGGAGGGTGAGCCTGGCAATGGGGGATATTTCGAGAGAGAGAGACCCCTTTCCTGGCTTTTGTGGTGGGACGCTGTCGTGATTGCTCTCTTCAGTCCTTCGTTATTGTTGTTAGCTCCTCCTGCACCTGATGCATGAAGTCAGCCTAGTCCTATGCAGGTACGCGTGAGAAATCCTACATTACGTTGGGTACTGTGCCCGGGCTCAGGCATCCTCGGGGTCTTGCAGCCTCTGTGGCTTAGAGAGGTGGCCGGGCGCCTCCTGACCAAGGTGAGGTGCTGCTCGAGCACCCACAGGTGTGTGCCGGGGGGATAGGCGGGGTCTGGCTGTCGCTCACCCAGCACTGCGGATGTGGCCCTCCTTTGGAAGATGCCAGCAGCCTCCTTCACAGAGGGAGATCCAACCGACCTGGCCAGCAGCCCAGAGCGGATGGGAGGGAGGCAGATCCAGAGCCGGGTCCGGAGGGAGGACCCAGTTGAACTGGGAGGTAGGGCTCTTGGCTGAAGCAACTGGGCATGGATAAGGAAGGACTTCCGCAGCCAACACGCGCTCGCCCACTCGTTCATTCATCCATCCATCCATTCATCCATCCATTCATCCATCCATTCATCCATCCATTCATTCATCCATTCATTCATTCACTTATTCATCCATTCATTCATCCATCCATTCATTCATTCATCCATCCATTCATCCATCCATTCATTCATCCATTCATCCATCCATTCATTCATCCATTTATTCATCCATTCATTCATTCACTTATTCATCCATTCATTCATTCATTCACTTATTCATCCATCCATTCATCCATCCATCCATTCATCCATCCATTCATCCATCCATTCATTCATCCATTCATTCATCCATTCATTCATTCACTTATTCATCCATTCATTCATTCATCCATCCATCCATCCATCCATTCATTCGTTCATCCATCCATTCATTCGTTCATTCATTCATTCATTCATCCATCCATTCGTTTGTTCATCCATTCATTCATTCATTCATTCATCCATTCATCCAATCATCCAGGACATTTGTATTCAGGACTTACTGTGCATTAGGCACAGGATACAGCAAAGAACAACCAAAAAGGGTATCTTCCCGCCCTTGTGGAGCTTAGATGTCAGGAAAGAAAGACAGCAAATGCCAGAGATGTCCTGTGAGGTGCTGCTCAATGCTGCACACACACACACACACACACACACACAAGATGCGGACAGCAGAGTGGCTCCAACAGAAACCACCATGTTTCAGCTTTTAAGTTGCATGCTGAACTCAAAGGAGTCATTTCGTATCAGGCTTTTGTAACTTGGCGGCTGTCGCATGATTCTTTGGGTGTGTGAAATGTTAACTGGAACATCTTAGAGGGTTGGGGGCTGCCAGTGTACGCTGGTGGTCCAGGAAAGACGGTGAGGAACTGTGAAGGGGATGAGGGTGAGCTGCACCTTCGGGAAGACTCTCCAGGTAGGAGGGGGAGCAGGTGAGGACCCAAAGTGCCCGGTCCAAGTGCAGGATCTTCAGTAGGAGCAAACCTTGGGCACAGAGCCACCCGGAGACGCTTTTTATTTTTTTGGTACTGGGAATTGAACCCAGGGGCACTTAGTTACTGAACCACATTCCTCAGTCCTTTTTAATTTTCTTTATTTTGAGACAGGGTCTCACTATGTTGCCTAGGGCTTTGTTAAGTTGCCGAGACTGGCGTCCAACTTGCAATCCTCCTGCCTCAGCCTCCCAAGTTGCTGAGATTACAGATGTCCTCCACCATGCCTGGCCTGAAACTCTTTTCGACAGAGATGGATGTTCTCCATATTTTATATCATTCTCTCTCTGCGAAGCCTTCCAAAGGTTTTTTTTTTTTTAAAGTCATTAGTATGTACATTCATTTATTGATTATACAGTGTGTGTGTGTGTGTGTGTGACCGCGTGTGTGTGAGCGTGTGTTTGTGTGCATGTGTGCGTGTGTGTGTGCATGTGTGTGCGTGTGCCCTAAAGAACTAAACACAGACATTTGAACAAAGGCTTGGACAAGAATATTCCTAGCAACATCATTCACAATAATGCAAAGATGCAAAGATTTCACACGCCCACGGATAGATGAACGGATGTGCAAAATGTGGTCCACCCATCGGACAGCAGACGACTCACTCACTAAGGGAGAAGAGGGCGGGTACACTCCTCCATCCAAATGGATGAACCCCGAAAGCATGATACCTAGTAAAGGAGTCAGAGGAAAATATTAACATATTGTTTGATTCCATCTTTAAAAGACGTCCACAACGGGCAAACTCGGAGGGACAGAGAGCGGGCAGGAGGTTGGCCAGGGCTGGCAGGGAGGAGGAAACGGACGTGATTGCTTCGTAGAGAATTTTCTCTCAGAGTCGTGGAAATGCTCTGGAATGAGACGGGGTGAGGGTGATTTTATGGAGTGTGACCTCGATGTTTTCAAGTTCACTTATTCGTCTGCCATAACCAGCAGGCTCTTTGTCAAGAGATACTGTAGACGCTACTGAACGCTTCCCAGTAACCACTGGGCAGTAACCCGTGGGTAGTTAGTGGTGTCTAACACTTTTTCCAGCATCTGTTGGGTCCCACCATTTCCTACTGGGTAACCTGCCCGGTTAGAGGTCTCAAGTCCTAATGCAAACTCGGTTTCAAAGTCCCTTTATTCTATGCCTGTTTAGAGGGTGCCCATATTTTATAGTTTGGGCAAAACCCTTGAATTTGATTCCAAGCCAAAGGCAAGCGGGAGCCCCTCGCAAACACTAAGGCCTGCAAAGCAGATGATAAATGTTCGGGTCCCACAGCAAACCTCCACCTGAGTCGTCCCCTCAACTGAGAACCTGGTAAAAGGATTAGCCGCTGGCCAGCCCCAGGGCCACATGAAAGCCAGCCTGTCTGTTAAAAGACTCCCTGAGGCGGGCCTGCCGGCCACGCAGCCCACTCTCCCGGCCTTTGATAAAGCCAGACCTGCTTCTGCGGATGTGTGGTCAGGAGCACTGAACACCTGCTAAGAGAATAAGGGAAGCTTCCCGGGGGCGGGGGAGGCGGCCGCGGGCGCTCTGCGCTGTACATCATCTGCGTGGCTGGCAGAGAATGAATTATTTGTTCCCAATTCGACGCCATCATCCATCACAGTCAATTTTCAGCCCATCTGGAAGGTTTCAAGAACCCCAGATCAGGATCCGAGCTATAAAACAGTCAGAGCAAGCAAACCTTTCTAAATGGATTACAGTAAATAAAAATAGAAAAATAATTCCCGGTTTAGAGGAATTTCCTCCGCCAGGTCCCACACTCAACCTCCCTCGCTGGATCTCTGCAGCGAACCTGTGAGGCTGGATCTGTGACTGTTCCCATTTTGCAGATGAGCAAGCTGAGGCTGTGGAGAAGGGAGTCAAGGCCAGAGCCTGCGGTCGCCCAGGGAGAACGCGGCAGGTCTCAGTGGGCAGGAGGCTTGCTCTGAATCCAGGGCTGCCTCTGGGTCAGGATGAAGCTCGGTCAGTTCTGCGCCTCCCTGTCTACACCCTCCACTTGGACTTCACCTTGGTTTTGGTGGGAACTGAACAGGCGCCAGAAGTGAGGTTGCTTTCTTTGGGTCCTTCTGTCTTCTTCTAGCTTCTGAAGACAGTGACTTTCTGATGGCCAAAGCAGAGAGGCCTGAACCTCAGAGGAACGTGACCACGAAGGGCAATCACATGCACACGGAAGGACAGACAGCCCTTGCTCGCCAGCCACCTCCTTTCTGTAGCTCTGGGCGTTGTTCCAGGGGCCTGTCACCCAGGAGCCCCCCAGGACCCACCAGAAAGTCATAAGTTCTTGGAAACCCAATTGCGCGTGCAGCCTCGGATCATCCACTGAGCCTGGGCCTCCAGCTGGAGAGAGGGAGGCTGGAGACATGGAAATAGATGCTCCTTACTGAGCATCAGCAGGGGGCCCGGCCCAGGCTGAAGACCTCCCCAGCACAGGTACCATCACCTGCTGTCACGGTGTCCCCAGCAGAAACTCACAGACGGAGCGTCTGTTGTCCTGATTACCCAGTTAATTGCAAAGCAGAAACGCAAGCCCTGAATCTCTGATCCTGGAACCCACGACCACAGATGCGTCCTCTGCTCGTTTCTTCCTACCATGGTCTTGGGATTCGTTCAGTTGATCTCAGGGCCCCCGGCAGTCCCCTGCTCATGCAAAGACCCCCGCTTAGGCCTTCCCAGGGAACGTGTGTCAGGAGCCAGTGAAGAGCTGGAGCGCCCCCTCAGCCTTTAGCACGAGCTCAGGGTGGGCTTCCGCACCCCGTCACGCCGCTGGGTGCTACACGGAGGTCTGGAGAGTCAAGGCTGAAGTTCAGAACCAGGGTGGTAGCCAGGTCAGTCGCCTCCGTGGGGCCTGCCCCCTTTGTCAATGGACTTGGTCTGAGATATTTGGGATCCGAAGGGAGGTTCTGGCTTTGGGGCTGCTTTTGGTGTTTCTCTCTTTTACAGAAATTCTTTGGGGATAGGGGAGAAAGCAAAGAGCGTCTTCCTGAGACTCACCTCCCAGCCTCCCACCCAAAGCACCCACCCCTCTGTCGGCCCCTTCCCTGTCCCCAGAGAACGCTGGCGATCCTTCAGCTGAGATGCCCGGGGGTCAGGGCACAGTGGCGTCCTGCCCCGTAGAAGCCCAAGCACAGAGAAATGGCACAAGGAAGGCTCCTCGGGGGACAGGGGGCGCTGAGAAGGGGCAGCGACCAGGAGGTCTTTTCACTCTGCGGAAGATAAGCGTCCCTGGCCTCGGATATCCTGGCCTCCCATCGGCTCCATCAGCACCGGGACACCCAGGCACCCCAGCCTCTGAGTCCCACCCCTGCCAGCCTGCTCCACCCAGGAGTAAGAGGACTGCAGGGACTTGGGACTCAAAGGCCCCCGAGTTTCCCATATGAGGCGTTTGGACTCAGGTCTCCAGGAGGGGGAACAGATGGTGCGTGGGCTGACCCAGCGCCCAGGGTCTGCTCGGATCCAAAGTCACAAAAGAGCGTGCTGTGGTTCCTTCCTGTCATGGCCGACGGAGAGGAGGGGACAAGAAGCAGGGTGCACAAGACACCGGGCCAGAGCTATGCTCCACTGCATACAGATGGGTCCTTGCTGCCTCCTTTCTTGCAGGAGCAAACCAAGGCCTCAAGTCCAAGCACTGACCAAGGTCACTCAGGGGTGAGAAGCACAGCTGAGCTCCTATCGGACCTGTTAGAATTGAATGAATTGCTGAATAATATCAGATGAATGAATGGATGAATGAATGAATGACTTCAGACCTGGAGGCCACAAAAGGTCAGCCAGCTCTTAAAAGTGCATGACCACTAATTAGAACAAATAAAAAGCTATTTTTAAAAGTGCAAGATCAGCAATATTTGCAGCAGCAGCAGCAGCAGCAGCAGCAGCAATGGCAGAATGTATCAGTTAGCTATGGCTGCGTAACAAATTGTCCCAGGATCCGTGGATCAGGAATCCAGGTCCCGGCAAGCTGGGTTCTCTGCTTCAAGGCCTTCAAGGCTACAGTCAAGGTGCCAGCTGGCACTGAGGACTGATCTGAAACTCAAATATGGAAGGATATAATTGCCAAGCTCGCTTGGTGGTTGGCAGAAGTAGCTGGCATCCTGCTGGCAGGCTGGGAGCCTCAGCTTCCTGCAGATTGTCAGCCTGTGGGCCGTCAGTTCCTTGCCAGCTGGACTTCCCCAGTATTGCTGCTGGATTCCTCAAAGCCAGTACAGACAGTTCCAGCAGGAGGAAACCTTATGGTGGAAGCGACATTCATTGCTTCTTCCTTTCTCTGTTCATTCAGAAGGAAGTCAAAGGCTTGCCCACACTCAAGGGAAGAAGTGAGCAATAGGCCGCAGGGCTTGTGGGGCCTCCCTGGAGTCTGTCCCTGGGACTCACTGTCCCATATCACCCTGTTCCAGCCACTGGGACGTAACTAAACCTCGCTCCCTTAGAGATGAGATGAGCTGAGCTGAGAGAGACGGGCAGAGGCCACCTGCGTCCCGCGGGGTAAGGTTAAGGTTTTCATTTTAATCTTAAAGCAACGGCCCCTGGTGAATTTTCAACAGCCAGTTGATGCCCCCTGATCTGGGGGCTTTCCTTTTCCATTCCTAATTCTAATGGAGGGGAAATGCACATCCCATGAGGTTTATCCCTGTCACCCTTTTCAGAATCCCGATCAGCTGGCACCGTCTCCATCCACCTCTGGAGCCCTTCATCTTGCAGAACCCTGTGCCTATGAGACCCGAGTCCCCGTTCCTAGTCCCTGGAGGCCCCGTTCTTCTCTCTGCCTCTGTGGGTTCCACCGCTCTCGGGACCTCGTGCAAGAGGAACCTTCCGGGGTTGGTCCTCGGGTGACCAGCCCATTTCAATCAGCCAACGTCCTCAAGCCTCACCCAATTGCCTCACGTGCCAGAACTCCCTTCCTTCAAGGCTGAACCATATCCCGTGGTAGGGACGCAACGTGTTTTATCTATCCACCGTCCCCTGCTCCCTCTGCGGGCCCGGTGGTTTGCGCCTTTTGGCTGTGGTGACAATCGCTCTGAACGGGGGTTCACTTCAAAAGGTCACGGTGATAAATTCAATGCCAGGTGTGCATTTTCCCACAGTTAAAATTAATCCATAAAACGAGGCCCGCCCATCCGGCCCCCACGTTCCCTCCTTCAGGGTGAATGTCTAGAATTAGGACGGCCGGCTCACACACTAATCCTCTTTCTGACTTTTGGCGGAACCTCTCAGATTTCTTTCCCCAGGGTCACTCTGGTTGCTCCACGCGGAAGGGACGCACAGGAGACGTTAAAGGGCCAGGGTGGTTGTCCATTCGGGCAAAAGGAGAAGGGGTCGTCCTCTGGATGGTGACTGCAGACAGAGAGGGTGAACGTGCCCCAAAGGTGCGATTTCAGGCAGCGTCTCAACTAAAGGGAATCCGGCGGAAGCCCGGAGGAAGGAGACATTAGACACTTGGCCGCCCACAGCCAGGATGGGGTGGTGGCTGGGCCACGTGTCTTCGGCCACTTGTGACATCAGCTGAGTGGTGGCCTTGGAGTGGAAGCAGCAGGAGACCTTCCTCCGCCATTTCAGATCCTCCCACCAACATCCCCTCCATCCCCTCTGTGATTGACGGGCTCCTGAATTATGCAAAAGGAAGAGAGATGGTTTTCTCTCTGCCTGGGCCTCACCCCACCCCTCAGAGCAAGGGAAAGGTCTTTCCATGCAGCGAAATCCATAAGGTCCTCAAAGGCCCTGATCGGCAGGCTTCTTCTGGCCCGTCCCTCTGTCCATGGACAGCTGGCTCCTGCTGACTGCCCAGGTGGAGGGATGGGGGTCAGAGCAGGGAGACGGGAGGAGGCGGTGGAGGAGGGGAGGGGAGCACCCCCTGCCGGCCTCCACCTGCTTAGGGAAGCCCTTTCCTCCCCCACGTGCTGAAGGAGGGCCAGGCCTTTGGACATTGGCCTCCCTCCCCGAGAAGATTCTCTTCTTCCCATCTCTCTTGCCGCTTTCCTGCCGGGCCAACGGGGTGCAGAAACATAGCCCGCAGAGCCGGTTCAGAGGACGCAGGTTCCAGGTGGCATACAGGGTCACGGGACACCGTCCAGGGTTCCAATCCTGGCTCTACCACCTCCCAGCTGCGTTCACTCTGGAAAACACACTTGATGACAATGGATTTCAGGTCCCTCTTGGGGTGGGTCGAAGCGTGTCCCTACCAATTTTATTTGCTGAAATTCTGCCTCCCAGGACTCAGACTCTGACCCTATTTGGACCTACAGCTGTTGGGAGGGAGTGAGGATGAGGTCATCCTGGAGGCAGGGGGGTCCCTAATTCAATGTGAAAAGGGGAAACGTGGACGCAGGCAGGCAGAGAGAACGCGGGGAGCCCGGGGCCACGGGAAGCGAGGGCAGAGGCCTAGAACCACCTTCCCCAGGTGCCTCCGAGGAAACACGGCCTCCCGATGCCTCAGCCTCACCTTCCAGCCTCCAGAACTGAGAGGCAGTGGTCTGTGTCCCTCAAGCCACCTCCTTTGTGGAACTCTGTTACAACAGCCTTAGGCCACGTCTGCTATAAAATGAGTGATCGAGAACCGTCTTTGGCATCTAATGGGAGCTATTTAAGTACTTGCTGTCTAATCAGCTGTGTGTCCTTTGAAGGAGCTTCTCCCTCTCTGAGTTCTTTGTTTCTTAATAAGAAGGATCAATAGCTCCTACCGCATAGGAACTACCTACTGAGAAGACGACAGGAGAAGCTGATCTCTCCTTCCTTACCTAGATTTTCCAACCCTTCCTTTTTGGGTTAATTAATGCAACAAGCTTTTACTGAAAGCTTGCCAGGTGCCCAGGGCCGGAGAGGCGGCGTGTACCTGGTATTCAAAACTCTCTGCTCTCAGAAGCACGTCTGGAAAACAAAATAAGGCCAAGGAACACAGGGTAGACCAGATGGACTCGAACGAGCACACAGAGAAGCAAGACTGGAGAAGAGTCCTTGTTAGCAGGGAAGGGATGCGGGTTCAAGAGGAGCCTCACAGAAGGCCTGTTTTCCCAGGAGCGATCAGCCTCGGGGCCTCTGCCCCTCCTGGGAATTATGAAAGTTGGAGCTAATATGTTGGAGCGCTCGCTATGCAATGGGAACTCTCTCTGGCTTCCAGACGACCTCATGGGGGTGGGTATACATAGTACCCCACGTTAGGAGAAGAGGAAATGGAGTTATGAAGAGATCATGGATCTTGTCTGAAGTCCCGGGTCCAGTCGGAAGCCTAGATTCCTAGATCACCAGGAAGTGAGAGTCCCTCTCCTCGTTTCATATACATTTAATGAGTACCTACTATGTTCCCATGCTGCTCTAGTACTAGGGACACACTAATGAACAAGGCATAAAACTTCCCTGACCTCATGGTGCTGCCATGGACATCTCCATCTTATAGATAATAAAACCAAGCCTGAGTGACTTTCTGATGGCTCCAGGTCAGTGCATTTAACTGATGACTCCAGGTTACTGCATTTAACTGGTGACTCCAGGTAACTGCATTTAACTGGTAGCTCCAGGTCACATAGCTAGCAAGGTGGGAAGGCAGGATTCTGGCAGCACCAGTTTTCATTTTCTAGGAGGTCTTTCCTTCCAAGAGATATAGTCCAAGAGTCAGGGACCTGCTCTCGGACCTGTCTTGGATCTTCTTCTGCACCATACCCCATTGATGGGCAAACGGAAATGGTACTGAAGAAAGTCAGGCTGGAAAGGGGCCTGACAGTCAAAGCCCGGGCACCTCCCGCTTTCCATGCTTCATTCACTCACCTCTTCGCCTGCCCTCTGCGTGATTTCAGAGGAGGACCTCATCCTTGGGGTCCTTGTGGCTTCCCATTCATCCTCTCTCCTCTCACCTGCTTGGCCTCACAATAAGCCCACGAGATCAGTATCATGACTGTCCCCATTTAACAAATGGGAGGACCTGGAACTCTGAGAGGGACAGGAATTTGGCCATGATCTTCAATCAGACAGAAGTCGAGTCGATCCTTATTTCTGATCCTGGATTCTGTGCTCTTTGGGCTCTTACAGAGCTATTTTTCTCCCTTGACCAAAACCCTTTAATGGCTCCCACTGCCCTGAGGAGGAAGTCCAATCTTTGCAGGACGGCCTACAAGGCCCTTATGGGAAGTGACCTTTGGGTCATCTCTGAGCCCTCAGCTCTCACAACCACAGAAGGAACTCCATGCTTCAGCCTGAGTGAAGCCCCATCCCACCCCAGGACCATTGCACATGCTATTCCCTCTCCCCAAAGTGTTTTCCAGTCTCTCAGTCAGAATAAACCTCTTCATCTACTCCTGGACAAGGATCCTCTCTGCTGAGTTCCCGCAGTCCATGTACCGATCCCTAATGTTTCCGGAATTAGCCCATTATTTGTAATTTGGCTACCAGCCTGAGTTCTTCTTGAGGGCTCTGGGTCCCTGGCACAAGGACACATCCATCAAGGCAGAATGGAGTCTGAATTCCAATCCTGTCCCTTCCACTTGCCAGCAGGGTGATCATGATGGCCACACCCAAGATGGTCTCCAATGATCTTTACCTGATGGCATTCCCACCTTTGTTTAAAGTTAAAAAATGGAGAGGTGGTTATCGTGACCAGTAGAGTGTGGCAGAAGTGGTAGCAGGTCACCACTAAACATAGGTCTTTAAAGAGAGGACAATTTCTGCCTCATTGTCCTTGGATCAGTGGCTCTGGGAAAATCAGCCGCCATATTGTGAGGGTGCTCAGGCAGCCTTGTGGAAAGGCCGCAGAGCCAAGAACTGAGGCCTCCTGCCTAACAGCCATGTGGCTGTTCCACCCTGAATGTAGATCCTCCAGCCTCGGTTGAGCTTCCAGATGAGACCACAGGCCCTGCTGCCATCTTGAGGCACCTTGGCCAGAGCCACCCAGCTAAGCCCTTCCAGAATTCTTGACCCATGGGCAGTATGCAAAAATAAATTATTTTCTCTTTAAAGCTGTTCTGGGCTACCTCATTACACAGCAATAGATAACTAGCACTGTGTCCTTATACAACCTGCTTAACCTCTCTGAGCCTCGGTCGGATCATTTGTAATTGGGAAATAGTATTTCTTTCAGGGGATGGAGGTATTTAAAGGAAATGATTTTTTTCAATAACAGCAAACACATAAACAGTACTTTCTAAGTACCAGGCACTGTACATAAATTGATTCCTTAAAACATCAACAAATTATAAGAACCTTAAAAGAGAGTAAATGGAAATTCAGAGAGGTAAAGTAATAAACCCAAGGCCACACAGCTTCTACGTGGTGAAGTCAGAACAGCGAGCCGGGTGATCTGATCCAGATTCCTGCTTTTACCTACTGCTCCATGCTGTTTCATACATGAAGGACTTAGCTCAGCACCAGCCATGTAGAAAGTGCTCAGTCAACATTAGCAAGTATCATTAAATGCTTTGTGCTATTTCTTAATAACTCTTACTGGGTAGTAAACTAGTAAGTTTATTTATTTTATTTACTATGGAATCTTTCTTTTTTTTTTTTTTTTTTATCCCTAAGACCTTCCAGCCAGGAAAATTCCAGAGCTAGTACAGTACAGAATCCTGTATCCAAAAGGCCCGGGACCAGCTGTGGTTTAGATTTTGGATTGTTTTTTTCAGATTTTAGAATATCTGCAATGACTTAATAAGGCAATTTTATATCGTATTTTTAATACTTTGTCCACCAAACAAAATTTCATGGTGTGGAATTTTCCATTTGGCACCCAAGACACGTTGGATTTGGGAGCATTTGTGAGTTTGGGTTTTCAGACTGGGGAAGCGCAATCCGTCCTCACGACTCACACCTATTAAGGCAACGCCGGCATGCAACACTCCAGTGACAACTACATAGGTCACCTTGATTCACCTGCACCTGCATCCAGCTCTCCGGTGATAACTACATAGGCCACCTTGATTCACCCGCACCTGCATCCAACACTCCAGTGATAACTACATAGGCCACCTTGATTCACCTGCACCTGCATCCAGCTCTCCAGTGATAACTACATAGGCCACCTTGATTCACCCCCACCAGCCATAATAGGTCCCATCACCCATATTCCAGATGGGGAAACTGAGGCCATGAAGAATCTGGGCCTCGTTCCCTTCCCAAAGCTAGAAAGTGGCAGAGCTGGGACTTGAGCCCACACACCAGGCCTCACCTCCTATTCTCCACCCCGTGGTGGGTGCAGACCTGGCCCTCAGCTATCCCAGGTGGCGGGGAGACCGGGGACTTTGATTGAAACTCTCTCTGGGCCTGGTGCCTCCCAGGTGCATCGAGCCCGTTCCGCTGGGCCGAGGCCCTGGGCCGCTTCTTCCCTCCGAGCTCCCTGGCGGGGCTGCCTTCCTGTTTGAAGAAGTGAAAGCGGGGGCACCAGCCGGGCCCCATATAGTTTCAGATCTAAAATTAACAACCAGGACCTGGCTCCAGCCTGATCCTGCCGAGAAGAAAGGGGAGCGGGGAAAGGGAAAAAAACCAGCACAGCTAATTCTTCACAAATTAGGACAATAATAAAGGTTCTTTCAAGTGTCAGGGCATATTCTTAGCAAGACCGTGACACCTCAATCAAGTCCAGGCTGTAAAAACGGCATAATAGCCGGAAGCCCGGCTACAGGCCCGACTTCCTGCAGGGAGACAGGGGATTTGCGGGGTGTCAGGAGGCCGGGTGGCCGGGACGGAGCCAGGCAGCGCCCGACTGGCTCCCTGGCGGGCGCACACCGTCTGGCCCGCCCTGAGCTCCATCGGGCGCTGCCCACGCACCCCTGGGTGGGTCTCGACTAGAATCTTCTGTGGTCATGAACGTGCCTCTTGCTCACCTTCCCGGCTAATCTTCCACCAGCCCAAGTGCAGGTCGCAGACGCCAGCCAGGTGGTCACCCCGAGGACGGGCCTTGCAGGCCAGCAACCTGGGGACCCCGTGGACGGAAGACTGTGGCCGCCCGTATCTGAAAGCCCCCTGCATTTACAGGAGGCCGAGTTTCCAGGGGCCACGCCTAGCCGGTGACCCAAAGAGGCAGGAGACCACGGCAGGGCCATTTCTGGAGGACACAGAATTACCTGGCCGGTGCGGAGCTGCCCCAGGGCATTTGTGGAGTCTTCCTGGGAGGCACGGGTCACCAGGGACCGCCCGGTTTTCCCGCCCGCTCTCCTTCACCAGGAATCAGATCTTCCAGCTCCCTTTTATCCCAACCAAGCACGTCCCCTAGCGAAGCCCTCCCGGATGGAATCCCCTCCTGGGTCTGCTTTCCGCAAACCCAGGTGGTCACCGGTCCCATCTCTTCCCAGGGTTGCCCCCGCTAGGAGCTTCCTATCTCAGCAGAAGCAAATGCAAATTCCTCGCACCCCTCCCAGGCCTTGACCTCTCTAACCTGCACGACTGGGTTAGCTGGCTTTTTGTCACTGTCACTCAAATACCCAATGAGAACATAGAAGAGAAAAAGTTTACTGGGGGCTCCTGGTGTCAGAGGCTCTGTCTGTGGTCGGCTGACTGTTGCTCTGGGCCTGAGATAAGGCAGAACTTGATAGGAGAAGAACGTGACAGAGAAAACCTGCTCACCTCACAGGGACGCAGAAGCAGAAAAGCACAAGGCGCCAGGGACATAATATACAACCCCCAAGGCACACCCCCAATGACCCACCTCCTCCAGCCATACCCGGCCTGCCTACAGTTACCACCCAACAATCCACTAATTAGCTCTCAAAATCCAACCGCCCAGCTCCTGCGTTAGCACCTGACCTGTTGGAGGACAAATCATGTTCAAACCATGACAACTACTAACCTTGTCCCCAGACCCACGCTTTTCTGGAGGTTTCTTGAATATCCCAAGTTGATTCTGCCTCAGGACCTTTGCACCTGCTCTTCCTGCTGCCAGGACCACTCCTCTCGGGGCCTGTAGGCTTCTCACTCATCTTTCAGGTCTCAGTTCAAATGTCACCTCTGCAGAAGGGCCCTCCTCTACCCGCTTGATTGAAACAGGCTTCCTGTCTCTGCTTCCCAATCGATAGCTGCTCCTTAGATTGAAAACACACATCACATGTCGCACTGAGTTGATCTGACAAGCCCTTCCTGAAGGTAAGCATTGTAACAATGGCTGCACTTACTCAGGACTGACCAGGGCCAGTATCTTCACATATTTTAACTCGGTCAATCCTTCTCAGACCCCTGGAAGGTATAGGTACTGCTATCATCGCTGATGGGGACACAGGGCACAAGCAGGTTAATGAATCCCCTGGGGAAATATAAGTGGGATAGAGAGAGGGCATGGCTCCAGAATCTCCCCCCTCGGCCCGGATGCTGGTTTCCCTCTTTCGAAGAAACGATACTGAGGTACACCAGCAAGCACCCAGCGTTTCCTCCTGGGTCTGGTCCTGGGTGGCTTCGCTTGGCTTTAAATAGCCCCAGCCAGTTTCACAAGGACCCTGGAAGGAATAACCTGGTTATTCTCCATTCTTCTCCCGATTATCCGTCCTTCCCTGCCCTGCCATGAACGAGAGCTCCCAGGGACCCCTGGCTCTGTCTTCTGTTTGGGATCGTCCCCAAAGAAGTTCTGGCAGGAGATCCAAGGTGACAGGAGAGAAAGTTCTGACTCAACGGGGTTCCCTGCAGGAGTGTGACTCTCCCTGTTGGGGGGCTCGCCTGTGTGTCCCCAGCCTTAACCAGCTCTGGAAACCTGCCTTGCTCTTAGGCCCCCTTCAGCCTCTGGAGTGAACCCGGCCCCGCAGCCCCTTCTCATTTGCATAGCCCCGCCCACCCTCTCTAAGCAGTCCCAGGTCACAGTCTGCTCCTCTGGACCAGCCAGGTAGTTCTGCTCCCTGCAGGGAGCCTGACAGATGCAAGCACCTCACCTCATTTTACAGGCAAGGAAAAGAGGCTCAGAGACTAGAGGAGACCCCAGCAGCCCGAGGGCAAGACCCTGGCTAAGCAGCTGCCTGCAGGTGCACCTGCCCCTAGCCCTCTGCTCTGTCTACGTAGGCTGCTCACCTTGACCAAGGCCCACCTGGGCCATGGTGAGAGCGCGGGCTTGGCAGTCTCATAGTCCAATTTGGGGACCTTGGGCAAGTTTGACTCTCCCTGAAAAGACAGGTGATAATATCGGTTTTTATTTCTCAGGGATATTGTTAGAATGAAACTTCACGGTACAGAGCAGAGAGCCCAGAACATAGTAAGTGCACAGTAAACCCAGCCAGGCATCCTCAGGCTGCTGCTGTTGTTATGGAGACCTCCCCGCCCAAGGTCATGCCCAGACTCCCAGAAGATAACAAAAGGACAATTCGCAGGAGCCACGACCAGCTCCTAAGCCCAGGTTATTCCTAGCCTCTGCTCCTAAGCCCAGGTCATTCCTAGCCTCTGCTCCGTCCAGGGCCAGGACAGCAGAAGGACCCCAGAGTCACTGAACTGGGTCAAAGTTGCACGTGCCCCCTCCTTTCCTGCCCCCTCCCCAGCTCTGGGACAGGAATTATCACAGCCCCGTGGCCTCTGAAGGCCGTCCCTGCTGGGAGGCTTTGATAGGGAAAGTGTGAAGAACAAAAGCCATTGTTCCCAGAGGCGGCTGGTGCCTCCCAGGCCCCAGGCCAGCTTCCCAGGGGTGAGATCTGGCTCCAGAGACACAAAGACGAAAGTCATTAGGACCAGGGACAAACAATGACGGAATCCTTTTATTTACCTGAACCGGAGGGGCTGCCAAGTGCGGAACAATGAGGTCGGACGCTGGGCGTTTCCTCCCTTTACTGAGTCTCTTTTAAAACCATAGGACAGTGTGTGGTCCCGGAGGCTCAGGGGCTGGCCTCCAGAGCCTACTACCGGACAGAGGGCTTGGGCCTGCTCAGGGCGCCCAGCCGCCTGGGTTCCAGCCCCCTCTGTCCTAACGGGCAGAGTCACTGGGGTCAAGTGTTGTAGTTCTGTGAACCTCAGTTTCCTCATCTGTAAAATGGACATCCCAATCATGCCCCCCCTCTTCTAAAATGTAGGCGCCTGTGACTGAGTGTAGGGCTCCCCGCCGGCCGCAGCAGCAGGTCCGTGTGACTTCAGGCCGGCTCTCTGCCTCCTGCGGGGTCTCGGCTTTCTGGCCGTCTGCAGTGGGTAGAGCCAGCAGCTCAGGAAGCATGCGCTTTGGCCAATTTGGAAGCAAGGTCTCTTTAAAACTCTGACCCAGGCTCACCCTTATGTGCACCCCACGTGATCCCGAGGATGCGCCCTTCCTGCCCAAGCCAGGGACCCCAAGTGCAGAAGGAGAAGGCGGCAGCCAGCGCCCCAGAAGGGGAAGCTCACTCGGTTGGTTGGGGAAGGGCCGGGCACCGTGCCTGGGGCACACGGAGCGCTCCCCGCCCTGACTGATCGAGGTCCGGGAGGCAGAGCCTGGTGGCTGGTGGGAACCAACACGCGGCCCCCGAGAACGGCCGCAGGGCGCAGGCAGACCCGGTTTTTGGAAGGAAAAACTTAAGACCAGGGAGGCAAAACGTGAAGGACGGAGATGCACTTTCTGATGGCCTGTGGCACTTGGGGAATTCGGGTCAGTTGCCAGCGTCCCGAGCCGTCAGGGATGGGGACGGCGGAGGGTCCCTCAGCGATCTCCTTCCCGGCCTCCTCTCCCAGTCCACGCTAATCCGCGTGGCAACAGGAACTTCCTAGTGCAGACAGAAACCAGTTGCTCCTGGCCGCTCGGCCCAGCTTGCTGTGGGTTCACCCCAAGGCAAGATGCCCACCCGCCAGTCCCTGCCAGTGTCTTCCCCGTTTAGCAACCTCAGGGCCAGACAGCTCTTCTTCCTCATCATTCCCAGTCTGAGGTCTAGGATTCTTGATTCCCGCTGGACTGCTTTGGGTCACTTGAGCACCCCTGAAACTATCACTGGGGTCAAGGGCTGACTGATCAAGTCTGAAACAGGAAGCAGTCTCCGTACCAGGTCAAATACCAGAAGTCGGGGGACATGGGACTCTCAAGGGAAAATCATGGAGCCGTTGCAAGAAGGAGGAGGGATGGGTGCACAGACTACTTCCCGACTGTTTAGTTCTGGCCTTTTAAACTTTAAATAAATGGAATCATAGAGCTTTAGTCTACTTCTGGATTATTTTTCTCCAAAATATGTCTGTGAGATTTATTCACATTGTTTCATGTAGCGGTATCTCATTCTTCAGTGCTTTATAGTATTCCACAGTGAGAATCCAATAAAGTTAGTGTATCCATTGTGTTATTGGTGGGCATTTCAGTTGTAGCAAGTTGCTTGCTGCCAAGAACATCCCAAGGGCAATTTTTGGGTGCACATATATACACATTTCGATTCAATAGGGATTCAGAACAAGAATAGGCTCCTGGTTCCTTTCTAAAACTCTGAATTCCTTTCTACTAAATTCTTCCTGCCTGAGTTCCCAGTCTTGCAGTCTTCCTTCTTGTGGATGGACTCACCAGCCCTATAGTCACGTAATCCAGTTCCTTATATTCATAAAATAACTTTCTATGTGCACACACACTCACTAGTGGTTTTGTGTCTCTGGAAAGCCCTGACTGACACAGAGTAGAGGGTGCACCTAGTTCAACGTCTCTCTCCATCGACAGAGGAAGGGACCCAGGCGTTGGTGACAACTTGATTGAGCGTGAGCTTTGACGAGGAAAAAAAGCGATGAAAACTCAGGAGTGCAAGAAAAAGAAACTCAGAAAAAAAAACAAAAGCACATCTTGATTTTCAAGAGTGCACACACCTGATCACGGGAACTAAGGAGTGAGTTCTCGTCAGGGGCGCACCAGACTTGTGCCCATTTTACAAGGGAGGGAAACTGAGGTTCTGAAAGAGGACCCCCCATTTGTACAATTTTTAAAAGCCAAAGGGTGGATCAACTCAGGCTCAATCAGGAAGCTCTGCAACCTTCTCCTCTTGGAGGGGATTTTGAAACCCCCAGGAGCCCACTTCCACCTGCGAAGTCCATTTGTCCAGATGCCTCTAAGCAGAAGTACCCAGCTGCACAGGTGCTCACGAAAGTCAGACCCAGCAAGAAGTTGGGTGGTGGATCCGATTCCTGAGCCATCTGATCCCAGCCCTCCGATAACCTAGCCGTGACTCTGACCCCTGATGGATGGTTGCGGATGGTAACGAGTTGAAGCACAGCCTTCGCCCTCCGCCACCAGCCAAGGAGAAGGTCAGAAGTTTGTGGAAAGCGCTCACCTCCTCCCTCAGTATCTGTGACCCCGAAACTCTCCCCTGGAACCAAACGGGCCTGTTGCCTCCCTGTTCACAATCCTTCCATGGCTCCCTATTGCTTTAAGAATACACTCCAGTTTGGACTTACAGACCCTCTGGGATCTGGCTCCTGTTCCAGGTTCCTCTATCCTCTTTCTCAAACTTTTTTGCTCAACAGTGCCGCAAACTAAACTCCACACTTCGCTTTGCTGTTCCCTCTGCCCGGGATGCCCTTCCCTGCGGTCCACCTGGCAGCTCCTTCTTACCCTTCAAGCTTCAGCAACATCATCCCTGTCGTTGAAAGCCGATCTGCCCTCTGGGGTCGACCCAGCTTCTCTCTCCTCCTTGAACCAGGAGCTTCCTGCTCCCTGAGGTCCTTAACACACTTTCTCCCAAACCTCACTTAAAACTTTGCCTTCCCATGAGGCTTTGGCCTCCTGAAGACCACAGTCATCACGCTATCCTACTGTGCTGCCCGGTGACTGGCACGTAGTAGGTGCTCAATAAATTTCCGGAGCAGCGGAGGAGAAGGAAGGGAAAAAGAAAAAGAAAGAGAGAAATAAATCAAGTATCCTGAGTCTTCCTTCCACGGTAAGTTTCCTATTGATCTCTACATTGAAAAACACAAATATTTGCTAAACTAAACAGCACAGAGTCCTCCATAAAATCCAGCATAGATGGCCACTGGGCCCCACAGCTCTCTGCCTTCAATTCCCGGTGGCCACAGTCTGAGGTCCCCAGCCTTCTCCCCGGGCGCCCGCTCCTTTGTTTTCCAACAGAGGCCCTTCAGAGATTTTGTTTTGCATGGAAAAGCTGGGCGTTCATCACATTGTGTTCCTGCCTGGAGATCTCTGCATTCATGGGACATCAAAGTCGGAGCCACGATGGGCTCATTTAAGACTTGTTCCACCCATATTTTCTTACAACCAGGAAATGGGGAATTTCCTTCATTTTAAGCCATCCTGGTGAGTCTCTGCCACATGGCTTCCTTTGAGAGGTTCCCTTGAAACGCCTGGTGGAATCGGGGCCTCACCCCGCGCCGGCCCTGACGGGTCCCAGCCTTCCTCTGATCTTTATCAAACCCTCGTCCAGCACATTGTAATGACAGTCTTTTTTATTTATATAACACCTTGTTGGGGGGCCAGGGCGGGACTGAGAGGGGTGGGGGGCCGCCGATGAAAGCCAAGTGGAGATTTTGCTTTGCGCTTCCTGCAAAGCTGGGAATGAAGGTCTTTAATGGACACAGACACTCAGCTTGGGGGGACGATGGACTCCCTCCAGAGCCAAGGAATGTGCCCAGACTGGAAACCAGCTGCCTGACCCCGCAGGTCTTTGTCCCACGTTAATCGTTATTTATTTATCTGATCCCTGAGTCTCCAGGTTGGAGTGAACATCCATCCACCAAAGAGGTAGCCATTCACGTAAGTGCCTGTTACCCGCTTTCCCTGTCGGCTCTCCGGCTGTTCTCGCCCAGCCTCCCCAGCCCCAGCCTCTCTGGGCTCACCTCCCATCTCCTACCAGCCAGTGCCCTTTGGGCACTCCTTCCCGTCCTCCTCTGAGACCCATCTCTTAAAACGTCCTTCTCCTGAGCCCGCGGTTCTCAGGTCCTTTCTCATCTCACCCTGTCCTGGTCACTCCAGGCTCACTCCGCTTCCATTGATAGTTTCAAAGTCCAGAAGTCCAGTCCAGGCCTCCACGATCCCTAGATGTGAATGGGGTATGAGGGCCTGTTAAGCTGATGTAACAAAGAAACTAAATTCTCTCTGGCCTAACGCAGGAAAGATCTGTTTCTCATTTATTCACGTCTCAGCCCGGGATCGGGGGGGATCTGTAGTAAAACAGAATTTTGGGTCCCCTCACCTTTGAAATTAGGAAGGTGCAGATGCTGGTCCTAAGAAGCCTAGGTTCCTTTTGACATGAGGAAGCTGCAGGGACTTATGCTTTGAAGGAAGCATAAGCTGTAAAATTGCTGTCTTTTATTCTAGTGCACCCCAGTCCACCTTTCTACCTCCCCATCTAACAGGCTAACGAAATCTACATATATACATCTCCTGGGTTTTGGTTTTTTTTTTTTTTTTTTTTTTTTTTTTTTTTGGTTTTTTTTTTTGTTTTTGTTTTTGTTTTTTTGGTTACTTCTTGTCTCCTTTAAAAGTTCTGCTAATTTTCAGAGATTTTAGCATCAGAACCTTTGAAGCAATTAAGTTTCTTCCATCTTCCTTCAAAGCTGGCTTTGAATAAAACCTATTTGTCCACCAATCTGACTCCAAATATTTCTAGCCTCTTTCCTCCCCAGGAAAACAGCAGGGCCGGCTCTGCTCCACACAGTCGCTCGGGGATCCAGGCAGCTTCCGTCTTACGGCTCTGCTACCTGCAAGGCCAGCGGTTCTCCAAGGTGGATGTTTGACAAAGTCAGTGGCTACCTTGAGGTAGGGGCGACTGACCTCTGGTTAGAGCCCAGGGCTGACACTGCATGCACCCCGTGCCCAGGACAACTCCCCACCACGAAGAACATTCTGGTCCACATGCCGGTAACTGAGAAAATCTACTCTGGGGTGTCAGCAGCCCCTGCTGTAACTCTTGCACCAAGCTGCCAGGTGAGCAAAGAGAAGGTGCAGAATATTGTGTGGGAGGATACAGAGGCCAGGCCTCGACGGGGAAGGCCGGAAGTGTCCGTCTGCGGTGCAGCGAGGAGAAAAACAACCAGAATCGGGGAAGGTGCATCCCCTGCCTGAACTCCCTGGTCCGGTCCTGAGGGGTCCCTTCTCCCTGTCTCCCTCGTCTCCCCTTCTTCATTAATTCCAGCCTGTCCTCCATAAGAATTTCATCCTATCTCTTTCCAAGGAAGATAACTTTATCTCAAAGGAACAATTTCTTCATGGAACACCCTCCCTGTCCCCAGATCACCCAGGGTCACGATGTCTCCACTTTATCTAAATACCTCCTGATAGTCGCTATCGCACTGCCCTGTTTATTATCTTTCCCTGCGGCCCTTAGCAACGGAGTGTGTGTGTAGCATGTATGTGTGCGCGTGTGTGCGGGTGTGAGTGCGTGTGTAGTGTGTGCATGCGTGTGTGAGTGTGTGTGTGTGTAGTGTGTGTGCATGTGTGAGTGCGTGTGTAGTGTGTGTACGTGTGTGAGTGCGTGTGTGTGTAGTGTGTGTGCGTGTGTGTGTGTAGTGTGTGTGCGTGTGTGTGTGTAGTGTGTGTGCGTGTGTGAGTGTGTGTGTGTAGTGCGTGTGTAGTGTGTGTGCGTGTGTGTGTGTGTAGTGTGTGTGCGTGTGTGTGAGTGCGTGTGTGTGTGCGTGTGTGAGTGCGTGTGTGTAGTGTGTGTGCGTGTGTGAGTGCGTGTGTAGTGTGTGTATGCATGTGTGTGTAAGTGCATGTGTGTGAGGGAGCACAAGGGGGACGGCAGGAAGCGCTGGGATCTCCAGGCATTTTCTTCACAGAGCTAAGAACTTGATGGGGTCACACAGCGCTCCCCTGGGGTCACAGCCACACCTGCTGCAGAGCTCACCGGTGCTCAGAAATGTCGGTGATGGACCACGTCACTCAGAGGGATGGCAACGGGTGATGGGTCACGGGGTCCATGAGCAGAAGTGCCAGGACACAGGGCGGGAAGCAGCCAGTCCCGGCCCTGCTTGGCGAGGTGCGGAGGGCTCACCTGGACCAGCCCCTGCCTCCCACCCAGGGAACCCCCAACGCCTCTCCCACCCGTCACTCAGCTCTCAGCTGACAAATGCCACTCATTCAAGGAGCTCTTTCCTGACCCCTCAAGGCCAAGCCCCGGCTCCCAGGTACTTACGGCCTACATGACTTGGCGAAGCCTCTCTCGGCAGCCATCGGGCTTGATGTGTGTCTGCTCCTCAGAGAGCAAGTCCTCATGGGAGCTGACTGGGGTGGGGCTCGGTTTTTGCTGTATTTCCACAGGCCTCGACCCAGACTCGGCTCCCAGGATCAGTCAGATTCCCATCCTGGAAACCCGAATCACTCTGGATGTCTGAGACTGAGGGACTTCCACACAGGGAACTCCATGGGAAACCCAGGCAGTCACCGGACGCTGAGGGAGCAGAGCTCGGCCACAGCAGGGCAGCCCTGCCACGGCAGCTGGGAGGGCAGAAAGACGAGGCACAGACTGAAGCCCAGGCTGGGCTCTCCTGGCGGGAGGCGGAACCACAGTGAACCTTGTGGAGGCTGCTGAATGCGAGGAGGAGACGGAGCCTCTGCTGGACACGATTCCTGAGAACGGGAGGAGACACGTGGCCTGGCCTCTTGCTTTCCTCCTGCTTTCCAATTATGGCCTGAGTAGCAGCATGAAAACAAGGTGATAGGAAACCTGGAGCCCAGGGAGATGAAGAGCAGAGAAGGGAAAGGTGAGGAAGGATCTGACAGCAGATGGGGTCTGGACCAGCCCTTAAAGAGAACCTGCTGCCTTCTGCCCGGGGACACTGCATTAGTCAGGCTGAGCTAGGTTGTGTTGCAGTAACAAAGACGCCCCTGACCCTCATGACCTCAAAAAGCACGAGTTACTTTCTGATTTGTGGTTTATATAAGAAGTGCGTCCATGGGGGAGGAGGGTCTGTTTGTCATTGTTGTTCAGTAGTCCATGTTGGCAAAGACACTCTACCTATGTGGCTTCCATGACTGTCCCAGCAAGAGAAGTCAGAGCTGGAGAGCTGAGCACAGGCACCCATACGCCTCCACTTGGAAGTGATCTCTATCATTTCCTCTCATGTCCACTGGCCCAGCCAAGTCATATGGCCATAATTAATTTCAGGTGAGAAGGAAAATGTAGTCCCTTCCTATGCTCGAAAGAGGAAGAGACAGGGACATGCAGGTGAGCATCCGTTATGCCTCCGGGCTCTTACCTGGCTTTGCCCAGTTCCAGAGCATCTGCCAGGTATTGTGACAACCCAAAATAGTCCCCCCACACAGTGCATATTATCAGCTGCTCCCCTGGGGACCTACTAAGAGTGATGCTGTATTTATTAACAGTAAAAGGTGATCACACCCAGGAATTCGGAAAAGAGCTAGTCAGAGAGGCTCGCAGCTCACCACAGTAGGTCCCACGTACCTCGCCGACTGCGCGGGTCAGGGAACTGAGCACAGAGTGGGCAGGGCAGAGGCAGCCCAGCTTTGACACGGGGCCATGCAGGCAGGACGGCGGGCGGATCTGCTCCGGGCTGGCGCAGTCACGGCGGATGGCGAGCTGGCTCCTGTGCTGTGGCCCTTCTGTGTCTACCTCCGGGTATCCACCAGCACGGCCCCGGGCCACCTGGCCTCGATGGCGTTGTCCCACGTTTCCCCACTGCCTCGGCGCTGGTCCGCGTGGCGAATATGATGGAGCACGAAGTGGAAGCAAGGTCCCTGCTGCCTCTGCTTTGCTTCCTCCCGGTCCACTCAGCTCACGCACAGCCAGCGCCATATTGTCAGGACGCCCGAGCAGCCTGTGAACAAGGGCCCACCTGCAGGGGAGCCAAGGTCTCCGACAACGTGCCCACCCTGGGAGCGCCGCCTTGGAAGCAGACCCTCCGGCCCAGTCGCCCCTCACCCGAGACCCCGGCCCGAGGGCTCTCTGGCTGCGGCTTCCTGAGCAATGCCCAGCCCAGCTGCCCAGAGACGCTGGTCTAAATCCCACCCACAGGGTCCATAAGAAAGGAGATGTTACCGCTCTTGGTGCTTCTCCTCTCCTCTTTCTCCTCGTCCTCCTCCTCCTCCTCCTCCTCTTTCCTCCTCCTCCTCCTCCCCTCCTCCTTCTCCTCCTCCTCCTCCCCTCCTCCTCCTCCTCCTCCTCCTTCTCCTCCTCCCCTCCTCCTTCTCCTCCTCCTCCTCCTCCTTCTCCTCTTCCTCCTCCTCCTCCTCCTCCTTCTCCTCTTCCTCCTCCTCCTCTTCCTCTCCTCCTCTTCTTTGTCCCCTCTCCCTCCTCCTCCTCTTCTCCTCCTCCTCTTCCTCCTCCTCCTCCTCTTTGTCCTCCTCTCCTCCTCCTCCTCTTCCTCCTCTTTCCTCCTCTCCCTCCTCCTCCTGCTCCTCCTCTCTCCTCTCCTCCTCCTCCTTCTCCTCCTCCTCCTCTCTTCCTCTCCTCCTCCTCCTCCTCCCCCCTTCCTCCTCCTCCTCCTCCTCCTTCTCCTCTTCTTCCTCCTCCTCCTCCTCCTCCTTGTCCTCCTCCTCCTCTCTTTCCTCCTCCTCTCCTCCTCCTCTCTCTCTCCTCCTCCTCCTCCTCCTCCTTCCTCCTCTCCTCCTCCTCTTGTCCTCCTCTCTCTCCCTCCTTCTCTCTCTTTCCTCCTCTCCTCCCTTCTCTCTTCCTCTCTCCTCCTCCTCCTCTTCTCTCTTCTCCTCCCTTCCTCTCCTCCTCTCCTCTTCCCTCCTCTTCTTCCTCCTTCCCCTTCCTCTTCTTCCTCCTCCTTTGTCCTCCTCCTCCTTCGTCCTCCTTCCTCTTCTCCTCCTTCTTCTCCTCCTCTCCCTCCTCCTCCTCCTCCCCTCCTCTCCTCCTCCTCCTCCTTCTCCTTCCTCCTCCCCTCTTCTTCCTCCTCCTCCTCTTCTTCCTCCCCTTCTCCTCCTCCTCCTCCTTCTCCTCTTTCTCTTCCTCCTCCTCCTCCTCCTCCTTCTCCTCTTTCTCCTCCTCCTCCTCCTCCTCCTCTTCCTCCTCCCTCCCCTCCTCCTCTCCCTCCTTCTCCTCTTCCCCCTCCTCCTCCTCCTCTTCTTCCTCTTCCTCCTCCTTTCTTTTTTTGATTGAACCCAGGCATGCTTAACCTCTGAACCACATCCCAGCCCTTTTTAAATTTTATTTTGAAACAAGATCTGGCTGAGTTTCCAAGGCTAACGTCAAACTTGAAATCCTCCAAGTCGCTGGGATTACCGGCCTGTGCGATTGCACCTGACTTTGGGATTCATTTTCTTTCCCGCACTTACACATCTACAGGATACACTAGGATAGAGGGTGTGTGTGTGTGTGTGTGGACAATAAAGGGTCAGGCTTCAGAAGGGGCTACTTATTTTCTTCTTAGGACTACCAGCTCCTAATCGTTCCTAAAGGAGCACATACTACTTGGGACAGAAGATGAAAAGAGGGGACGTGGAGAAGCTTCAGCAGCACTTGGGTGACGGCCTTTATCAGTTGCTTAAAGCCCCAAACTAAAGCCAGACACGCCAGAGAGTCAGCAGAGCTGCCAGTGCAGTCACCTGGCACCAGAGGATGATGAAACCCAAGGAAGGAGCTGCCAAGGCCCTGCGTGGACTTCCCTTCCCATTAGCCCTGCGCCGAGTGGCTCAGAGACTGCATTTGGCAGGGCCGAGGCGCTGGCCACCCTCCCCGGGAAGGGGTGGGGGGCTGCATTTGGAAACCCTCGAGGTTCTGCGCTGGCGAGAGAGGTCAGCTAAAAGCCCTCTCCTGTCTAGACAAAAGTTTGATTTTGAATCAAAAAGAGGGAACGTTTGCAAATAGGAAAGCAGTTTAAGCAATTTTTTCTCCTTTGAAAATGACCATGAATTTTTAACTATCATCACTGAAGAGAGACAGCGAGACTCCAGCGGCGACACTAGGGATTTTAAAACCGCCCGCTGCCCTGGACGGCGGTGAGAGGAGGCCATTTCTGAGATTGGACATTGACTCCTCCGGCTGAAGAGAGGTTTAACAGGGCCCCAGGGCATCCAGAGGATGAGACAGGTTTCCTCTGCGAACGTGGGAGGCTCGGAAATCGGCCTCACTCAGGCGGCCCGAGAAGATGATCGATCTGCTGGCAGGGAAACCGCCATGCCAGGTCCTGCTGACCTTGAGGGAGAGAAACCCACACGGACGGGGTGGCCGGCCCCACCATGCGGGTGCCTGCAGGCTGCTGGAACCTCGGTGCCGGGCCTGCCCTGCTACATCCCTGAACGTCCCCCTGGCCCCGTGAACCTGACCCACCCCAGCAAAGAAGTTGGCAGTCAAGGCCAAGCGGGGTGCAGAGGTGAGAGGGGTTGGTGTTGACATGACCAAATCGGACAGCGGGTCCTCAGGCGGAATCTGTTGTAAGGACTGGGGACGTCTAAGGAGCCCTGAGGTTGGGGTGCAGCTGGCTTGGCCGAAGGACAAGAGCAGGATGAACGATCCCTGGGGACCCAGGTGGCACCGTCGCTGGCCACGGAGCAGCTTCGCTCCTTTCTGACTGGAAACAGCCTCAGCTGCTGCTCCAACCTGCATGGGTCACACCCAACGCAGCTGGGTTCACATGTTGTGGGCTCAGTCACTGAAAAAGAGAAGCAATCAATGTGTGTGCATGTATGTGTGTGCATGTGTGTGTGCATGTGTCTCAGTGTATGTGTGTGTTGCACGTGTGTGTATGGAGGTGTGTTGCGTGTGTGTGTGCATGTGTGTGCACATGTGTGTGTATGGAAGTGTGTGTGCATGTGTGTGCATGTGTGTGCGCGTGTGTGTGCACGTGTGTGTATGGAGGTGTGTGTGCATGTGCGTGTGCATGTGTGTGCGCATTGTGTGTATGGAGGGGTGTGTGCATGTGTGTGCATGTATGTGTGTGCGTGTGTGTGCATGTGTGCGCGTGTGTGTGTATGGAGGGGGTGTGCGCGCATGTGTGTGCATGTGTGTGTGTGTAGGAGGGGGTGTGTGTGCATGTGTGTGTGTGTGTATGGAGGTGTGTGTGTGCATGTGTTGTGTGTATGAAGGTGTGTGTGTGCATGTGTGTGGTGTGTATGGAGGTGTGTGTGCGTGTGTGTGTGGGGGGGGGTCTATGTGTCTATTCCTCCCAATTCTGAAGTCCCTGGGAAGGAACTCCGACGGTACTCCCTAGGGAGGCAGTCGCCGTGGTCTAGACAGCGAGGTGGATGCATTCAGACTCAACCCGACACAGAATGGCCACCAAAGCCCTCAGCAGGAAGTGAAGCCATCATGGCGGCTTGGGAATAGAATCCGAAAGAATTCTGCTCGGACCATGTCACGCAGAGATCTGGAGGCAGCCTGGCGGTCGGAAACCCAGCTCTGCCACTCGCTGGCTGTGTGAGCTTGGGCAAGATGACCAGTCTTCTCTGTACCTCTGTTTCTTCATCCCTGAGAAGGGCATCGTGGTAACAAACCTGGAGGAAGGTGCTGAGCCTTCAGTGTGGACAGACAAGATAACTCCTGGCCTGGAAGAGCTGTAACGGCCAATGTCATCACTATCGTGTTGACCGTGTGCCGAGCACATCAGCAAGATGAATGGAAATCTCTTGAAATTTATAAATGACCGTTGATGTGACTTGCCGGGAAGGGAAGTGATTCCAGAGGAAAGTTCTCCCTAGCTCCCTGCTCTCTCCTCGGCACAGCAAGGATGAGCTTTATACAAAGGAAAAGATGGAGATCCACAGCTGGAGCAGAGGCCGAGGGGAGGCTGAGGGGAGGCTGGCAGGAGAGACGGGCTGCAGGAAAAGATGAGAAGGACGCATGGCCCTGGTGAACCCCGGGCATCCTGAATTCAGAGCACGGGCCAGCACCTGACTTTGGACAAGCGAAGCAGCCTCCACGTGTCTTCGACGTCTCTCCTGCAGGACGAGCATTTGGACCGGAATTATCTATTACAGACATCCGTCCTTCAAGATCAGTCAGCCTCTGGGAAAAACGTTCTCTGAGATTCTTTGGGAAAGAGCCTCTCTCTCGTTCTTCCCTCTGTGGTTTGGGGGGACCCTTCTCCACCCCCAGTTACTGATGAACCTCAACCCATGTGCACCATCATCGCCACTGGTGGACACATGGGCTAGAAATGAGCCTAAGAGACAGTGACATTAATGAGACTCTCTGTGACATTAATGAGACTCTTGCTAGTGCTTCTCGGGAGTTCAGAGCAGAGAGGAAGTAGGGACTGGAGTCCTTGCCGACATCCCGTGACCTTGAAGACTTGCTGCATGAGGAACAGACCAGGACAGGACAGAAGGACTCAGTGGGGGCCCTGCAGGCAACAGCTGGGGCCTGGGTCCCATCCACCCAAGGCTGGTTTCCCTGGGGACTTTCAACGCCCCTGGTCAATAATAATGGGCAGTGACGTAATGTCCAAGTACACCTTTTTGTCACAAGCCCGCTGGAACTGAGCTCTCCAGACCTCCAAACTAAACACACCCTGACTCACACCCTAATTCTTGGGTTCAAAGAGACGGTGGGATCTGGCACGCCGTGCACCTGGGGGCTTCCGCACCTGGGGTAGTCTCAAGGCGACTCCATGCCAGCAAATCCCACTCCCTCTCTTCTTCCACCAGCACTTTCCCGCCTGCCCGAGAGTAAGAGGACAGCACACCAGCTCCGTGACCTGCTAGGCTCATTAGTCCCGTGTCCCACGTGTCACGCAGACTCGCTGGAGATGAGGGTTTGCAAATTCGGGGTGAAATATTTAATTAATCAGAGCTGCTCAGTCAGACGTCACAGTGAGTCAGGCGTGCCTCCCAGGCAGGGACCAAGAGGGAGGCCACTGCAGGCTTCCCCAGAGCCGGGCGACCCGGCGCCACTCAGCATCAGCACTGCACGCCCCAGGCCCCTGACATCCACAGCTCCGAGTGTCTGGTGTGTCCAGAGGGTGGACATCTGTCCCTGGCTGTCTCCGGCAGCACACTAGGTGGTCAAGACGACAGGGGAGTGGACACTCCCACCCAGGGACCAGGATGCGGGGAAGACACCAGGTCCTGGTGATGCTGTAGTGACCTATTTTAAATTTGGTTTATTATTACTTTTCATATTTTTAAATGGGAAACACTTGGTATGATTTACTGCTTCGAAAGATAGCAAAAGTAACAGCAAAGGCTGCTCGCATTCTTCATGTGCATTTTAGGTGCCCGGATGTTACGGTGTGGGTCTAGAAAAGTCCCTGACAAGCACGCATTTTGAGAGCGTGATCCCCACGTAGAATGTTCACAGCTGAACCGATCGGATGGCGAGAGCATTGACCCATTTGTTAGATTAATCATTTGAATGGGCTGCTGGGTGGTAGCAGTAGGCAGGTGGGGTGTGGCTGGAGGAAGTGGGTCACAGTGTGGAGGGTTCGGGGGGACTATATCATGTCTCTGGCTCCTGGCTCCCTGTTTCCTGGCTGCTGTGAGCTGAGCTGCTCTCCTGGACTGGGCCCTTCCACCATGCTGTTCTGCCCCACCTCGGGCCCAGAGATATGGAGTTGGCCAACCATGGACTGAACCTCTGAAACTGTGAGTCGAACATGAACTTTTCCTTCCTCTGAGTGGTTCTTGTCAGATACCTTGGTCACAGTAACGAAAAGTGAACCGACTCAACATACGTACATTTATGGAGTCCTCACAACAACCTCAGAAGTTACGGAGTATGATTATCGTGTTCATTTTACTGATGAAGGAACAGAGGCACAGAGGGGTCAAGTCACTTGCCCAAGGTCACAGAGCCAGCGAGCAGCGCTCTGGGATCCAAGCGGAAGCACCGGGCCTCAGCGTCTCTGCCCTTGATTTGTGGGCTGAGCTGCTTCTTGTTCCCTCTGCGCTTTGGTGTTAGTTTGTAGATTCTTAAAAGTACGCTGACTGAGGCGGAGGGATCAGAAAGCGCAAAGGAATGAAGAGAAGATGAACGGATTGCACACACCCTATATTTTGTTGTCTGTCTGTCCAGCCCTGCTCTGGACAAGCATGTGCGTGGTTTTATGTGAAATGAGATGCTATTCCAGGTACAGTTTTGTAACCTGCTTTGTAAAATCAATAGACTGGAAACTGAAAAGGAAACTCAGGGGTTTCCTGTCCCCCTCTTCTCCCCTGGAGGCAACCCGGAGACTATTACTACCAATACACACAGAGACACACACACACTCAAGTTGTGTGTGTTTTTCTCCCTGATTTTACCCACATGGCAGACATTACATACACTATTCCCTGCCTTTCTTTTCTTTCTAATTAGTTTTTCTTGGATACATTTCTTATTCCTAGAGAAAGAGCTTCTCCCTTCTTTTATAGAATTGACTCTTGTTCTATTGTCTGCTTGTACTGTAAATTACTTTGCTGCTCTGTGTGGGTGACTATTAAGGTTATTTCCATTCTTTAAGACACTGGAACTGAGGCCTCACATAAAGTAGAGAGTGAAGGAAAAGGAAAAGAGAGCAACTGGGCTCTGGGGACGAGCTTGTGCAAAGGCCCTGGGGCCTATGAAATAGAAAGGTTTTCCCAGTGATTGCCCAGAGCAAAGCACCGGATGATGTCACAAACAGCAGCCCATCCGGCCATGCTGGTGGCTGTTAGTCCTGCTGAGAAGTCCCCTCTTTGTTCAAAGAGCAACGGGAACACCCTCGGGTTGCATTTTGAGCAGTTAAATAGAAAAGTCCCGTTTATCCTTCTCCATAAAGTCCCACCAGACTGAAACCTGAGTCCAGGACAAAGACTCAGGAAAAGGTGGAAGCGTGGGCCCATGGCACTGTCCCCGGTGGCCTGCTCCTGTCCGCCTCCTTCTCGTTAGCCCCAGGGTCAGGACTCAAGGGGCTCCCTCCGTCCGGCTCTCTGGGGGCAAGTGGTCCCTGGAGGTCAGGAATTCTCCCTGGCCTATAAAGATAGGAAGGTGCTAAGCCTTCAGCAGTTATCACCTCCGGAGAGGGAGGAGGGAGTCCAGATGGGGTTAAGAGAGAGCAAGTTTGTTTTCCCTCCGAATCCCAGGGAATTCCGTGTTTCCACTTAGGTACGGAGTGTGTGAGCAGGATCAGGCCCCAGGATCAGGAGAAAGGGAGTCGGCCACCCTGCCGCCTGCTCTTTCAAGGACAAGCAGCCCATCCTTGGCGCCAGCTGGGGCTGGGGTCGGGCCGGGTGGTATAGCCTCACGATTCAAAGACCAAATTTTGTGTGGATTAGAATTCACCCTCCCGTGAACCAAGGACCAGCTCCAGAAGAAACCCTTCCTGTTGCGATTAGGATTCCCCCGTTGGGTGAGTTTCAGTCCTTAGAAGTGACAAACATGGTACGGGGGGCCACTGACACAGAAGTGTCCCTGATTTGGGAACTGTTCTGTGACCCCCAAGAACCCTACGGGGTTGGGGTGCATTGCCACCGTGGGATCCAAGCCCCAGTTTTGAAAACGTTCTCATGTCGAGTCCCCAGATTTTATCTGCTGAGAAGATACCAGCAACTCAGGTCCAACCCTTCTCCCTGGACCCGCTGCCGGTCCTTCCGGTGGATTCTGCACCTTGGCCAAGGGGTGGTTCTTTCCAAGAGGTAATTGCAATTAACTTGCTGCGTATGTTGTGAGCTGATTCCCTTCTCTGTTTCCTTATGTGGCCCTGTTATTATTATTTCTATTTTGCCAAGGAAGAAACAGACATTCAGGGACTTAACTAGGTTAAATAGCTGACCCCCCAACAGTTGTGATGTGGTGTGAGTGTGTCTCCCAGGAATTCAGCCACTGGGGCCTCCTTGGTCTCTGGTGTGGAAGTGTTAAGAGGCGGGTGGGGCCTGGAAGAGGTGGGTGAAGTGGGAAGTCCCTACTGGTCCCTCCCTCTTCCTTCCATGATGTCATTCGCCATGATGTGGCCCAGCCAGGGGGCCTTTCCCAGAGCCAGCACCATGCTCTGCAACCTCCCAGCTAAATACACCTCTTTTCTTTATAAGTTACTCAGTCTGGGTAGTTTGTTATAGTAACAGGAAGTAGATGAATACATGTGCAGAGCTAGAACCTGAACCCAGGACCGCCTCAGAGCTTTTCTCTCCGGCATGGCAGCTACCAGGCCCTTGAGGTTAGGAAGCCTTGAAACGTGGCGGGTCCTCATGGGGTGCCCTGTGAGTACAAGACACACACTGGATTTAAAGGTTTAGCGTAAAGAAGAAAACGTAAAATTGTCTTTCACACCTGTTTCTCAGTCGGTGCTAAAATGACAATATTTTAGTTCTGTTTTTTTTCCCATAAAATATTATTAAAATAGATTCTTCCAAATTTTAAATATGGCTATTAGAACATCTAAAATTACGCACCTGACTCCCACCACACGGCCGCAGTGCTGGGGTAGGATCTTCCCGGCAGGCCACACTCCCACTGCAGAGCAGTTCGGGACGAGTCCTCAGCGCCTGTGCTGTTCCCGGCTTGGAACACTGTTCCCTGCTTGCCTCTATTTCCACCGCTCTATTTCCTTGGGGTGCCTTTCCTGGAGGCTATCATGCCCCCAGTTCCCTGAGCCCTTCCAGAGCGGCATGACCTCCCTTGGCATTTACAGAGTTGCTTGAGGACCCCTGGCTGCATCCGGCAGGGTTCAGCCAGGAGACAGAAATCGCGCCGGTTATGCCGACAGGGAGAATTTCATATAAAACCGCTCGCCGGGACCGGGGACGCTGGCCGAGTTCTCAAAGGTAGCTGCTCTAAGGAACCCCTGCTACCTCTAGGGCCCGAAACTACAGGAGAGCAGAATTCTCAGAACTGAAAAGCTGCGAGGAGGACTGAGATCAGGGGTCCCCCTTGAGTCCGGCTCCCTAATTTCTGAGGAAGGGGCACTGTGGGTGGGGGGGCTGTGTCTCCAGGGGCACGCCATGATTTTAACTCACTCGTTTTAATTTTCTTTTCTTTTTCTTTTTCTTTGCGGTGCTGGGGATGGAACTCAGGGCCCGGAACACAGTAGGCCAGCGACCCACCACGGAGACGCATCTCCAGCTCGACTCCCTCTTTACTCATCCTTTAAAAATAAATGTATTCTAGGGACTGGGGACATAGCTCAGTTGGTAGAGAGCTTGCCTTGCAAGCACAAGGCCCTGGGTTCGATCCCCAGCACCGCAAAAAATATATAGTAATAATAAAAATAAATGCATGAGAGATGCTAACACCTCTTCATATATCACGATATATTAATATGCGATATATGAACATGTAACAATTCAGAGGGAGACATTCCCCACCGCCGCCCTGCCCCACGCTACCCGTAACAGGAAACCCCAAGCCGAGAAATGACAGCTGAAGCAATGCATTATCAAGGTCAGGTCCCCAGCTGCTCCTGTTCATTTCAGGAATTTGAAGAGGAGCTTGTGTTTCTTCTCACTGGCTCTCCAGGGGGTGACCTGCAACAAGATAATCTAGGAGACCCACAAGCTCCTCGTGCACCCTTCGTATGCTGTGCAAGCTCGGGCAAGTCAGGCAACCTCTCTGGACCTCAGTTTCCCGATCTGCGAGTGCCCACCACCTCAGCCGTCTCTTCCAGCCGTGAGCAAGCATTGCAATGGCCGGACACCTTGGCCCCTGATGTACAGGCATTAAGGGAATCCCACGCGCCAGGCCGGGTCTTCCTCGCCTCTCAGGGGAGACCCCGCCTCGTAAAAGAGCCAGCCTCGCACACAAAGGAAATGAGATTCCCGAGCCATGCCCCCCTTTATGAAAGGGCAGAAGGAGAGAGCCTTTCCGCACCGCTGGGCCTTACACGCCATCCAGAAGGTTCCCCAGGCATCGGATATCTCAGGAAGCCGGGGGGCGGCCGTCCCACATCTGGAAGACGTTAACGGGTGGGGGGCCGAGGAAGGAGCGTGCCCGCGAGTCCAGGAGACACCTCGATTTGTTTCTGGGGAGGGAGGAAATTGATGGACATGGCGAACAAGCCCAAAGGTCGAAGGACGCAGAATTCCAACAGGGAAACCGGCACAGACGGATGGGCCAGGGCCGGGCCTGCGCTCTCTCTCTCTCCTCGGGGTGTGTGGTGTGTGTGTGTGTGTGTGTGTGTGTCTTTGCTCCCTTTCCTCATGCAACCCATTCGCAAAATCTGTCTGAGATGCTCCATCAACCTACCGCGGTAACCAGGGTGCCCCGAGTTCTAATTCGAATGTCACCCCCAGTTGATCCAGTGACCTCAGGCACGGTTCTTCACGGCTCCTAGGGTTCTTCCGAGATTCACTGAAGTCCCCGAAGGGATCAGCCCTTCCTGCACTGTTCTGGGTTGGAGAGGAAAACAGTGCTGTGGAATTCCTTGGAATTAACCGAAGGCTTTTTTCATTTAGAAGACAAAATGTTAACGCAACCTCATTCCCAATAGCTAAAGAAGGGAAGCAAATAACATTGCAAACTAAAGAGCATTGTTTAAAATGTGTGTGTGTGTGTGTGTGTGTGTGTGTTATGTGCATCTATATTCCAATACTGAGCAACCATTAAAATGAGGTTTTCATGCACTTGGTAGCATGGGTGAGTTCTCTACATAAATGTCACAATCAGGGCTCAGAACTAGTTAGACCTGAATTCGTGGTACATATGTCCTTGCCTGCCTCTCTTTAGGCACAGATTCAGAGACGGGCAGGCTACAGCCCACGGGCATTATGGACCTCACTGTCTCCTTTCCAATCGTCTATAAGCTGAGAAAGTTTTTTCAAATTTTTAAATGATGGGTGAGAAAAATTGAAGCAAGATAGTGTTTCATGAACCCTGAAGGTTTCAAGAAATTGAAATTTCAAAGTTCCAAAATCAAGTTTTAACTGGGCATGGTGGGCACACACCTGTAATCCCAGCAGCTCGGGTAGCTGGGGCAGGAGGATCACAAGTTCAAGGTCAGCCTCAGCAACTTAGCGAGGCTCTGAGCAACTTATCGAGACCCTGTCTCAAAATAAAAAATATAATGGGCTGGGGATGTGGCTCAGTGATTAAGTGCCCCTGGTTTCACTCCCCAGTACCAATAATAATAATAATAAAATAATATAATAATAATCAAGTTCTATTGGAAGGCATTATCAGCAGGTGCCTCTGAACTATAATGGCAGCGTCGAGACACAGGACAGAGAGCAGATGCCTGCAGAGCAGAAAAGATTTCTTCTGGATCCTTTACAGAAAAAAAAAAAAAAATTATCAGCCTAGGCACTTAAGGACAGCCAGGGAGGAAAGACATCAAAGAGCTCCTCATAATGGGTGGATTGATTAGGCTTTTTGTTTTATTCTCCCTTTTTTGAAATTCCTACCTTTCCTAAAAATAACAATCAGATGCCTTTTAACATTCTAAAGTTTTGATCCATAACAAGCATACGTATTTACGGTGTAGGGTGTGCCACCCCAGTCCACAGGAAAAGGGCACAGCCACCAACCACCTCAAACAGCCACATTAGGCGACTTTTCTGCTCATCAAAAAATGTGCATTTATTCAAATTCCTGTGAACCATAAACTCCAGACTTGTAGAAAACACTCTTCTGGGGCTGGGATGAGCCTTAGGAGGTTCTGCTGGAAGCCAATAGAACCGTCTTCTTCCTCCAAAATGCAGAAGCACAGGACGGCTATCATTAACTGAGCACCTACTATGTGCCGGCATCGCACAGACCTTTTTCCTCCCACCTTATGCAAACATCACGGCTGTCTTGCAAGGGAACTGTCGTTCTGCCTGAGGAAGGTTTGGAGACATAAAGTTACATTTTCAGGAACTGTATCATCATGTCGCCAGAATCCTGGCTTTGGTTGTCCTTACCCCAGAGCCAAATTTGTAAGGTTGAGACGCCACCCCTTGGCCCAGCCCTCCCCGGGGCCTTCTTCCTGCTGACGGCCGGGCAGGCAGACGGACACTGGGAAGACCTCAATCTCCCTCCTGATACAGCTGGACCCGGGGTTGTCCACTCTGTGGTAGCTCCTCGTGCTGTTCTGTCATTTATCCTTTAAAACTCTATTCATCTATCATCTGGCTTTTCCATGGAAGTGGGGGAAAAAATCCCCCAGCCACAAATTGCAAGCAGGGAGCTGAGCTGCTCACCAGATGTGGCCGTCTCACAGCACTTGACCTGCTGGCTCCTAATAGTTAACACGGGCTCCCCAGAAAAGCCTGAAGTTAATAACATCCCCTCCGCAGGTCCCCAGGGAACCTCTGCTTCCTCCACTCCAATTTCCAACGCCCCGAGGCATGCCAAGCCCGGAACAACCGGAAGGCAGAACGGGCAGATGCCCACACAAACACGGGCCCCTTTGGCATCTGAGCCCAAGGCAGAGAAAGTGGATGTGGGCAGGAGCCCCGGCCAGGGGTGTTGGGAGGGGAAAGGTGGGGATTTCAGGAAAGGTGGCTCCCGCTCTGCAAGAGATGGAGACAAAGGAGGGACAGTCTTGAGAGAGGCAATCCCTGGCGGATCCAGGCGCGGACACACCTGGAGCCCGCCATTTACAAGCCCTGGGACCCTGGCTCAGTCCCTTCATCTCTCCAAACCTGAGTTTCCTGGTGTAATGTGATAGCGTTGCCACTTCCCGGGTTGTCGTGAGAAACGAAGCAGAGGGAGCCGAGCCGACGTTAGCACCGTGCTGGGTACGCGCCAGCAGCCGCCGGGCTGACCCCGGGGTCACCTTCTGACTTGGCTGCAGCATCAGCTTCACGTGTTCGGAGGTTTCCTGCTGCTCGAGGTCCCTCCTGATGGTCAGGTGACACTGACAAACTCCGCACGCCTCGGAAGTCCTGGGAGGAGGCAGGGGAACGTCGGAGTAAACGTGGGTTTGTGGCCTGAACCCTGGGAGTCTCTGCACCCGGGAGGCGCGTCCCGTCTCAGCCTCATCTGCGCAACGGTGATGCCCACGCCACCCTCGCCAGGTCTCGCAGGGACAGTGAAGCAGACGATGCAAACACCTCGGCCCTTCCGTTCCTTTCTTGGCGCGCGGAGTGATGCGCTTTGCTCACGTCACTCACTGGTCACTGTCCCCCCCACCCGCCCGGAACTCTCTGCTTCTCTCATCCCATCGCCTCCTCAGCCTCGCCCCGGCCCCACAGCCATGCAGATCCACGGCCGCCTTCTCCCCCAGCCCTCTCTCCTCTGGAAGCCGCCATAGGGGGCTTCCCTATATGGTTTCCTCCGACCCCCAGCTCCCCAGCGGCCTGTGCGCTGCAAGATGAGGCTCCGAGGTGCCAGTGGAAACCAGGTGGCTCCTTCCTTTGGACGCTTCCCAAAGTTGCCCAGCACCCCGTGGTCTGCCTTTTGTGTGCTGAACCACTGGACCATGCTTTGGTCACCCAAAGACTATCCATCAAGGCCAAATGAGCACATGGACACATTTAAGGTGCTTCTCAGAAGGTTCGTCTCAGGACTGGGGAGGGCGGTTGGCTGTGGTCGCCCTGGGGTTGAATACAACGTGTTCTCCTCCAGGACAGTTTCCCTTAGGGATTTCACTTTGGGGATGCAAGGAGAAAAATCCCAGCTATGGTGGCTTAAAGAAACAGGAGATCGCTTTTCTCACATAGCAAGCAAGAATCCTAGCAAGGCAGCTCCAGGGTGGTGGCAGTGGCCAGGGATGGCAAGGTCAGGGGACTCATTGAGATTCTCTTGGTCTTTTCCTCATGGTCACAAAGTGGCTGCCGCCACCGTTGACATCAAGCTCTCACAGGGTAAAACCCAAGGAGGTGGGGGTGGAAGGAGAGGGTGGATGGAAAAGGGTTTTTTCCCTGCAAATTTCTTTACTTAGGGAAGAAAGCCTTTGTGGAAAGCCTTGATAGAGGTTCAGCTTGCATCTTTTTTTTTTTTTTTTTTTTGTTTTTTTTATTGTAAACAAATGGGATACATGTTTTTCTCTGTTTGTACATGGAGTAAAGGCATACCATTTGTGTAATCATAAATTTACATAGGGTAATGTTGTTTGATTCATTCTGTTATTTTTTTCCCTTCCCCCCACCCCTCCTACCCCTCTTTTCCCTCTATACAGTCCTTACTTCCTCCATTCTTGCCCCCTCCCTAACCCAAACTCTAACCCTAACACTAACCCCTCCCACCCCCATTATGTGTCATCATCCACTTATTAGCAATATCATTCGTCCTTTGGTTTTTTGAGATTGGCTTATCTCACTTAGCATTATATTCTCCAATTTTATCCATTTGCCTGCAAATACCATAATTTTATCTTTCTTTATGACTGAGTGATATTCCATTGTATATATATACCACAGTTTCTTTATCCATTCATCAACTGAAGGACATCTAGGTTGGTTCCACAATCGGGCTATTGTGAATTGAGCAGCAATGAACATTGATGTGGCTGTATCTCTGTAGTATGCTGATTTTAAGTCCTTTGGGTATAGGCCAAGGAGTGGGATAGCTGGGTCAAATGGTGGTTCCATTCCAAGTTTTCTAAGGAATCTCCACACTGCTTTCCAGAGTGGATGCACTAATTTGCAGCCCCACCAGCAATGTATGAGTGTAGCTTTCTCCCCACATCCTCGCCAACACCTGTTGTTGCTTGTGTTCTTGATAATCGCCATTCTAATTGGGGTGAGATGGAATCTTAGGGTGGTTTTGATTTGCATTTCTCTTATTACTAGAGATGTTGAACATTTTTCCATACAGCTTGCATCTTATTGACCAGATGTGAGTGGCCCAATCACTGACCAAGGGGAAGGGCTTTGCTGATGTGACAGTAAAAAAATTGGGATCATTCTCTGGGGCTTGACTCATTGTCACCCCGAACAAGACTGGAGTTTTGTTAGCAAAGACAAAAAAAAAAGGGTTGAGGGGGTCAACTCATAGCATCTCTCTCCAGAGATGCTCCTCAGGAACCACGCGGGACCCTCCTCCGTGTCTATTCTGCCTCATGTCTGGCTTCTCAAATTGTTGTCAAAGGAATGAATAAACCTATCCAACCTGGCTCCCGTCATAACACCTTGTACATAGTAGGTGCTCAGTAAACACTTGCGTCCTGAACCGCAATAAGGGTGCTCAAATACTTCATTGCCACAGGAACTGTGATTGCGGGTGCTCGGATTCCTTGGTTCATAATGAACAGACTCTACCAAGAGTAGGGTAGAGGTCATTTATCCAAATGCTAACGGAGACCAGACACGTTGCTCTATGTAAGGGGGTGGTTGCAAACTTTTTCTGTCAACAGCCAGACAGTAGATGCTGCAGACTTTGCAGACTGTGTGATCTGCATTTTAATTATTCATCTCTGCCAACCCAGCACGAGACAAGCTGAAGGCAATACACAGATGACAGGGTTTTGCTCTGTTTCAATAAAACTTTATTTGCAAAAATAGGCAGCAAGGCTGATGCATGCTTTGGGGCCAGTTTCTGCCCCAGGCCTCAAAACAGGATCCCAACCTGGACCCCAGCCACGGAGCTCTGAGATGGCAGCAGACGTTTGGCTTCTGTGTTAGGATCCTGGGAGGAAGAAACTCCGAGACAGGACTGGATGTGCACGCGATTTATTGAGAGCAATGCCTATGGAGGGTGGGGGGGACGCAGGAGGGGTAGGGAGACTCTTCTGCCTCCATGTGGACTGATACCTGCCAAAGAGGAAGGGAAGGAAAAGCAGCCACGGGGAGGCTGTAGCTCAAACCAAGCTACTGGGGATGATCAGAGGTCAGCTCCCCCAGGTTCAGTGGTTGGCTGGACACAGGCTGGGGGCACATGGTCTCCACAGGAAGGCAGCAGTAAAGGATCCAGAACTCAGGTAGTGAAGCTCAGGAGCTCATTTCCACGACCACTCTCCAAGGGCTGCAGCCCAAACACAGCCACGGTCACCGGGACCCGCGGAGGATACCTGCTGGGGTCTCCTGCTCTGCTCAGGAAGGGCACCCAGGGCATCCAGCTCCATGCACAGTGTGGGTTGCATAGAAAGTTCTCTGTAAAATTGCTTTTACTCTTCTTGTTGGTCTAGAAACCTCTGTCTAGCCCTGGGGGATCCGAACCTTGACAGAGTCCACCTTTATTCTTTCTGCTAGACCCTGAGGGGACACGGTTCATGGCTTCCCCAGGAGACAAGCCCCTGCCCAACTCCCAGATGGAGCAATCCTTCCCAGAGTGCTCCAGGAAGTCCCAGGAAGGAAGGTGAGGCAGAGGAAAGACGCTCGACAGGAGAGTCCCATGCTCCACTGAGTCTGAGAAACAATCTTTAAGTAAAATTAAACAAGTTTCCTTTCTGCAAATCTTCTCAGAGACTTTGGTCCCAAATTCTGAGAAATGCCCAAATCTAATTTACCACACATTTCCTTCCCCCCCACATCCAACAACTCATGGATCTAACACAATGGAAAAACCCTGTGGAAATACCACCGGTCTGCAGAGAGCTTGTGGAAATCATGCTGGTTGTCCCTCTTCTATCAGCCGCACATCCTGAGGAATATGCAGACGACCGACCTTCAAGAGCTTTCTAGAGATGTGTTCGCCTTGCGGTTTAGAGTGTAGACTCGCAAACTATGCAGCCTACTTGCCTCGGTTTTCCCACCTGCAAAATGGGGATAGCCAGAGTTGCTCTCTTCTCAGGTTCTCGTAAGGATAAAAGGAACCATCATGTCTAGAAGCACTGGTAACAGGCTCTGGAAAGAAGTCCCCCAAGTTTTGCACATGGGCCACGGTAAGTCTCTCACCTCGATTCCCCTAAGACCGCTTCGAAATCGGCTCAAAATGCTAACCCAAACCAAATTTAACGCCTGGGACGTTTGAAAGCGTTTCGGTGCAATTCGGTACTGCAGTCGAGGCGAGAGGGTTCCCTGGAGGGACGAGGACAGGTCACAGAAGCACCAGAGAGTGTGTCCAAGGCGTGGCTCCAGGTGCTGGCTGCACAGTCCTCTGTGGGGTCCAGAAGCCAGCACCCCACCACGCTCCGAGACATTCCCCAGAATCCTTTCAAACGTGTCCAAGGATCTGGGACCCCTGCGGGACATCATTTTAAACATCACGAAAATCGGCCTTTGGAAACAATTTGGTTCTGTGCTGCCTATTCAATCACTTCCCAGTTTTACAGGTTATATAGAAAAATAATAACGAATTATTTCCCCCCAAGGTACCAGGAGAAATGGGGTCGCGGTGTTGGGTCACGCTCTCGGGCAGGGTTTCCTGGACATTCAAGGCTGTTCTATTTTCACGCACAGTGAGCGAGGCTTCCTGCGAGGTGGGATTGGGAAGTACGTGCTGCTGGATCCTGGAGGGTCTGACATCCGGGTCTTTTCCTCTCAAATCCTGAAGGAAAGGTGCAGATCAGCTACCAGAGTCTTGGGGGAACCGGGTGCCAGGTGAGTAAAGGACTCTGCGGGCCCGAGTCAGGTGGGACTTCCTGTGTGAGGGATGGTGCGGTGAACTGCGGTCCCCGGGCCTGGGGTGGCAGGGAAATCCTCTCTGTCACCAACTCCTGCTTTGCTCTGGGGATCAGAGCAGCAGCCTCAGCAGCAGCAGCCGCAGCAGCGCGAGGCCCATAGAAGCTGGGGTGACCTTGAGGTTGCTGCTGGCGGCGCTCAGGAAAGTGCTTCTACAAAGACACCCGCCTGCCTGCTGGTTAAGGGTGGAGGGTGAACCTGGAGAATGAGACCAGACAGACCCAGAAGGAACGGGACAGAGCAGGGCTGTGTAGCACCTGCTACCTGTCAGCTGCTGGGAACTGGGGCCTCGGCCGCAGACAAAGCCTGATGTCCCCTCCCCCATGAGGCCATGATTGTTACGACTTCCGGCACCGCAGTAGACTCTCACTGTGCACAGCCTCCCGACCTGGACTCCTTGGTGCAGCCAGGTGACAATTCAGAGCGGTCCACGTGCCCACGAACTGGAGTCCACCTCCCGCCGACAACCCCAGAGGAACCGAGGCCCGAGGCCCCGGTCCACAGAAACTGAATCAGCCCAGGATCCCGTGAGCTCGAGAGCAGATCCTTGCCCGCTTCTGCCTTCGGATGAGACCGTGGCCTCTGATCCCACCTCCACTGCAGTCTTGGGACACACGGAAGCGCGCAGCCCAGACTCCAGACCTGCGGGATCTGCGCGGTCCCAAATGTGTGTTGTTCCAAGCCACCGAGTCACAGGGAGCTCCTTACGCAGGAGAGCGACGGAGATGAGTCACCATGCACCTGACCCCGGGGTCAGATCAGACCCAGACACAGCACCACCAGGGCTCACCCCATGAGTTCAGGGCTCAGCCCATGAGTTCAGGACTCACCCCATGAGTTCAGGGCTCAGCCCATAAGTTCAGGGCTCAGCCCATGAGTTCAGTGCTCACCCCGAGTTCAGTGCTCACCCCATGAGTTCAGGGCTCACCCCATGAGTTCAGGGCTCACCTCATGAGTTCAGGGCTCACCCCATGAGTTCAGTGCTCACCCCATGAGTTCAGGGCTCACCCCATGAGTTCAGGGCTCACCTCATGAGTTCAGTGCTCACCCCATGAGTTCAGGGCTCACCTCATGAATTCAGGGCTCACCCCATGAGTTCAGGGCTCAGCCCATGAGTTCAGGGGTCAAGGCCTGGTCTGGAACCCTAAGAGAGATGCCGAGGTCAGGAAGCAGCTAACAACTGCGCGACAGTATTTCAAAAGTACAAGAACCAGGATGGTCACCAGAGAGACGCACACATATAGCTCATGAACATGCATCTTCTGTGTGATTTGGCACCAAATCTGACTGTGACCTAGAAGTGGTGACAGTGTGGGGAGCGGGGACGGGGACATGAGGGGAGAAGGAGACAGAAGCACATTGGAGTACCTATCGCGATGCCTTGAACTGGACACGTTCAGGAGCACCCTGGAAGCAGCCTGGAACGACTCCTCAGAGTCCACTGTACATGTTCAGGGCATTTCTAAGTCAGTTATTAAGCAGGATCATTAGCAAAAATTAAATGCCATCTACTTACGTTGAAATAGATCATATTAAAGTCAGAGATAACGAACACTCAGGACCCATCGCTTCCTGATTGTTTTGTGCACTCGCCTGTGATCCACGCCCTTGGGTGGTTTTCGCCCATCCCATCCTCATGGTAGAAATCGTGGAACCCACGGCACCACTGTACGGCTCTCCAGCCCTGTGTTTGGCCCTGCCACGTGGCTTGCTTGCCTCTACCCGTTGGCAGCGGTGAGAGTGGTTATACCATAGAAACTAGCAGACACAGTAAATCAAGATCTGATTTGACCCCTTCTCAGGGAGAGCTAGCTGCTAGATGTTTATCAATATGCCAGTGACACCATCAACCAAAGGGATTTCTACACCCAAGAGCAATCAGGGTGACGGAAAGCCAACAGCTAAATACAGCAACAGAGGGACCAGTGCCCTAAGACAACAAGCGCAGAGGATTGTGGGCCGTGGAGGAGGTCCTTGGGCTGGGCAGGGACAGTAAGGTCAGGTCCTAGGGAAGCAGAATGAGAATTAGGAGTGTCCAGAGCAGCTCAAGTGATTTCACTAGAAAGAACAGGAACTTGGGTGGGATGTGGTGGTGTACACTTGTTATTCCAGCAACTTGGGAGGCTGAGACTGGAGGATCACAAGTTAGAGGCCAGCCTGGGGCAACATAGTGAGAGAGACCCTATCTCAAAATAAAAAAATAAAAAGGACTGGAGAGGCATCTCAATGGTAAAGCACCCCTGGATTCAATCCCCAGTACCGGACAAGAAAAAGATTGTCCGAGGTGGTGGATTCAATTTCTGCATCTGCTGGGTAACACTGGGTAAGCAGTTAATACGTTGAAGCGCATGACAGGGATGTAAAAACCTGTGACATGGGGAGAAGGGTGGTATTTCTGAGATACAAAGTTGACTAACTGAAAGATCAATGATCTCAGATGAAACCGGTTTCTGGAGATACCAGCTCTTCTCAGGAATTCTCACTTCCTGTACTCACCTCCTCCCTCACACACACACATGATCTAGGCTCCCAGGACCCAGCAAGACCAGAAAATTCCCAACAGCTTGTTTGTCTTGAGTCCTGTCTTTGGAGTCCCATCGAGCATATGGACCGTAGTAGGTCGTATTTTAAGGAGCACAGACAACCACGCTTTGGACATTCAAATGCCTTTCAATCTCCTCGAACTCGGCACTTCCTCCAGACAGGAAGCAGGAGAAGCCCATCTAGACATTGGCTGCCTCCATTAACCTCTTGGCTCACGAGTTGCTCTGCCAGCAAGACCAATGGTCTGACAGCAAGGAGACCCAGTCAGCAGCCACCCAAGCACGGTGACTTCCAGGATTGTCATCTGGTGAGAAACGAAGGGAAACCTAAAGGGAAGAAGACGTAGGACCTGGAAGAGAAGACAAAGAGACAAAGCAGAGGTGGGTGGAAAATGCTTTGATCTTCTGGCCTTCGAGCGTGGCTAACTGGGGAGGTGGCTAGCATGTTGTTCTGGAGACTTCCGAAGAGAAGGGGCAGCTTTGAGATGACACGGTCGAGTGGGTGTTAGCATGAGCGCTGAACTGCAGAGCAGGAAGGAGCCATCATAGTTGGCTTAGACCAGACGTGATTCAGGAACCCACCTTCGTGTGGGATGGGAACTGGGGAGGGACCCACCTTCTTGCAAGCTCCTGGCTGACCCAGTGATTCATAAAGAAAAACACTGCACAGTAGATGTGGTGGCTGTTGAGTCGACACCCAAGAGCTTCTTATAGCTCCACCCCCGACGTCTCCTCTCCTCGCAGGTCTCGTTCCCTAACACGGTGGAAACCCGGGATGCCAGGCGTCTTGCTGAGCATTGCAATGTGTCGCCTCATCCCCTCTTCACATCAACCTTAGGAGGCAAAGGCCAATTCTATTCTCGTTTACTGATGAAGAAACAGGGGCTCAGAAAGGTAAAACAAACCTCCTAAGGTAACACTTAGGCCTGTGTTTTGGTTTGGATGTGAGGTGTCCCCCCAAAATCTCACATGTGAGCCAATGCAAGGTTTGGAGGAGAAATGATTGGGTGATGGGAGTCTTTACTCCATCAGTGAATCGGCCCCTGATGGGATTAACTGATGGTAACTGAGGGCAGGTAGGGTGTGGCTGGAGGAGGTGGGCACTGGGGACGAGGCTCTGGGGTATATATTTTGGATCTGAAGAGTAGAGTCTCTCTCTGCTTCCTGATCATCGTGTGAGCTGCTTCCCTTGGCCACACTCTTCCGCCATGATGTTCAGCCTCACTTTGGACCAAGACCTCTGAAACCCTGAGCCCTCCAATAAACCTGTCCTCCTCTACAGGTGTTCTGGTTGGGTCCTTTCAGTCACGACAGTGAAAAAGCTGACTGAAACAGAGTGCTAGCATCAGGACTCTTGACAGTGACAGACTCCAGGGCTGTGCTGTCCAATCCAGTAGCCACAGGCCACAGAGGATCCCCGCATTTTAAGGCACTCAACACGAAAAAATCCAACTCTCCATCCCATCGGCTACCTTTCCAGTGCTCAGCGACAGTAGGCGGGTGGTAGCTGCCAGTAGCTGCCATATTGGAAGAGACCCAGCCTCCCAGAACATTCTATCAAACAGACTGTTCTGGAACCTCCGTCCTTAACTGCTCCTCCAACATGGCTCCACATGACTTCCACCTGGGGGACTGGTGGTCTTTGTGGTGGTTTCCAAAGCAACACCTTCAAAGGCAGGAATATCTCCACCCCTTTCCAGCCACTTTCTAAAAGAAGGCTCGGTCGCAACAGGGGGGCCCTCACCCTCTTCTGAACATCTAAACAACTCACCTAGTGGGGGAAGGAAGAAATGGAAAGGCATGTCTCAGATCTTGTGAGCGACTTGGAGAAGAAAGAACTAGAAAAGCAACCAAACAGTCGTATCCTTTGAACTTGGAAAACACTCAAAGAAGCACTGTGGTTCCCCTGTTCCCCCACGCCCTGATCCAGCAAAACCCCTGCCAAACCCACAGACCCAAACTCCTCCTAATTCTCACCCAAACTGCCAATCCACAGCAAATTTGTTTCCCAATTCCTGACAAGAATATTGTGTCAGTACCAGGTGACATTGTGGTATAAGGTACAGCACCCAACAAAAACCCAAAATACTCTCATTGTTCCACCCTTGCAAAAATTCCTCAAGGGCCAGAGCCCATGAGTCAGTTTGTGGTCTGGTTAATCCGACTTTCAGACACTGAGGAGTTCGGGATTGAAAGTGGTTCTTTGCCAAAGACTGTGCAATGGGGACATTTAACAGGGCACAAGAGCCTCTTGCTTTGGTCATCTCCCCTCTGGCTCATGGTGCCCACTTGAAGGAAAGCATCATGCTTAGGAGACCCAGGCCCAGGTTCCGAGCCCCGCTCCGTACCCACCAGCCCTCCAGGTAAGGAAAAGTCACCTCTCGTTTAGATTCCATCTCTGCCAAACGGGTCCAAAATGCCAGCCTTATGAGGTTACACGAGGGTCAGAGGAAGGTGGAGGGGAGAGTCTGGCGCAGAGTAGGTCTTTGTATACCCGTTGCTCCCCTCGTCCAGGTCCTGGATTTGTGCCTTAGAGGTTTTGGTGGAACCGGGGATAAATTTAGAATCTATTCTGGACGGGGAACCAGAACTATCACGTCCTGACAGCTCCCCTTTCCCAAAAGGGCGTCTTCAAAGAAAAACTCCAGACAAATAGAAAGCGAAACGCTGTTGTGCAATGAGCCGAGACCGGGGTGCAGATCCCAGGCGGGGCCGGAGAGCCACTCGGGCCGGATCACCAGGCGCGCTAGGCTTTTTCTCTGAGCTTGACATCTAAACAGCCTCAGGCCAGAGTCGACCTTGACTCCAGCTCTCCTTCACCCCAAAGGGCCTGGCCTGGCCTGCAGGCGGACATGGGGCACTTAGGTGGCAGGGAAGGGCATTGAGGGGCGGGGAACAGCTACTAAGAGGCCCGGCTGCAGCTCTGGGTTACCAGCCAGAAATACAAGGAGGAGGAGAGAAATTCAAAGACAGAGGACAATTATGTCCTGCCCTAAAAGCGAAACCCAAGTAGAGTCCCCGAAGATCACTAATAAGATCCACATTGTTCCTGGTGTTGGGAGGTGTGCTGGCTTGCCCTCGATAGTCATTAAGGTCACAGACGTGGGGACCAGCCTCCAACGACAGCTTTAAGACTCATCAGTTGGCTGGAGTGGGCTAACTAGACTCATCCTGTGCTGATTCCCGCTGCCTTGACAAAGCCTCTGGGAGGCACGGCTTCCAGCGTCCAGCCCTGGAGACGGCCATCAGAAGGGCCAGAGGGGTCCTGGGAATCAGCATGTCACAGGCTGGCTGCTCAGCCACAGGCAGAAGGCTCTCGTGGCTGTTAATTTTTCCATCTGGTTGAGCTGATCTGACGACTTCCTCTCACCCACCTTTCCCTCCTAGGACCCCCACGGACACTACGGTTCGTAACTTCCGCTTCCAGCCACAGCCCAGGCCACACGCTCCTCTGGGGCGTCCTTTCTCTCCATCCACTTGACCATCAAAGCCACCATCTTGGTGAAAAGGGTTTTAGTGAGGCGCACTCTTTCCACGCTGACTTTTATTTCTTGTGCATCTTTGAGAAGGTCTGGCCATGTGGGTAATTTGCATCCATCTGACCATAGGCTGTGTTGGAAACGTCTGGTAAGAATTTACCATGGAAACACGCACATCAGAAGAGCCCAAACATCAGCCGAAGGATCAAAGAACCGCAGACCAAATGTGTGAATTTGCACACGTGCACACACAGAGAAAACACATCAAAATGGGGACTACTCAGGGTGGGGACATGAGACCCATATGGACCATGGAGAAGCCAACACACACACTGACCTACATTTCTCTAGGCAGATGCAACTCCACAGTTGCATCTGGCTCCTGGCTCGGGGACAGGGTCAGCGACAGGCCATCGGCAGGCAAAGCCCAGCAGCGTCCCTCGCCCTGACCTCGTTCTTGCTCACACCCAATCTTGACCCATCCACCTGCCCCTGACCTTTCATTATTACTCCATCCATCTCTGGCCCCCTCCCCACCCCTCCCCCACCCCACAGCCTTCCTCCATCCTCCTCCAGAGGAGGGTGACGATTATTAGGAGAATCTCAGACACAGATTCTACACATCTTCCCAATGGAGGTCACCTTCAAGGTAGCCTTGAAGGTCAAGTAGATGAAGGGGAAGGACTTCTCAAGGTCTAACATATCAAGATATACATACCTACATTATAATCTACACACACACACACACAACCAATCCCTCGATCCACTTAGGGAACATCTATAAAAGCAAATATCCTAGGCTTTCCTTCTGACTCCCAGAAATCAGCCCTATGAGATAGGGCGGGTGTCACCTGCAGCTCCATTGCATGCTTCCAGTTGGAAAGTGAAGTCGCCAGAGTGAAGTCCACATGTGTAGGGCCCGTGTGCCGGCCCCGCGGGGCAGCAGAGTTCCGGGTGCAGGAAGAGAGAACAGGGGTGTGTTCAGCCACTGTGCACAGCTGTGTGGCCTCCCCTTCAAAGGGACATCAAGATGTTCCTCCTGTTGACCTGCAAGGGCACCCAGTCCTGTAGCATCCCATCAATGTCCCCAAACTGTAGGACAAACCGGCCGCTTTGTGCGTGAAGTGGTGTAAGGGGGGGGGAATTCTGCCTTCAATGATGTGAAACACGTTTTTTTTCTTGCAGGACGTTTTTTGGAGTCTAAAGTGCATGTGAATTCTAAAAGGGAGGCAGGGTAGGCGACGCTTTGCAAGCTGGTCTGAGCACGGAATCTTCCTGAGAAGCATCTTTCCAACTGTCCTGAGAAAGGGGACCACGGAGCCAACCTCTTTCACCCAGTTGTCAGATGGGGAAACGGATGGGACCCAGAGCAAGGGGATCAGCCTTAGACAGCACCCGGGGGCATGGAAGCCCAGGTCTCCCGACTCCTGGGCTAGAATCGCATCTCCAGACGCAACTCGCAGCACGTTCGTGGTGAGGAACTTCAGTTTCTCATTCGCTTCTTAGGTGACAGGTCTGTACTATCTTCTGAGTTGGATGCTGGAAATACAAAACCAGAAGAAAATAAAAGGCATGTCTTTGCCTTCTAGGAGATTATAATTTACTGGAACAACATAAGTAAGCAGTCAATTAGGGTACAGGAAGTTGGTGGTTAGTTCCGATATGCACAGTTCCATATGCATAATTCCAATGAGCACAGATTTTAAATTACAGCAGTCCGCAATGACACGGTTCACATTTCAGTTACCACAGTATATTAATTGCATGTAATTGTATGGAGTACAAACCGAGCTGCTTCCTCTTCAGTCGCTGTGGAAACACCAGATGCATGTTGGGAACAGTGACCCACTTCGCCACCCCTTTCAAAGTCTGAAGGTGGCTGTCGATCTTGGATCTGTCACTCAGCTCACACGTGGACAGCAAAGCACGTGGCTATGTCACCTCCTTGTCCCTTCGAGGAGAGACCCACTGACATTTTGCACTACTGGATAATCCAAAGGAGGTACTGACCGACAAAGGGGCCGATCTTCCCGCTAGTGAAATCTGCATTAAAGGTAAAAGGGGTAATTGAAGAAATTGCCGACTGTATGTGCAAGACTCTGGATAGACAACCAGAGGGACCAGATGAAAGTGAGGAAGTTGTCCTCAAAATACCTGGTTAAAAACAACTTCACAGTAGTGGAACTCTGGGAGATCGTTCACAACATTGAAAGTGCAAAGAATAAAACATCAGAAGCTGATTCAAGGCAGAAAAGACCATGCCTTCTCCAGGTATTGAAAAACTCCTCACAGGGCTGCTCTAAGCACCCAGGGTAAGATTTTTCACACAGAAAGGGAAGCTGGGAAGTCTCCATAGCTTTAATGTTTTGAAGCACGGTATATGAAAAGATAGTTTTAATGGGTTAATTTTGCATTTCCAGAGACATTTATCCAATAGACAAAGGGGTTTTAATGTTCTAACAAACAATTTGTGGAGGCTGCAATTCTTCCCATCGATTCCACTGGCCTTGTGAGGTCCCAGCTTGTGGGGTTGCACTTTAAATTATTTCTCATGACTCATACCTAGGACATGGCAGCACTATGGAAATGCTGATACTCTATCGTTTAGGATAGAATGTCAAGAAAAAGTCTGTACATGTTCAGTACAGACAAAACTGCTTTCCTTCCCGAATGTTTTCCATCTGCGGTTGGTTGAATCTGCTGATGCGAAACCACAGAAACAGGCCCGACTATACCACAGTGAAAATCAAAAAGGTTCAGGTAGGAAGAGAGCCTACGGCTTGTACAGAAACCCAGGGCCGGTGGAGCAGAACTGTTCCCATTATGGGCCCAAAAGGACCAAGGGAGACCGGCTAGTGTCTCTTTGTCCTGTGAGAGGGAATCTGATTGGCCCAATTTGGGTCTGGAGCTTATGCCTGATCCAATCAGGTGCAGCCAGGGAGGGTCACGTGGCTCCAAGATGGCTACCTACCAAGGGCCATGCCAGTAGGTGAGGAGTACAGTCTCAGAAATGAGGTTTATGGGTCGACAGTCAGTTCAAAATGTGTCCGTTAGAGCAGTTGGTCTATTTTTATTTAACAAATTCTTATGTAGCACTTTTATGTGCCAGGTACCATTTTAAGTCTTTCCTTCACTTATAAAAACCCTATGAACACTCTGTTATTAGCCCTTTTTATAGATGAGGAAACTTGGACACAAATTCGCTAAAGAATTTTCCAGCTGGTAAATGGCAAAGTTGGGATTAGAATCTACACGGCGTGACTCCAGGATCCATGAGTTATCCACCGCTCTCATCTGATCTCTCAAGTTTAAGTAGAGGAAGACAGTGGTCTTTATCTATACCTACTCTTCCAACCTTTCCGAGGTCCGAGTTAGAGGAACGCTCAGGCAGCCCTGAGATGCGTGTGCTGAGACCGGAGTAAACTACAGGCCCATAATGGTGTGCGAACTGGCCTTCCCCGCTGGAGCCATCCCTTCCCGAACCTCTGACTTCTAGTCACGGTTCCAGAGAACGCAAATGAAAATGAGACCAAGAAAAATAGAATTCTCTCTCCACTCACCATCTGCAAATAATCAGAAATGGTATAATTCAGAAATAAAGCACCATAGGAAACCATAGTCAAGAAATGCCCCAGAGCCGTGGAGTTTTAGTCTCTGTCTTCCACCAGGTAACATGGACACCAGTCCACCCAGCACCTCGGCATCATGTGTTCCTGTCCCAGGGTCCAGTGTCTTACTCTGAACACCCCTTTGAGGCAAACCAGGCTTCTCCTTGGGAGACCTCCTACAGTCCCATGGCTTCAATTAGTGGCCAGATGTTGGTCACTCTCAAATCTTGATCCAATTCAGACCTCCCTCCTGCTCTGAGGACCAAGGAGCCAACAGCCTACTGGTCATATCCACTTGGATATGACAAATGCAGCATGTCCAAAATCAACTCCTTCCTCTCCTTGCCCAGATTCACCCCTTTCCTGACTCTAGAAATAGTCCCATCATGTATCCAACTGCCCAATTCAGAATATAGCCCTCATCCTCCAGCCCCGTCTTCTCTCTCACTGACCCTTTTCCTGTCTATTTATTAAGCCCTGCTGATTGAATTTCTGAATATCTTGACGTTCCTTCACTTCTGTTCATCCTCCTCCACTGCTTCCCCATTTCAGGCCGCCATTTTGCTTCCTTGGAAGACTGGAAATATTCCAGTAACAACCATTGCCTCAATTTCCCATGCTAACACCAGAGTGATCATCCTAAAGTACAAATCTGAGCACGTTTCGCCTTGTCCTAAATCTCTTCAAGGTTCCGCTCTTCCTCTCAGATCAAATCCCAGATCCATAAAATGGCCAATGAGCCTGTATAATCAGGTGCCCACTTACCTCTGGGGATCTTCTCCCACTGCTCCTTATTGCTCTCAGATAAAATGAACTTTGAACCCTTGGACGTGCCTCTGGTAGGCAGCCTCCAAGATGCCCCAGGGATTCTACCTCCAGTATTCACGTGTGTGTTCCTCTCTTTTTGGGGTGTGAGCTGACATAGTGACTTGCTTTTAATAAACAGAATATGGCAGAAATGTTAAAATGTCACTTCCAAGATTAGGTCACCAAATGTTAGGATGTCACTGTCCAAGATTGGGTCACCATTAATGTTAGGATGTCACTTCCAAGATTGGGTTATCTGGAATCCATGACACTCTCATCCTCATGTTCTCTCTTTCTCCTTCTCCCCCCCCCCCCCTCCTCTCTCTCTCCTCTCTCTCTCTCTCCTTCTGCCATGTTCCTAGCATCTCTAGAAGAGATGCCTCCAGTCAATAGCCAGTGAGGATCCTGGGCAGAGCCACAGAGATTCCTGACCCACGAGACTGAAGCGACCCCTGTTGGTGGTTTCATCTTTTCAGCCATTAACTTTGGAGCGTAGCATTCGCTCTGTGACACTGAATGAAGTTCCAAAGACCCTCCTGTCTCTGAGCCACTGCATCTGGTGTTCCCGCACCTGGGTTGCTCTCCTCGTTCCTCTGCACTAACCCATTTTACCAAACCCCAACAGGTTAGCTGAAACCCTGATGTCCCTCACCCCGGCACTGATCAGCCCAGACCTAAGCTGGGACCTTGGCTCTCATGACTCATCTTGGATTCCCTGTCTCCAGCAAAAGACCAGGACATGGAATTCGGGTTAGAAATACTTCCTAAATACACAAAAGCCCCCCAAAAGCCTTCTCCTCCCCGTGCTGACAGAATTTCCTCCTCGTGCTGCACATTTGACTCAACACATGGACATTGGCTTGCCCGAGTTTCTAGAAGCCATGCCTTTAATTTCCACAGTTCTATTGATGCAGATTTACTAGGTTCACTGAGCATTAATTTGAATTCTCATTCATTCTGTGTTTGCTTTTATAACGACTCCGGAGGGACATTATTATCCTCCTTTTATACAGAAGAGGATGAGACCCAAGAACTTGAGAGAGTTTCTTTGACGATCAAGTGCAAAATCCAGATCTCAGAATCACTCTCCAAACTCAACCTGGAACTGCTCTAGAGAATAGGGGATCAGAGGAACACGCACCCTAATTGCTACATGCGTTTTCTAAGCAAATTGCTTCTACATAAATGACTGATGGCCCTACCTCATCACCCAGGCCTCTTGGTAAGCGAATCAACTCCAATATGAGATTTTTAGTCTAAGGGGGAAAGACAATAGAATCAGGAAAATCAAGTCAAACTTAATTAAGTCGGATCCGGAAAAAGGGAAATTATTTTAAAACAACTGTAAAAAAATAAAGCATTTGTAAAGAAATTAGTCTTGATGCTTTCAGATACATACTGGGAAGGTTATAAATTGTTGGGGGGACAAATAAGGTAGTAATAAGCAAAATAAGTTAAGTTTAAAAAGAAGCACTCACAGGCTGCGTTACAGACCGATACATCAACTATGAGACTCTAGGCTGGGCTTGATGTCTCAGGAGTGGTTGGTTGAAAGACACTCGCTTGGTTTTTCTTTTTGATCTCCACGAAAATCCCATTGGCCACATCTGAAGTTCTGAATTAAATAGAATTCAACGAAAAGAACCAGAGACTTTCTGGTGGGGAAAATACTTCATATCCAGTGACTTTCACTTCTTTGCTAACGAAGCACCCAGGAGTAGCTCACAGGCGTGTCTGCCCATGCTGAATGCCATTCAGCAGTAGAGAAGATTCTAGAACCCGTACCAAAAGAGCAATGAGCCCCAGGCTGCAGCATCTGCGCAAGTAAGCTTGCTTGGCGCTCAGTGTATTTCGTAATCGGCTATCAATATTTCCATCTTAGCGGCTGGTTCACATAAATCCAGATTTCCAGATGCGGATGCTCAGGCCCAGATGGCCAGGGTGGACTGGAGCTTGGTAAGGACGTGCCCCCACCCAGGGTGCCCGTGCTCCGTTCCCTCGGTCTCCACCACTTCCTGTTCCTTTATGTCCAGCCTCTTTAGGGCATTTACAGTGTTTGCCCGGAAGTCAGGGGGGTTGAGATTCCGATGCTAAGATGCCCACTGTTTGCTTAAGTTCTATGGTTGAAGCAGAGTCGCTCCTGACCTTCAGAAAAAGTGAGGCTTGTGCAAGAAAGTGGGTCCAGGAAGCTGGGGCTCTCTTTTCTTCGCTGCTGTTCCCCCGAACTCTCCACCCTGGCATGTCTGTGTCCTTTGGCTTTATTTTCTCCTCTGATGAGGTCCATTTCCCATGGCGTCAGTTGTAAGGGGACAAAAGAGGTCTGGTATCCATTTCCTGGTCTTTCAATTCAGCCCTGGCGGCTTCCCTTCCAGCCTCCAGCTGGCCCCTGCAGGACGGGACCTGTCCTCTCGCGCAACTTAAGTCAGGCTGACCAGTTGTTGGTCCCATAGTTGCTGGCCATCCAGGTGCCTGAGGCCCTGCTCCAACAAGAGGATCACAGGTGCGAAGTGTGCCTGCCAGGGCCCCTGGGACGCTTTGTTCGAGAGCGGGCAGGCCCCCAGGTGTGGTGGCGCACACCTGTCATCCCAGCAGCTCAGGAGGCTGAGGCAGGAGGATCACGAGTTCAAAGCCAGCCTCAGCAACTCAGTCAGGCGCTAAGCAAATCAGCAAGATTCTGTCTCTAAATAAAATACAAAAAGGGCTGGGGAGGTGGCTCGGTGGTTCAGTGTCCCTGAGTTCAATCCCTGGAAACCCCCCCCAAAAAAAAAGGAGCAGGCGGACCCTGAGCAAGGCCCACGGTCCACAGCCCTGCACAGAAACAGTTACCACTTCCCCAAACAAGGTCCTTGGTCTTAAGCAATTTGCCTCTCTGATCCCACCGGGGCCTGACCAGGACTTGGCTTCCGAGGGCAGCATTCTGTGCAGAAGGAACTACGTGCTTAGCCCCCGGCCACCCAGCCCTCGGCCACATGCACAAATGAAGCAGTCAGAGTCTGTCACGGATCCGCAACGCTGCTCCTCCGTAGCTGCCTCCCCGCGCCTCTTGGCCTTTCAAAGCAGTGCGAATCCACTGTAGCGCAGCAAAGGTGCTTCTTAGCCATTCTGGGGGTTCATCGCATCCCCCCTTACCCAGACAGACCGCCGCCCCTCCTTAAAGTGGCCATAACAAATTTGTCTTTATTGGCCCGAATTTGGGAACTCAACGTTATTTGCTTTTGAGATAGAACAAAGATTCTCTATTCCCACTGGCTCCTCCCACCTCGGGGATGGCCAGCAGCAAAGCCTGTTTCCCAGGCTTTATTTAGTTCATCCTGCAGAAACAGGGAGACTCTGGCAGGATCAGAGGCACTGACGGAGGCCTCCTGGCTAGGCTTTGCCCTGTGTGAGCTGTGTGAACTTAGGCAAGTTACTTCATCTCTCTGAACTTCAGTCTCCATTTGTTCAACAGAAGCAATAATATCGCCTCGATTTGTTGAGAGAACACAGTGAGAAATGTAAGCAGCTCACCAGGCTGCAGTTGATGTAAAACAAGTACTTTGGCCCTTTCTTCCTCCTAAATCCTTTCTTCTGAACAGAAGTGTTAGCTCTCAGCAACTGTTAACAGAGAAATTTAAGATACTCATAACCCTGAGGGGGCCCTATACGCAGAATAAAAATAAATTGAAATAATTCGGCATCCCTGTTGGGTCCATCTTGGCTCTGACACTTTCTGGCTGTGCATCTAGGTCAAGTAACTTAACCTCTCTGAACCTCATCTCTGAAACCAACGCTGGCAACTAAACCTACTTAGTAGGGATGATCACGATCATGGCTTTTATTTAAACCGTCGTAGTCCCTGTCCCCAGCCAGAGCTTGAAATGCATTGATTGACTCAAACTGAAGAAGGATCTCCAAGGGTGAGCAGACATTTCCAAGGACAGAGAAACTAGTCAGGTGTTCTAAGGAGAAAAATCCAGAGGTAAACATGCTTGGTATTGTGAAGAAACCTGATGGACCCAGGGTCCCTACAGCTGTGAATCATCATCCTTTTAGGGACCAAGCTTAGAGATAGACCTTGGAGCATCAGGTAAAGCTATAGGGGTCTTTCTAGCAGTGCACACGCAATGTTTAGGCTAGACTTTAAGGACTGGCATAAAAGAGGGAATGCAAGTGATTCAAACACCTTCAAGTTCAGGGGTGCGGGGCAGAGAGGAGGAAGAACACAGAAATTGTTGCGATGATCCAAAACTTACAACACATGGTGTTTTTTCCTGAAAATGTGATCTTTTGGAAGAGTCTCTAAATTTTTTCTATACGATTTCTTTAAATGTCGCTCGGTGCAATGAAATGCAACCATCAGGATTTTTCAGAACAAGACCACGTCATTGATTCGAGTAGCTGAGGGAAGCGCTGGTGGTTTGGGCTGGCCCACCCTAGCCGTGACACCGGGCTGCACGGCAGCTTGCAGAGGGCTGGCCACGGGGTCCCCTTGTCCCATGTGTCCCCTCTGCAGATGTCTCAGCCGTCCTTTGTTCCCCTGCCTGGATAGAGAGACCGCAGTTGTCTGCAGGCTTTAGTTCAAAATGGTCGCCACTGATCCGACCATCAGGACCGCCCTTCCCGCCGGCCACTTCCGTAGCTCCGAGCTGCCCGCGCAGTGCGCCGTCAGCCAGTGAGGACGCTCAGGAGTCCCCACCGCGGGGGAGACTGGCAGGCAGGACAGCCGGAGAGCGAGGAGGCCCTTCAAGTGTCCGTGCTGAGTGACCGACGTGCATGCGGTTCGTTTTCACCCATAAGGTCAGTTCGGTCAGGATGGGCCGCAGAGAGTACACGGCCAGCAACTGAACCAGCTGGCCTGGGTGTGGGAATTACGTCCCGAGATCCGAGCAGTGACCAGAAAATAAACGTCGTCTGCAGTTTGATTGCTTTCAAACAGGACTTGGGAGTCTTGAAAGAAAATGGTAGGGTTTTGCTTTCTCTGAAAAAAAAAAAAAATGTCTTTTCAAGGGCTCTGCCTTCCCCATGAGTGTTCTGGGCCGAGGGTCTGAAGTGAGGACCGTGACACCCGGGGAAGGGTGGCTGGTGTGTCCTGCCGCGGGTTTGGGCTTCGCCGTTGAGATGCAAAGGCCCTGTGGCCTTTCCATGGGCACAGAGCCAGCAGCTGGATGGGACCACTCCACCCAAGACCCCTGTCTGTCTCCTCCTCCTCCCTTATCTCCTCTCCTCTCCTCTCTCCCTCCTGTAAGCCTGTGTGGGACCCTGAGTCACAGCTATGATTTGGATCTGACTGTACCTCAAAGGCTCATGTGGCGTTGTAACGTCCAGAGGTGTGTTCTCGAGAAGTGATTGGGTCTCAAGGCCTCTGACCACGTTGATGAACGAATCCACTGATGGATTCAAAATCAAAACTATTACGAGGTGTCGGGAGCTGCACCACGTGGGACCTCATTGGAGAGATAGGCCCTGGGGTGCATGCCCTTGGGGACTCTGTCTTGTCCCCGGCCCCGTCCTCTCTCTCAGCTGCCATGAGGTGAAGAACACCATCTTTCCTCTGCCTTTCCCTGCTGCCATGACGCTCTGCCTCACAACAGGTCCGAAAATGATGGAACCCACCAACCAGCGGCAGAAACCTCTGAAGCAAAGTAAACCTTTTTCTACTTTCAGTTGATTTTCTCAGGTATTTTGTCACAGCAACGAAAAAGTAACGCAGTCCCTGTTCAAACTTTTTTCTGTTTAGTTCTACAATGAATACAGTTTCATTGTATGAAAACATACAAACCTACAAGCCTCATAGCCATATGCCCCAGTGGCCCCGTGTCCATGTTTTCAGGGTCCGTATTGATTTCCTGTGGTGGTTGTGACGAGTACCGGAGATGGCGTAGCTTAAAACAACCACCTGGATTCTCTCTCACCGTTCTGGGGGCCCAAGATCCAACACCAAGGTGTTAGTTAGCAGGGCGGTTGCTCCTGGAAGCTCTGAGGGTGGGGCTTGTCCCCCGGCTGCACGTCTCTGGCCATCACTGGTGTAGATGTCTCCACGTGCTGCGTGTCTCACATCACATCTCCTGTGTCTCCGTCCAAATCCTTCCCTTCTCTTCTCAAAACCACTGCTTGCGGACCTCGGGCCCAACCCGACACGCAGGATGATTTCATTCTGAGGTTCCTAACTGCCTGCGTTTGCAACGACACCACTTCCAGAGAAGATGGGACAGCCAAGTCGTGGGTGGAGGTCCATTTGGGGGAGGCCACAGTTAACCCCCTACCTATGCTTTCAGAAATGATATCCTATTCGGAACTCCCGGATTCTCATTTTTAGTTCTTTATAAGAATTGTACCACACAATAGGTATAAGAAAGTGAGAGGTTCAGGGTCTGTACCCTTGCCCGGGGGCCGGGGGGATTGGCCACAGTATCCTCCAGCGATTGCCGGGAGAGGTTTGGTCCCTCCCCTCTGCTGGCCACCTGGCTGGCCTGGTGCGGCTGTAAGACACCATGCTTCCTGCGGGTCCCACCCTGTGACTTTCAGCATGAGCGTTTTGTTGGATAAATTCCCAGGGGTGCACTTGCTGGGTTGAAACTCTTGACTGCGAAGGTTCATGGGGCTAGAACTGCCCCTGTTGGCTGGTGGGAGCCTCCCCTCAGCTCCATCGGTCACCCCAGCCCCAGCCTCTGCTCTGAGGGATGGAGGCAGGGACGGCCCTGGCTGACCTCAGATCCGCTTCACTCTTCCTTTCTTTGCACCTGGTGGACAGTGCCCAGTGTGCCCACTGCAGACTGGGCTCAGGCAGAGAGCAGGTTTCCAACAGAGGACCGGCTTCGGAATTGGACGGTCTCCGTTCGAATCCTGGTTGTGCCTCTCTCTGGCTGTGTGAGCACAGGCGAGTCACTCAACATCTCTGAGCTTTTATCCTTGAACATAAAAAGGATATTGAAATGCCTGCTCGCAGACTCGTCGGGAGGTTTGGCCACGAAGTCCTGAGAGCAGAGCGTGACCCAGGCTCCTACTTGGTCGCGGGTCTCCTGTAGGTACTTGGGAATTCTTCGTTCCTTCCTCAGGCCGCCCTCTGACATTGACCAACGACGCTAAGCCAGAGGGATGGGAGGAGAACAGGAGGTTCTGGTTCTGCCTCCTGAGAAGCAGCCTGGGTCCCATTCCAAGCCCTTTCGAATGAAGACCTTCCACTGGAGGCTCAACGGCTGAGGACGTCGGCCCCTGAGGAAAAGGGACCAAGGGGCCCCGTGTGTGGCTCAGCCTCCGCATAGCGGTCTCTCCGATGGACACGTGGACCCGGTCTCCCGGCTTAGAGCAGTGCTGGGCCCCCCGAAGCGCCCCCCTCGGGAAACCTGCATCTGAAGGACGCCGAGCGTCAGGGCTCTTTACTGAGCACCTACTGCGTGCCAGGCTTTGTGACAGGGGTGGACCCACAGCGAGCAGGAGCTGGAAAGGGAGGCAGCCGGAGAGAAGGGGCCGCTCTGCCTGGTTTGGCCTCTGAGCACATAATGCCCACCGAGGTCCCTGCTGCGAGGGGAGGGGCGAGCGCTGGGCTCGCGGCTAACGGGGAGGGACGAGATCCGGGGATGCCCAGGGCCGGGCCGGGCCTCAGGAGCTGTGTGGCTCTGAGCCTGCTCCCCACCTCTCTGAGCCTATTGCCCCGCAGTGTAAGCGAGGGCACACGCTGCCAGTCCCTGGGTCACTGTCGTGGAGCGAGCTCTCCCAGGCATGGCCCTGCGTGCTCCCTGCCCCACCCCAGCCTCGACATGCGGCTGGTCACATCCCCCTGGACTGGCCACCCTGGAATAAGCCCCCAAGACCCCTTAACGGTCAGAACGTTCTGGTCCGTGTTGGACGTCTGGGGAAACGGAAGGCGCCCCCACTGACGTTGGGCACAGATGTCTCCTGCCTCGTCTCTTCTTCCTCAAATGTCACACGCCACACGCTGGTGACGTGACAGAGCAGCCCGGTCGCCTTCGTCGCTCTCGCACGGTTGAGCTTCTGTGTAGCGAGAGGGTGAGCCGCTCTCCAGGGTCGCAGCGGCCGACCCTGGAGTCCCCGCCTCCGGCCTTAAAAAGCCTCCCGCGCCACGTGGGGTGGGGAGAGGGCGCTGCCCGCATCCCCGCATTATGGCCGCCTGTGAGTCTCAGCGACCTAAATGCATGTCGGGGGGACGCTTGACAGTCCATCTCCGCATCACTTTTAAAAGAGGCCAAGGTGGACACTCAGGCAGGCGTAGCAGGTGCCCGGGGGAGGGGCCACCCGTCGCAGGTGTTGGGCCCTCCTGGGGACTCGTCTCCGTGGATCAGACAGGAAAGTATGGATCTGCAGGACCAGGGAAAAATCCATCATCCAGTGAAGCGTGGGAACGGGAGGAGACAGAGCGTTTAGAATGGAACTTCCAGGGACGCCACAGCACAGAGAGAGGAAGAGGCTGGGAACCCAGGTGACCCAGGCCAGGCCTCGGGGCCAGATCAAGAAAGTGTCCCAGCGACAAAAACACTCAGGCGGAGAAGAGGCATGGGAAGAGCGTGAAGAAAGCCACTTCTTTAGAAATGTGAGATGGTCCCATTCCAAGTTTTCTGAGGAATCTCCACACTGCTTTCCAGAGTGGCTGCACCAATTTCCAGTCCCATCAGCGATGTATGAGTGGACCTTTTCCCCACATCCTCGCCCACACCTATTGTTGCTCGTACTCTTGATGATTGCCACTCAGACTGGAGTGAGAGAGACTCTCAGTGTAGTTTAATTGACATTTCTCTAATTGCTAAAGATCCTCAGTTTATACCCCACAGAGTTAAAATCAGCAAGCTACTGTGACGAAGCCACATCAGTGCTTATAGCAGCCCAATTCACAATAGCTAAAATATGGAACCAACCTAGGTGCCCTCTGACAGATGAACAGATAAAGAAAATGTGGTACATATACACAATGGAATATTACTCAGCCTTAAAGAAGAAAGAAATTATGGCATTTGCTGGTAAATGGATGGAGCTAGAGAATATCATGCCAAACAAAATAAGCCAATCCCATAAAACCAAAGGCCAAATGTTTTCTCTGATATGCGGGGAGGGGAAGGGAAGAATAGAGTTACTTTGGATCAGGTAGAGGGGAGTGAAGGGAGGGGAAGCAACATGGGGGGAGGGGGAGAGGAGAATGAACCAGACATTATTATCCTGTGCACAAATATAACTATACGACTGTGGGATTCGACATCACGTGCAACCGGAAGATGGGATGTTATTCTCCATCTATGAGTGACGTTTCAAAGTGCATTCTACTGTCGTGTACGACTACTGGAACAAATAAAAAATGTGGGCTGGGGGAAGCAAATTTCAAGATGAGTCTATTATTTTATAGGAACTGATTTCAAATAGCTTCTATCAATGGATGCATCGAATATTATAATGAGATGTTGATCACTTCACATTCTTAGAAGCTGGGACGTGGGTGTTGCTCCTTCCCAGGGCCTGCAGGGCTGGGTTCATGGTGGGGTCCGAGTGAGTGACCGAGTGAGTGAATTAATGAACAGCTGGACCACCCATGAGACACGTCACCTCCGTGGGACCGAACACTAGCTATGAAGCTCAGCCATAGCCTTTTGGCCAGGAATGGGAAATGAATCTTTGCCTGCCGATCTTGCTCTTGCCCAAGTTGACTATCCTAATCCTTTTCTCAAACAACCAGGAGAAAACCAGCCAGGGCCCTGGGCCGCACAACCCTTGGGTCTCAACTCCTCCAGAGCAGAGCAAGCTAGTCACCACCCCACCCGGGACCCGGCCAAGGAGCATGGTGCCGGTGCAGGCAGAGGAGAGCGTGGTGGGATTCCTGAGATCCTTGGGAGAAACCAGCATAGCTCAAGGCCTGTCCTTCCAAATCCCTTTGACGACTTTGCGTGTTCGGGGAGGGGACAGGGGACATCTTTCACAGGGAGGCGGCTACTGACATTCCAAGCTCCTGCTGTTGACTGAAACCTTGCCCGTGCCAGGCTCTGACCTGCCAGGACCCTTAGCCCCAGCTGATGGCAGAGCCAAGCTCTTGGGCAACTCCGTGTGAGGCCCGCAGCCAGCCCGGGAGGAGCAGAGGCCAAGCTTTTAACAACAGCCTTCACACTGCCTCTGCATTTTGGAACCGGTAACCACCACCGCAAAACAGAACCAGTGCAGGGAGCCACCCGGACGCTTACCGTAGGCCAGACATTGCTGCTCACGTGGGAATCACCACCGTTAGCCCCATTTCACAGATGAGGCAACGGAGGCACAGAGAGGTTAGTTCACTCACCCAAGTCGGCCAGGAGCCAGGAGCCCCCCAACCAATTATCTCAACCTGCTCAGGATGAAGAGGGACTATTGGTCACCCTGTCCAGCACCTCACCCGAGGACATGCTCTAAGCCGGCTCTTGACCCTATCTGGAAGGTGGCACCGTGGGACTCACGGGCAGGAGCTGGGAAGACAGGACAAGATCCAAGGTCAAGTGGGCCTTTGCTCTGTGGAAGCCGCAGTCTCTAAGTCGCAGCCGTTGTGATGTGCGATTACTTCTCCGCTTTGTTACTCTTAAGGCTCTCTGCAAAGTCACCCCTGCCCAGCCCGGGGCTGGCCCTGGGGCACTGCCCAGCAACGGCTAGGCTGTCCGGTGTCGCCACCACTGACCCCAGAGGGGGCCATGCGGGAAGGGCAGAGGCAGGAAGGTGTGTTGGAAAGAATCAACCTGAGCATCTTCCGAGGCCGGGAGAAGGTCACCAGCTGCTGTCAGTCATCTCCTGTCCCAGGTGCCAAGGGATGCTGCAGGGCCGCCAGCTGCAGGGAGGAGGCGTCTGTAACACCCCCTCCATCCTGCCTGGGGGTGTCCGCCTCGAGCTGGAGAGCACCCCGACTTCCGCCCCCTCCCCCCTGCTATTTGTGACCCTCCTGTGCTGTTCCAGGGCGGGAGGTGATGCCGCCTCTTCCGGCTCTTCCGTCACTCATTCTCTTCCCGAACAATGGGAATCAGGATGTGGGGCCCATTAGCCCCCGGCTGCCTCCCCATCTCCCAGAATCCCAGGACGGGGTGCTCTGCCCAGCCGGCCCCCGCTCCGTCCATACCGAGGGAGGCCGGCGGCGACAATGGATTCTGCCTTTCTCCACCTCCCACGCAGCCTCTCACTCCAGCCTCAATAAAGATCAGTGCTGGGCCATTTAAGAAATGCAGGGGAGGCCCATTGGGCGAGCCTCCGCTCTGGAGCAGATGGCTCAAGGTCCGGCCAGCAGCTTGGGCACTTCCCAGCTGCCCGACCTGGGTCCAGGTTCCTGGGTCTCTCTGTACCTCAGTGTCCTCGTCTGAAGATGGGTTCCTACTGATCCTCGCCACATGGTCCTGCTGGGTAAAACCCCTGGAACAAGGGCTGGCCAATAATAAGTGCTCACTAAACGATACTTAGCGTTAGGAACAGCCTGGTGAACGCTGATGTGGTTGTGAATGTCTTGCACTTCACCCAAGTACCACCTCTTCATTACAGCCGTCTTCCTGGGCATGGGGGAGGTGAGATCACTGAAGGAGGACTCGCAGGGGTGAGGATTGAAGGTGAGACCCCAGAGGCTCCTATCAACCCAGCTTTCTCTTGCTAGACCATCGTCTCCTGCTGGGCCAGGTTCCGGGGCAGCCGCAGTGCCGCTGCACGGGCCCCACCTGAGGGTCTACGTGCCTGAGGTTCAGGTTCCATGCTCTGTGATCGGCTGAATGATCTATGTAAGAGAAGCAGAGGGGACAAGGGAGCAGGCACAGGGACTGTCCACGCCACCACCCCTGGCCTGGGGTGGCTCCCTGCCATCTTCTCTCCTCCCATCTTCTTCTCCCTCTCTGCCCAGCAGCCAAGCCTGCCGTCCATCCACAGTGGGGCCTACCAGGGAGTCAGGGTGGGGCCACACATCCTGCCATGTCTGAGCAGATCATGGTGACCGCGTCCCCACCCTATGCTGGCAGGACCTGTGTACCTGGGGAGAGCCAAGGTCCGGCCTCCCAGCTCCAAGCTGCAGCACCCGCGGGGGGACGTGGATGTCAGGAGGGGCAACCAGCTGCCACCCGGCCTGCAGGGCCCTGCACAGCGGCAGGCAGGGCGTCCCGGTCAGAGCCTGACACTCCTGTGTGCCCCCGGGCTGGGGAAGCACGGCTGGACGTCTCTGGACCCTGCTGATCCTGGCTCCTGCTTGTCTGTTCAGGCCAGGTGGAGGCACCCTCTGGAACAAGCCACAGAGCACAAGAGGTGCCATTTGGGGGATTCTGCCTTAGAATTAAAGGCCAGGGATCTGCATTCAAAACCAGCATGGCGGCACCTTAATTTGAAGTCACCCCTGGCATTTTTCTTTGGTTAGAAGGAGTTTACTGAGAAGACCAAGGCGAGTGGAGGGAGAGACGGAGAGACCAGGGCTTGACGCGCCCACACAGCCAGGGACCCTTCTTCCCCGCTCTTCCCCACCAACTGCAGCTCTGTGTTCGCACCCAGCCTCGCCAGCATGCTGCTGGTCCCGCACCTGGTAGCGGCCAACCCTGATCTGCGACTTTCTAAAGAGCATTTCGGTCTCTCCCTGTGAGGTCATTAATATTCCTTCCAGGTAGGCACAAGGCAGGGGGCGGCACCTGAGCAGGTCATCTCGCCTCCTAGAGGCTCGGTTTCCCCCTCTGGACAGTGGGTGCCAAGGCACAGCCTCCCCCTCAGGATCCTCAGAGGGTTGACGGGGCTACTGCCCCACTTCATGCTGTTCCGGTGGGTTCAACAAGGGACATTTCCCTTAAAACAACGTGAAGACGTCATGTTGTCATAATAATGAGGAGGAGAAGGAAGGAGAAGCAGAAGACCGGTCCTCACTGGCTCTCTGTGTCCGTCCTAAGACCAGATCCGAGGTGCTCTCTCCGGAGCAGCGTATCATGGCTCATCTGCTAGTGATGATGCGAAGGCCTCACTGTGTTTTCTTTTGGATCTTTTTTTTTTTTTTTTTTTATTGCTGTTGTTATTCTCCAGTTGCTTCCTGTCCTGGGCAGCCTCTGTTGCCCCAGAGCTTCCTGGCCGGCCCCAGCTAGTCTGGATGCTCCTGTCCCGGACTGTGCCAGTCCAGTCCTGGCTCATAATACCAGGGAGCTTCACGAGCCCACAGATGCATCCCATGCCTTGCTGAGACATCTGGCTGCGTTTTGTTATTTTGCGTATTGTTATGACAATAAGGAGAAGAGGTGTGATAAGAATACACCTGAATTTGTGAATGGAGGCAGGAGATCCAGAATACACCTGAATTTGTGAATGGAAGCAGGAGATCCAGAATACACCTGAATTTGTGAATGGAGGCAGGAGATCCAGAATACACCTGAATTTGTGATTGGAGGCAGGAGATCCAGAATACACCTGAATTTGTGAATGGAGGCAGGAGATCCACACCAGGGTCAGGTGCCCAACTCCTGTTTGTACCAGAAATTAGCTCGGCCGATCCTTTCTAGAGTTGCAGTAAAATAAACTGCCACTCAGTTTCAATGACAGTAAATTCTCAACCGGGAATGAATTTTTCATGGTCACTTGACATTTGTCTGACTAGAATTTAAGGTTCTCCCTTTCAATTCTTCTTTTCTCCACAGAGTAGTTATCATGGATCTCAACAAAGTCCAGACACACAAATCCAACATTTCTTCCTGCAGAAATTTCACCTAAGCAAATAATCTGAAATGGAGGAAAAGATAATTATGAAACACATTGCCTACTAGAGTATGAAGTCTAAGGGTTAAGAATCGGAAGCAGGAGAACCGAGAGTCTCTGGAATTCTCTAAGTTCTGCTTATCTCTCGCTATGTAAAAAGTGTTTTAGAACGTAGTGACTTCACAAAGCCACCATTCTGTATTTTATTCGTGCATGTGCTGTTGGGGGTTTGGTGGGGATGCTTTCTTCTGGTTCAGCTGGGCTGGTTCACAAAGTTAGGGCTAGATCAGCGTAGCGCGGTGGTCTCTCCCCGTGGCTTTGCAGTATGGTAGACCTAGGTCAGTGGTGGTGGTTCAAGACTAAAATTTAGCATCGCAAGGAAAAGGAGAGAGAGGATGACAGTCCCTTACGGGGTGCCATAAAACAGGCACAGCCTTCCTCTGCTCCTTTGGATCAGCCGAAGTCACAGATCAATTTGCCTTGGTGTAAAGCTCGGGGCCACAGATCTCCCCTCTTGATGGGCCATGAATCCAGGACTTTGCGGCCATCTTTCATGCCTTCTGTCAGTTTTGCTGTCTCCTTAGGAGGCAGTGGTATGACGTCATCAACAAGGATATCAAGGAAGAGATGTTTTTATAAAGGCACGGTAGAAAGTTCCTGCCAGAGTGAGGTTAAAAAAAAATAGATAGATAGATAGATAGATAGAGAATAGAAACATTGGAGATAGTCTGATCCAAGCACCAAATACCACATCTGGTTGCTAGAAAGGGCGGTTGCTTTATTTCCTTCTCCATATTTTTCTCAGGCCACCCGCACCCCATAAACGTGCTGTGTGTGACTCCCAGCGACTTTTAAGCATCAAGGAACTCACGTTCAAGTTGCCTCTCTCAGCTCCTCGGAAGGACCCTGGCATCCACAGCACCCAGTGGATGAAGGAGTGTTGACCCCTTTTGAGGGGTGCAGACTCCCCAGCCTCCCTGGCTCCAGCTGGTCTGCCTTTTACATTTGTGACCTCCGCCCGCCCCCTACGGGCGTTTGGGTTTGCAGTCCCCCATCCCAACCCACACGAGTGACTGAAGAGCAGCCACCAGGGCTGCGTCAGCTGGTCTTCGGCAGAGCACGCTGGGACCTTAGTTTGCGGAGAAACATGGGAGGCCTGAGCGGTGGAGCGCCTCCCATTCCTCTTCCCGTCACCTCCTTTAACCCCAACGACCATCACAGGGGAGACGCTGTGGACCAGAAGGCCACCCAGTGTCACCGGCCTTGCAAAAAGGAGAAAGGACTGGGTCAGACGCACATCCTGGAGAGGAGGGAGCCGTGTGAGAAGGGAGATGGAGGGGGGCGTTCGGCTGCGGGAGGAGGCAGAGGGGCAGAACCGCCAGCGAAGGAGAGGGTGGGGGCGGCCGCCTCCTGCCCTCCAGCCAGCGAGGTCCAGGGCAGCGGCCCCTGGCCCTGACCACTCCCGCCCCGCGCGCTCACGGCCAGAGTGTACTAGACAGCCGGAGGCGGCCTGCCAGGCTCTGCACCGACCAGTCCTACGAGAACAGCCTCGCCCTCTTTACCACACCAGGGCTTCACCCCGGGCACCCCAACCTGAAAACCTGAAGCCTGAACGTACTGCAGATGTGGGTGGAGCGCAGGTGTGGGTGGAGCCCAGGTGTGGGTGGAGCGCAGGTGTGGGTGGAGCGCAGGTGTGGGTGGAGCGCAGGTGTGGGTGGAGCCCAGGTGTGGGTGGAGCGCAGGTGTGGGTGGAGCCCAGATGTGGGTGGAGCCCAGGTGTGGGTGGAGCCCAGGTGTGGGTGGAACGCAGATGTGGGTGGAACACAGATGTGGGTGGAGCCCAGGTGTGGGTGGAGCGCAGGTGTGGGTGGAACGCAGATGTGGATGGAGCCCAGGTGTGGGTTGAGTCCAGGTGTGGGTGGAGCGCAGGTGTGGGTGGAGCGCAGGTGTGGGTGGAGCGCCACCTCGTGACCTCCCAACGGGTGGAGGTCGGATTGGAGGCACGCTGAGGCTCTCACCTGAAATCGTCTTCAGGCTTCGTGGCCAAGGTGCGCGTCAAACACCAGCCAATTCCGCGTCCACGTTTCAGGTCCCATCCCCACCGTATCTCGCTCGGTGGAGGCAAACATCCCCGACCCCGAGAAGATCCAAAACCCCAACGCTTCTTCCGGTCCCCAGCATTTCGGATCGGGGATCCCCGAACGCTACAGTCACGAGCCCCAGCTTCGTGATCTCTAGTCTTTACACAAATCACCTTGGCCACGATTTATTTAATCCTTTTCTTTAAAGTGAGTTCAACCCGATTTTGTGCTACATGAGACCTTTTGAGAATTCGCCATTACCCATAATTCATTATGGGTCACCGGCCAGACCCACATGCAGGTGCGCGCGCGCGCACGCACACACACACACACACACACACACACACACACACACAGATGCACTGGGGTGGCCCAGACAGTCCCAGGAGCGCCATCGCTGAATTCCCAGGAATTCTGTCAGTTGGCTGTCAAACGCAGCCATCGTTAAAAAGTGAAATCTACAAAGTGATGGTTAAAGTCTTTCCAGAGGTGATGCGTGCTCCAAACTCGCTGCTTCCCCATGGTTGTAGTGCAGCCACGGTTCTCTCTGCTTCCCTCTGCGTGTGGCTCCCCGGGTGGTGGGGTACTGTGGGTAGCAGGCCATCTCTCCAGCTCGGCGTCCCAAGGGGTCACACCTGGGCACCACGGTGGAATGATTTACATCCTGCAAATCTGCACACCCCGCCATCAGCTCTCCTCCCTCCCGTGTGCGTCCTCTCGAGCACGCTGGTGCTGCCTGAGCTGCCAGTCTCAGTGACCCGGGCGGACCACGTGGGTCCTCAGCACTCCCTGGCCCCACAGCCATGGGTAAGGGGAACTGAGGTCGGGAGGCAGGAGGTCAGTTTACAGAGACCCAGGGACAGGCTCAAGGCCCAGCCAGCTTCTTGACATTACTCTGATCAATGCCGCCTCCCTCCTGTGGTTGGTGTCTAGTCGCATCACCGAAGCACAGTGTCCCCAAACAGCTGGAACCAGAGGGAACAGTCAGAAGCAGGGAGCTGGCGGGGGAGGGGGCTAAAAGGCCATTAGAAATTCACGCAATTAATTAGCCCATGCCGGGGACACAGCCGCGTGGATAACCCATTGATAGGGATGGCAGGGGGCCTATTCCCCAGACCCCTTGTGGGTTACCGCAAGCAAAGCTTCCATGATCCATCCACCCCCATCCCCGCCCCAAACCTGCTTAAATATTTGATGCAGAATTCAAGCCCGTTCCAACTTTTATGAGCAGAGTCTGCAGGAGCCGGGCCCCCACCGCCCCCACCATTTCCCAAGGAGCCCCCACCCCGGCCCGCAAAGCCTTGTCCTCCATCAAGCCGAGTGCATTAGGACAATTAGCACCAGCCCACTGGCGCCAATTAGCAGCCAATAGTGTCCATATTATGGAGCGGGGCGGCGGGGGCGCCGGTGTCTCCAGCCGCCCTTCACACTCAATTACATTAAGTGGAGGCTCCGAGCTGTGGTCGGGCGGACAGTTCTGGCGTAATTGTGTCTTCTCCATTGCTTGGGGCCATCTTCTCCCGGCTCCCTGATCCCAGACTGACTCCTCTCTCTGTCCACTTACATCAATACAGACTCCTCCAAAGAGGAAGGTGGGGGAGCGGCCGGGGAGGGCCCAGCCTGCCCAGGAGCAGGAGGACAGCGGCCAAGCTCAGTCACTAGGGTCCTTCATTCATGCCTGCGTTCACTGCAGGGCCGCGGGAAGCTTCCAGTCGCCGACTCCCCACAAAATGCAAACCTCAGCCTGGAGGCTGAAAGGGTTTGGGGTTCAAAATGGTGCTAAGCGAACACCTCGCCACGTGCAGGGTTCTTGTGAGCAGGGGACCAGGGCAGATGCACAAGGCGTGCGTTTGGGAGGCTGGGCCTAGCTAGGATTTGGGGAGACCCTAATGAAGGAGCCTGAACAAACAGGCCTGCTTCCGGGAACTTCCAATATCAATGGAAAGAGACCGTCGACTAATGATCAGCAAATGGACTTGTAAGTTGGCTAGTTGGCAAGAAGGCAGGGCAGGTATGGGATAAAGAAAACACCCTTGAGCAGGTTACAGAGGGCCAGCAGGTTCAAGGGCGTGGGCAGGCCGGTCCAGGATTAAATTGGGTGGTGGGAAGAGACCTCCCTGAGACAGGGAGGTTGGTGCAGAGGTTTGAGGGAGGTGAGGAAATGAGCCCTCTTGTTCCAGGAGAAGAGCCTTCCAGCTGAAGGAACAGCCAGTGCAAAGGGCCTGTGGCAGTCATGTGTTTGCCAGACTCAAGGATTGGTGAGGACACCCAGGTGGCCGAGCTGAAGAGAACAGGGAGCAGTTAGCAGGAGGCGGCAGGGTGGACCAGGCAGGGCCTGTGGGCCACTGGGAGGTTGATGGCATTTATTCCAAGGCCCCAGTGGCTACAAGCAGAGGAGCCAATGGCCACTAAAGCACCATTCAGAAGCTGAGCGGGCCCGAGAGCGCAGAGGCAGACGGGGACTCAGGAAACCCAGGAGTGTCCACACGGGACACTGGAAAGGGGCAGAGGGTAACCAGTCCAGGCCTGGTGGGCTGCCTGGGCTCCGTCACATGCGCTCAGCCACATCCCGCTCACCAACTGAAGGGCCTGGGTGTGCCATCGAGCTCTGCGGATGCCCAAACCAGCATGCCCATCACCGCCACCTGTCACGAGATGTCATTGTCCATCTGCTTCCCCCCAGCCACTGAAAACCGTAAAACCCGCTCTCAGTTTCCAGCTACTCAAAAAGTGGCATCGGGCCAGATTTGGCTCAGGGGCTGCCGTTCATGACCCCCATTCCAGGACGTCACCCAGGGGAGACCAGGGCGGGGACGGGGCTCCGGCGGGGGAGAGATCCCTGATCTGTTCTGTGGTGTGACCATCGGGACTTCCCGGCAGGTTCACGGTACGGCAGAGAGTGAGGGAAACCCAGGATGGCGGCTGAGGCCTGAAGTCCAAGCAACCAGGATGGATTCCAGACCCGCAGGGATGGAGGAGGCGGCCAGAGGGCTGGGCTTGGGCTAGGGAGGGAGAGGGTGAGGAGAGCTTTTCATTACTTATTTAACTGGACAGTTAGTGCCTTCTCCAGATTCCACTTAATCCTTAGGTAAACATTCCGTGAGTTCCGTTCCACCTGCACCTGCGCCCATTTCACAGATGTGGAGATTGAGTCTTAAAGGAGCAACGTGTCTATCCCAGCTGGCCGACTGCTAAATGGCAGAGACCGGTCACGTCCACCCAGGAGCCCGCATGATTGCAGAATCCACTTTAGAAATCTTATTTGAAGACAGGATCCCAAACGTCAAGTAGAAGCCTTCCTGGGCTCAAGTTTGGGGTTTGGTTTTAATTACAGTATCGGGCCAGTGCCCCAGTCTCCCCCGTCTTTTCCACGCGGCTCTGGGACTGAGGCTGTTTCCAGGTTCCTTCTCGAGGCAACATTGGCTGGCACCTTGATTCCTGGGCCAGGAACCTGGAAGCCTGGACGGGGGAAGATCCAAGGGCCTCAGGAAAGAGTTGATTTTCTGTGAAATCACGGCTGTTCTTTCCAGCTTCACGCAGCGTTTTTTATCTTTCAGTGCTTTGCGGTCACTTCCGAGCTCATCCGCGGAGGAGGCCACGGGCTGCTGCAGATGCGTCCAGCCGCCGCCCACCTCCAGCAGATCCCTCCACTGTGCTTCCAGGAACTGACCGCGGTAACGTGGCCCCTGGCTGTAGCTTCAGTGGGACCAAACGCCCTGAGCGCCCCTGGCCAGGCGGAGAGATGCCACATACTAGCAGGACAGTCCTCGCCCTTGATGGGCGGGCAGTCCGACGGGGGTCACGTGACTGAAACGGGCGAACAGAATCAGCCTCTAACTGGCATCGATGGCCTGGTGCCAGAACTGGCCACTAGTCCCGACCAACGTGGCATCCGTTCTGTGCCAGGCACTGGGGAGCCCAGTGACGGACAGACGGACAGCTTCTGTCTGCCCAGAAATTTCCACCTAGAGAAAACTCTGAGCCATCAGTGGGCCAAGGAGACAGCCGTGTCCTCCTAGAAAGAGGACTCAGACGGTGTTGGAGGGTGTCCTCCTTTGCCAGCTCTTGGCTGGGCTCCTTGCACGTGGCGGCCATTGTCTCGTGCCTGGCGGAGCTGGAGAGCTGAGGTCAGCTTCCTGGGGCACCTGCTGGAAAGCCTCGGGACTCGCGTCCTTCCCGGGAGGAACCGTGAACGGCGCAAATCGGAGATTGACTTGGCTGGAAGAGGTCAAGGGAGCCTCCCCAGCCGCAGAGTGTCCTCCGAGGCTGGAGGATGGAGTAGCAGACAGGAAGTGGAGGGGAGGCTGGAGTCTTCAGGAACGGGATACCAGTCCCGTCCATCTCCCCACCTAGAAATGACTCCTGGGGTCCGGGGGCCGGTCTCTTGCCTGCAAAATGGAGATGAGAATTCCCATCACCACAGGGCCGTTTGGATAATGAAATAAGATGAGGGACACGTGTAATGATGGTCCTGGCCACACTAAGAAGAGCGAAGGTTTGCTGAGCACCTACTACATCCCAGGTGCTCTCCTGCGCTCTCTGGGAGCTTTATCACGGACCTCCCGACGCCTTTCCAGACTGCTGCACTGGACAGATGGAGAAGCTGAGCCCCAGCACCGGAAGCAGTTGGCCAGGTTACCGGCTCACCTGGCAGGGGCTGCAGCCTGAGGCGCGGTCCCTGCCAAGACAGCCAGCTTTCTACCAAGTCCTGTTGGATAGACAGCTTGGGATTTGGTTGCTCCGGTTGCCGGGAGTCTTCTGGGCCTCCCCAGCCAAGCCGGCTCCCTGCTGAGCCTTGGCGGCCTCCTCTCCTCTGACCCAGTTTCAGTGATTCAAAGGCCAGGCATTCGCTGTCCTTCCTGTATTCCATCATGCCCAGCCCGACCCCTCTCCTTCCGGGTCTCTCTTCCGTTTGCTCAGCTTCCTGTCCAAACACAGACTGAGCCCAGCCACGGAGCTGCACGCTCAAGTCCAGATTCGCACACACGTGCATCCCACGTGTAGATCTCCTCTGCACCAAGGGGCTCTGCTTGCTGAACACACGCACAACCCACAGTGCACACCTCCACGACCATCCACACTCACAACGCGCCTGAGTCTACACACACCTGCTGTACACACAGACACACACTGCACACACGTGGTCCTGATCCTGTAGTAGCTGATGTGCACTGATTATCTGCTCCACGCCAGGCACCTTGCTGGGGGCTTTTCTGCAAATCGTCTCCTCTAGTCCTCACGGTGACTATGAAGGAGGTGCAACTATTTTCTCCATTTGGCAAGCAAGGAACTGAGGCTCAGAGAGGTTGAGGCACTTGTCCAAGGTTACACAGCTGGTAAGAAACTAAGATACAAAATAAGATACTCGAACCCAGAGGTCAGCAAATAATGGCCCAGGGGCCATCTAGGACGGATGTCTTGTTTCTGTAAAGAAAGCTTCATGGAAGAATAGCTGGCACCCTGCCATTTACCATCACCTCCCAGTGCCCAGTGGTGGGGCAGAGGCCCCACGGGTCACCAAGCCGAACACGCTCACTGTCCTCAGTCCCTAGAGAAGTGTGCCCAGCCCGCCTGACCCCAGGGGCCACCTCTTAGCACTGAGGGACGATTTTTACTTCAATACCTTTCCGCGTAAGGGCGGGAGGTGCTCCAGTACAGCTCTCTTCCGCTTTGCAGATGGAAGACTGAGCCGGAAGCTCAAGGTCAAAGAGCAAGGCCATGTGCTGGGCCATCGGCCTGTGCTTCCTGTGCCCTGGCCACAGGGCCCTGTGCCCTGCTCCCTCCCCTCCCTCCTTCCCTCCCTCCTTCCCTCCCTCCCTCAATCCCTCCCTCCATCCCTCCCTCCTTCCCTCCTCCTTCCATCCCTCCCTCCATCCCTCCATCCCTCCATCCCTCCCTCCATCCCTCCCTCCCCTCCCTCCCTTCCCTCCCTTCTTCCCTCCTCCTTCCATCCCTCCCTCCCTCCCTCCTTCCATCCCTCCCTCCTGCCTTCCATCCCTCCCTCCTTCCATCCCTCCATCCCTCCCTCCTTCCATCCCCCTCCCTCCCTCCCGCCTTCCATCCTTCCCTCCCTCCTTCCATCCTCCCTCCCTCCCTCCTTCCCTCCCTCCTTCCATCCCTCCCTCCATCCTTCCCTCCCTCCTTCCCTCCCTCCTTCCGCCCTCCTCACGTAGCGCACAACGTGTGGAGGACTCACCAGGCACTGGTACCTCATCTCGTTTCACCATGAGGTTCAGCCTAGACCTGCTCTGCGGTCTCCATTCCGGGCGGCGCCCCCGGCACAGGGACAGCAGGCGAGGAGCGTCTAGAAACAGGATCCGGCCGTGAGCTTGAATTCCTGGAAGACCACAGTTGGGACCTTCAGCAAGGATGGCGACATACCACCCCCTCCCCACGCCTCCCCACCCCTCGCCTGCCCAGGGCCCACGGTAACGCCCCACGGTAACGCCCCTGTGCGCAGGAGCCCACGTTGCGCCGGGTGCCCCCGAGGGCGTCCACCTGCAGGGGAGCCCCGGCTCCGCGACACGCCCCAGCACCGCACCCGCGGGGAAGGCGCTTCCCGCCAGATCCACTCGCTGCACACGCTGGGCCCTGGCCTGCACGGGCTCTGCCCCAGCCAAGGGGCTTAGGGTGGCTGGACAGGGTGCAGGCGACGGGCAGGGCGGCCGGCTGGCAGCCTACATCTGCCTCAGCCTTCGCAGGGCCCCCGTCATCCCGGCTGTAAAATAAAGGGGAGCTGGTAACCTGGCCAATTGCTTCCGGTGCTGGGGCTCAGCTTCTCCATCTGTCCAGCGCAGCAGTCTGGAAAGGCGTCCGGGAGGTCCGTGATAAAGCTCCCGGAGAGCGCAGGAGGTGCGCTAGCCTGTCATGGCAGCTGCTCGCGAGGAGGCTGAGGCAGGAGGATCACATGTTCAAGGTCGGCCTCAGCAACTTAGCCAGGCCCTGTCTCAAAAGAAAAAATCAAAACGGCTGGGGACGTGGCTCAGTGGTTAAGCACCCCTGGAATCTTAACTAATTAATTAATTTAGTTAATAAAAGGGATCAGTTACTGCTTCACCTCTTTTTACATAAGTGAACTTACTTAAATGTAAAATCCACGTCATTGTTCTTACCGGAAAACCAACAACTCTTTCCAAAAAATAAAAAGGTAACTAAAAATAAAAGCGATGAATCAGAAAATAAAAATAAAAAAAGACAACCCTCGGGGAGAGAGAAAATATTTACATCGATCTGATATGGACTTGTGTCTAGAATATGTAAAGAACTCTTCTGAGTCAACAATAAAAAGCCAACCTGGCTTAAATGATCTGAACAGACATTTCTCCAAAGAAGGTACGTCAACAGCCCGTAATCACACAGGGAAGATGCTCAGTATGATCAGTCATTAAGGAAACCAAAACCAAAACCACCATGAGATAAGGTTTCACACAGCTATGGGCAAAGAATCAGGAGATAAGAAGACGGGTGGGGGAGTCGGGGTCCTCATAACCACTGGGAGAGTGTGAAGTGGTTCAGCCACCGAAGAAGACAGTCTGGAAGGTTCTCCGAAGTTCATTCCAGTGCTGGCACACAACCCAAGAGAAATAACGGCCACAGAAAAACTGGTAGGTGAAAGTTCAGAGAAGCAATATTCACAGTAGCAGGAAAAGTGGAAATCTCCATGCCCTCAACTGAGGAGTTAATAAGTGAAATGTGCTCTCTCTGGGAGGTGGAATATTATGCAGCCATAAAAAAGATGAAACAGCAACACATTCCCAACATGGGTGAAACTCTAAGCGAAAGAGACCAGATCAAAAAAGGAGCCATGCATTGTACTGTTCATTTATGGGAAACGTCCTGCATGAGCAGATGGAGAGAGGCAGAGAGGACATTGGTGCTGCCTCTACCTGGGGGAAATGGGGGCAGCAGGGAAAATGTGGAGTTTTCTTGGGGGACGGTGAAATGTTCTAAAATTGTGGTGCTAGATGTAAAACTGCAAAAAAAAGCCCCTGACCTGCAGGCCTATGTGGGTGGGTCACATGGTATCTGAACTCCATTCCAAAGAACCACCAAAGAGCAAATCCAAGGAAAACACAGCATTATGTCCTCGCTGGACACGGTCAGCTGCTTGAGATGCTCGGCCTGAGGCTGCTCTCGTCTTATCAAAAGGAGACGAGCGAGGGTCGGGAGAACATTCCAGAGACGCTCCACACGGGGAAAGGGGACAAGGTCTCACCCCGTGTCCCAGTCTTTACTTCTGGGCCTGCAGCTCATCAGAGCCCATCTCCAAACCCAGAAGGACCGGCTCCGCCTTGGAAATTGTTGCAAACAGCAGTGGCCTCCCAGTGTGCCTCTTGCTCCGGGTCCTTGCCCGCCTCCGCGGGACACTAACAGGGCAATCGTGTTAAATGTTGAAAAGTAGAACCTTAGGCCACACCCCTCCTCCCAGGCTCCCGTCTCACGCAGAGCTGGAGCTGAGTTCTGACCACGGTCCCCAGGCCTCCGTGCTCAGGTCCTGCTGCAGCCCTAACTCCAGGTCCCATGCTTGACTTTTGCTGATCCGTCTGAGCCCACAGTCTTCCTTGCGGCAACTTCATGAGCACTTTCTACCTCGCCACCCTCTGGGCTTCTGCACATGCTGTTCCCTGTGCCTGCATGCTGTTCCTCACTTCCTCCAAGTCTCTGTGCAAACGTCAGCTTATGGTGACCACCCTGTTCTGGCCCCGGCCTCCCCTCCAGTGCCGGCCTCCCCTGGGAAGCACCTTTCCTGCTGTCTGTATCTGCACAGCCCGCGTCGCAGCACGCCGGGGATTCACAAATTTGTTGCTGACCTCTTCCTCCAGGACGCCAGCAGCAGGAGCTCAGCGCCCTCGCCTGTCTCCTGAATCCTACGACAGCCTCTGGCACGAGGTAGGTGCTTAAAAGATACTCACGAAATGAATGAGAGAAAGGCGGGGCGGCCGGAGGTGAGGACGCGCCCGTTTCCCCGGATCCTAATGGCCTCTCACTCCATTTTGGTGAGAGAGCCATCCAGCAATTCCAGGTAGGGGTCTGGTCGCCATGCTGGACCTGTCACGGCCAGGTGGCAGATGGCCACAAATCGCTCTCCTCCTCACGAAGACCACATCTGCTTCATTTCCCAGCCGGGGCCAGCCCTGGCTGCCCAGATGGGCAGAGCTGGGCAAGGGGACATCTCGAATCGCCTATTGGATTCTGCGACTGTCACATCCTCAACATCGCTGCCCACGTTAGCAGTCACAAACAACAACAGTGACAGAGACTGAGCTCCGGGCACACGCCAGGAGCTGTTCTGAGCCCTTCCCATGTTTTAAGTGCTAGAAGATCAGTCATCTCTCCATTGCACAGATGAGGAGGTGGAGGCACAGAGAGGGGTAGCCACTGGCCCAAAGGCACACAGCTGGAGTTCAAGCTCCATCTTCCTCTGACCAGTGAGCGTATTTCCAAACCCTCATGTCCCTGGGAAGTTCTGTCATGACCCCATTTGACAGGTGAAGAAAAAAATTGTAGCTGAAGAATAAGCAACAGACAGAATATTTAAAGGTGGGTTTTTCCAGCTCATGGTGCTGTGATAACAACGGGGCGAGGAGATTCGTTTTCTGTGAGCGCTCACCGTGCGCCAGACTCCGTCGGGGATGCTCCGTTTCAGAGCCAGCCAGCGCAGAGGGGGCTGGGGGACGTTCACTGGCTGGGCCAAGGTCACGCTTTTCTATTTCTACTTGGGAGAAGTGGTGGGGCACGTCTCCCCAGGGGCTCGGAGGAAAGGACTGCCGGACCAGGATGCCCCAGTTGGACAAGGTCTTGGCCAAACTTCCCTCCCCGAGGGCCTGGGAGACGGAGCTGGTGGGCAGAGATGCCCCAGTTCCATCCAGCTGGACTCTGCGTCTCTGCGAGGGCTCGGAGCTCAAGGGCAAAACACTGGCCGACTCCCGGAGCCACGGCGCGGACGGCAGAGAGGTAATGAGGACTGAAGGCAGGGCCACGGCCCAAGCTCTGCCCCCTCCTCTGGAGACCCGGAGAGGCCGAGCAGCCCTGGGTTCTCTCTGGGCCTCCCCCGGAGACCCTGGGCGCACCAAAGCAAGACTCGTCCAGAGGAAGAGGGACCCCAGGAGCCGGCCGCGAAGGCGCCCAGCACCCAGTGACACCCAACACCACGCCAGTCTCACCTTCCCTACGAACGGCGGTCTCCGTGGCTCCGGGATCCACGTGATTTTTATGTGCGTCTGGAAGAGCCGCCGTCCTGGCCATCGGCTGAACCACGGTCACCAAGTGGCTCATCCATTCACCCCTGAGACACGTTCCCGTTTCTTCCTTCTTTCATTAAAGTCCAAGACTCATTCCCAACCCCCTATTCCACGGGCGACCCCCACGAGCAGGGTTTTGTGAAAAAGAGAAGACTTTATATCCCAGCCGTCCCTGCAGCCGTGTGAGCGCGGTCTGCCTTTGGGTCCCCAGGGCTAAGCCAGCAGAAGGGCCTCACACGTCCAGGCTTGACGATGCCCTTGGATCTAGCTGTCCCCTCCTCCGTCCGTGGGCCCAGCGCAGCCCCTGGGACAGGCAGGAGAGGAACAGGCAGAACACTTAGGGTACTTGGTCCTGGAAAGGCAGAGCCACCCAGGATGTGGACGCCCTGGCTCCTCCGCGGAGAGGGCTGGAGGCCCGAGCTTGCCTTGTGAGCCAGCCGCGAGGCCAGGACCGCAGAAGACAGAGCCAGGAAAGAAACGGGGAGTCAGCGCCAACCCGGATCCTTCAGCTTCCCTCCGCTCATTCCTCGGACCCTCGAGACAGAATGAATCCAAACCAGCATGTGCGACCTTCTTCCTTGAACTCCAGTCTTAGAAAAATGGAGAATAAAAGAGTGGGCGGCTTCCACCGAAGTCTGTCCTCACTTTTCCAAAACCCAAGCGCTCACCCAAGAGACGCTCACCTTTCTCAGTCATGAGGAAATCAAGGTTAGAGCTAAGTTGAACTTTGATTTCCTGGTGACTGGAACCACCACGCTCTCTGCGAGGAAGGCTAAACTTGGAACAGAAAATGAAAATAAAAGAAGCTGACCATACCGACGGCCAGCAAGGTCGTGGAGCAAGGTCCCTTCCAGGCTCTGCTGCAGGAATGCAGAATGAAGTGCGGCCCCTCAGGAAGCACCCGGCCATCTCGCATGTGGGGAATGCTCTTATCCTGCTACCTCTGCACGCTATGCCAAGATGTTAACCCAACAGAAAGGAAACCCCCGTCCACCAGAAGACCCGTATGGTGATGTTCACAGAAGCGTCGTCCAAAATCAGCAAAAGCTGGAAGCAGCCCCAATGTCCATCCACTCACAAACAGATAGACAAAGTGCGGGACAGCCGTACAGTGGAATATTACGTAGCAAGAGCAAAGTACTAATGCACATGATCTCAAAAGCATTACCCAAACTGAAAGAAGCAGGGCATTAAGGCCAGGCCCTAGTGGTTCCCTTCATGTGGAATTCTGGAAAAGACAAAACTATATAGGAATAGAAATCAGACCTGTGGTGGCCAGGGCCTGAGGTGGGAGGGGAAACGAGAAGGAAATTTTCAGATTTCTTGATTACAGAGGTAGTTAGGTGGCCATAAATATTTCTCAGAACCGATCAATGTATACGTTGAAAAATGGCATATTTCACTGGACGTAGACTGCACTCAATAAACCTGATTAAATACACACACACACACACACACACACACACACACACTAAGTGAACCCCACATGGTTCTCCTGTGTTCTCAACCCTCTACCCGGATTCACTCTTTACCTCCTGACCATCCTGTGAGGCACTTGCTGTTATTATCTCCATTTTTGCAAATGAGGAAACTGAGACACAGAGAGGTTGAGTTATCTGCCACCGGTCACCCAGGTACCAGGTGATGTGCCTGGGACTGGAACCCCAGCAGAGTGGACCCAGAACCCACACTCTGAAACCACTGCACCACATCAGGGGACACAGATGACACATCCTTTGCTACATTCAGCCCTGGGGTCAGACAGGCCAGGAGGAAAGGAAGCAAAGAGGAGTTTAGAGAAGCCTGGTTCCAGCCCTCCAGAGGCCGAATCCCCCAACGGCTGCTGCTCCGATTCTTCGAGCTAATTCTTCGACGCCAGCCGGCTCCCTCGGGGCCCCTGACCAAGAAGCCCGCGAGATTCCGCGGGAGAAAATGACTGTTTCCTAAAAGCACTCGGCGGGTTTCCCGACACGTCCTGTCGGCACTCAAAACGCCCGGGACAGCTTCTCCTGAATATTTTCCAGGTGAGCTCCCTGGACGCCCCCCACCAGCCCGGCCTCCACTGCCCCTGTTCCCACGCGGCCGGAGCCGCCTGTTGACAAGCGCTCTCGCTCTTGGAGGCCCAGAGCTGACCTCACCCCACTTTGCAAGATCAAATGCAGAAGGAGGGGCTTACAGAGGGTCGCCGGGTGGTGTTAAAAGCCGATTTCTCCTCCTCTCAGTGGGAAGGTGGTGACCGGAGAGGAAGCATTAAGAGTCTGTGTTCTTCCGGGTGCTATTTCCACAGGGTGGCCTGCGACAGGGTTGTTCCAGCTGCAGGCAAGCATCAGCCGGGGCTGCCCACTCGGGCCCTGGGCCTGAGGCTCAGGAGAGTCGGACATATTGCCAAGCCTGGCTCCAGGCTCTGGAGTTTTGTGAAGGATCACAAAACATTTCCTTGTGGAAATGTTCCTCCCTGCTCAGCTGGAAGGATCTGCCAGACTCCACACAAACACAATCCCGGGAAGCAGAAGGAACAGCTTCCCGGGGGCCCTTGGAAATAGTGAGAGTAAGAACAGACCAAACAGGAAAAATGATCAGCTGCTTGGGGCTGTCCAGGGTGTGTCGCCTGTAAGTCTGTAGAGCAGGGGCGTAGCCAAGGAGTTGGGAATCAGAGTTTGAACACCATATTGGACTTGTCTCTTCTCAAACTCTTCTTTTTACTATCATAAGCAACCGGTTTTATTTTGAGGGTCACCTCTGATTGACTCTGTGTTAAGAAGGAATCTGGACCTGGGTAGACTCAGGGAGTGCTGTGATCCATTAGTGATGTCTGCCTCTGGAGAGGCCATGGCAAACCAGGGCAGGCAGGCAGGCGGGCCTCACGTCCATCCCTGTTACAGGCCAAAAGAATATGGCCACGGAAAACGAATCAAACTTCCATGCCATCTGACTTTGACGAAAACTCACGAGATCTTTCAGAATCTGCACGAGAAGCACAGGGACTTCGGCCCCATCCAGAACATCCGTGAAAATCTACCAAACACAAGGCCTGTAGCTTTCTCCTGCATAAAGATGTCAGCAGGTGCTCTATGATCCCACTGCCCTGGCCACCCTGATGGGTTAAAGCCGGAGTTGCAAACTCTTTACCTGTTGTTATAAATAAAATTTTATTGAACCACAGCAACATGAATTCGTTTATATGTTGTCTATATATATTTTTTCATTTTAGGTTTTTGTTTTCTTTTGTTTGTTTGTTTGTTTGTTTTTGCAGTGGTAGGGATGGAACTCGGGCCTCACATGTGCTGGATAAATTGTTGCCACTCCATCTAAAAGAGGTTTCATGATAGGAGTCCGCCATGAATGAGGTATCTTGGAGCCAGTCTCTGTACCATCTTGCCTGGTGACAAAGTGTGCCAATCACCAGTCTCTTGCTTTCTCTTTCTCCTCCTCCTCCTCCTCCTTCTTCCTCTCTTCTCCTCTCCTCTCTCTCTCTCTCTTTCTCTCTGTCTCTCTCTCTCTCTCTCCACCCTCCCCTTGGAAATGTGGGGGACATGGAGTGAGACTACAGTGAATCCAGAATGGGAACAAACCACTGTCTCATTTTCCATGAGGCTGTCTCTATATCCCACTCTTAGAAACTTCAGGATATAAGCAAATCTGTGAATGCCCATTCCTATACTTCCACATATCCCTGTATTTCTCTAAAATAAAGCCTGCTCAATCACCTACAGGTGGAGAGGGTGGGAGATTTCACTTTCCTCACCACCTCCAGCCGTGCCTGCCTGGTCCAATGCCTTCCCATGAGGCCTTCACAGGGGTCCAAAGGAAAGTGGATCCTGATAGATTAGTGATGTCTGCTACAGGTAACAGAAGTAGAGATAAGAGTGTGGGGTGTGTATTTAACATCTAGGGCTTAAGCTAATCTCCTGGCTCTTCCTTACAACATAGAAAGAGTCTAACCACTATGCGTGACAATCTTCCTCGGAATTGAAAACACATCATCTCTCTCTGATTATGAATGCTCATGAAATTTTTCTCCTGTAAGCTTCAGACATAATTTTTATTTCCTCAATCAAATGATGCACATGTCCAGAACCATGCTACTGGTCTTATTTTCAAAGACTCTTAGCAGTAGGCACCATACCACACATATTTAATGTGTCATTTAATGGATCTATGGAGCCTCTAATTTGGAGACTGGAGCTATGGTCTTTCCACTTAAAAGTCTGGTTCTTTCATTTACTCACCCAGCTTTGGGGAAGACCTTTCCTCTGGCTCATCTAAAACTTTCCTAGAACGACTCCACCCCCTTGATGCAATGGATATTCTATGCCCTGCAAGTCCAGCCGGTTTGGCTGGGGGCCACTTGACTGCAGAGTCACTGAGTTTCAGAGTGAAATGACAAGTCACAAGAAGCTCAGTGTTATGGTTCGGATCTGGAATGTTCCCCCAAAAGCTCGTGTGCTGAATGCATGACCCCCCAGTGCTGCAGGGTTCAGAGGTGGGGCTTTTAGGCAGCGATCTGATCACCAGGGCTCTGACCTCATCGTGGGCTGCAGTAATGATGCTGGTAATTTTATGATAGTAGATTATTATAATTGTTCCATATTATTAGTCATTGCTATGAATCTCTTGCTGTGTCTAATTTATATATTGTATTTTATCGCAGGATGTATAGTAAAAAAAAAAAAAGTTTATACAGGCTTCAAAACTCCCCGGGCACACAACCCTCCTGGGTGGGGGACATGACTGTCAAATTGGCTCTGAACTTGCAGGCAGCTCCGCAATGCAGCTGGCTGAGCTCCAAGGAAGACAGAGGGGATGGGACATGGGACACCACATGCCATTCAACGCAGCAGCAGCCAGTGCACGCACGTCTTCCACGCACTTTCTTCCTCGCTGACCTGAGCTCAACTGTGTCCGTCTGAGGATCCGCTGACGTCCTACCCCACGTGCCTGTGAATGCCACCTCGTTTGGAAATAAACCCTTTGCAGATGGGATCGAGTTAAGATGAGGTGTTAGGGTGGGTCCAACCCAGTACGATGGGAGCTGACAGGCACAGGGGGAAGGCAGCAGGGAGGCCCAGGTGACCCTGGGGACAGAGGCTTGGACGATGCACCTGGAAGCCAAGGAACACAGAGGATTGTTGGCAGTGAAGACAAGCTCAGAGAAAGACCCGCGGCAGGTCTCCCCTGGAGCTTCCAGAGGACACGGCCCTGCTGACACCTTGCTCTGGGGCTTCTGGAACCCAAAGCAAGACACCCCTATTGTTCGGGCCACCGCGTGTGGAGCTTTGCTACAGCAGCCCGGGAAACGGACCCCCGTGCTCCTTCATTCACTCTGCCTGTGCTTCCTGGGACGACAGAGCTCAGGAGCTCATGACCAACACTCCTCTCCAATTCTATTTTGTGCAGAGGGAACCCCACTGCCCAGGGGAGGGTCAAGGGCAAAGCCAGGCTGGAAACGTGGGTCCCCTTCCAAACTGGCCCGCAGCTCACCCGAGCCCAGGCTCCTCCATCCCAGCCCCACGCTGGCTGCTTCCTGAGACGGCTCTGCTCCACGTGCCCTGAGAGCGTGCTTGGCCCAGCCAGGACCCCTCGGGAGGGGCCGAGGACTCACTCTGTGCACCCACAGCCAGCTGCTGTTCAGGCTGCCCTCCGCCCCTCTAGGTGACCGTGGGAGAGGGCACGTCCTTGGGATTATTGAGGGCTACTTCCCGCCGTATCCTTGGGGACATGGAACTGCAACGCCATCTCCTAACACCCCAGGCCTGGGTCCTGCTTGGCCGGTGCAGAGCCCTGGTCTTCCTCTCCTGGTCCATCTGTCCATTCTGACCTTGGTTCTGTCCTCGTTTCCTTAGAGCTGGGTCTTCACACCGACCCCTCTGCTTCTGCCTGGACTCTGGCCCTAAACGCCTCAACCAGGATGTAGGTAAGAACTCCCCACCAGGCCAAAGGGCCGGTGAGAGCCATCACATCTGCCTGTGAGATGCGGGGAGCCAGCACCTTTCACTGGGGAATGACTTCCGCCCTCGACTTCAGTCTTTTCCCACAGTTCCTCCCACCGTGCTGGGTACATCCACTCCAAACCCTGTGTAGAAATTCACAGAAGCCTGAGAATGTGAAATAGGAAATAAGGACCGAGAGAATGGGGGAAGAGAAGGAAGAGGAGGAGGAAAGGAATCTTTAAGAACACCTAGGAACCTCCATTCGCCTGCCTGTTCAACGGCAGGGATGGAAGTGGAAGGAAGTGCGTGTTCCTCTGGTTTTTTTCTTTTACAGATTCGGGGTCTACCATGTCATAACGAGCACGGACAGACACATAATTTCATGGTCACATCCTGCTTTGGTTATTTGTGCTAATGCCATTAGAGGATGCCTCGGATTGTGAAATCCAGACCTAATGCCCCAGGCCGCTGCGCCCACGGGGTTTGGCTTCGCCCGGAGAGGTGCTGCTGCAGACTGACATTTCACCTGCTTGTCATGATCCTGCCCAGTTTTCCCAACTAGCCAAGGGTTCCCAAAGTAGGAAGAAGGAATACATGTAAGAATAAAATACACCCCCGCCCGGCTCATCCCCCAAACAGGCAAAGGAATTCTTACGCTCAGGGGCCATTTCTGCGGGTGATTCGCTGCAACGCCCGGTTTGCAGGAACTAACTGTACACCGCTAGGTCGACTATGGTACGCGCTACTGCTGATCAAACTAACCCAAAACTCAGGGCCTCCGGGCGACGAGCGCTTATTGCCAAAGTCCACAGGTTGTCAAGTTCTGCTGATGTGCGGGGTCAGGCGCAGCTGTCTCACTCACGGACCTGTGCACAGGTGCAGGTGGCTGGTCCAGGATGGCTCTTCTTGGGAGATTCACACATCCAGCCAGGAATGCTGTCACAGCGCTGCCCGGCAGCAAACAAACCACTTTCTCAAGCCTCTGTTTGCATGGAATTCATTATTATTCAAGAAGACACAAAAAGCCACCTTGCTGGAAGGGACCATCCAAAGGTATGGACAGAGGAAGGCTTGGCGATTAGGGCATCTCCCCAATGAGTCTCCTAGAGCGTAGAAACCGCGCTCCACAAAATACACTCGCTACGCACGGAAAGCAAAGCAGACAACTTGGAAGGTCATCTGATCATCCCTTGGGTTAGGGGTTGGTCAGCTTTTTAGCAAAGAGGTAGATAGATGGCACACTTTTAAGTTTGTAAGACACGGTCTCTCCCAACTCCACCGCCTCGGTTTCTCCATTTGTCCTCCCATCTGCCAGTGAAGAACGAAAATAGCCAGGCAGGATTCACCACTAGTGGCTATGGATATGTTCTCATAAAACTTCATTTGCAAAAATAGGGAGCTGGCTTATCATCTTGCTCATCGTTCATGCAATTGACACTTCCTGAGGCCCTACTATGAGCCAGGACCTGTGGGCACAATGGTAAATAAGACATGCCCAATGAGCTTTCAGTCTAATATGGAAACTGGCACCTGGCAAGAGTTTAACAAATCGGTATTGAATTAACATTCCTGAAAAGGTAGAGATTAAGAAAATACGTGGGAAGAAGAGTTGCACCCTGGAGCGGTTTCCTAGGGGAAGTCAAGTTTGAAGACTTTCTAGGTTTTCTCCAGGCAAAGCCGGAGGTGGATCTGGGGATTCCGGGTTGAGAGAACAGAGGGAGCAGAAACAGAGGGAACAGAGGCATTGTGACCAGAAAAACCTTGACAAGTGATCAGGGGGGACAGCAGCGGGGCCTTAGTGTATTTCCTCTGGGTTCAGTTTGGGGGGCTCCATGCAGTTCTTTTAAGGCTGAATCACTTGAAGTTCCCAATTTCCCCAGTACTTGGGGAACACCCAATAGTTGAGGTAGGTTAACACCAACTCATCCCACCAAATTTGAGAAAGCAGTGAGGCGGTACAAAGAATGAACCCAAATTAGGAATCAGCTTCCCTGTCTGTAAAATGGGAGAGAGAGCAGCTACCTCAGAGTTGCTGCGGGAATTTGAAGAACTACTTCATGTGCTTGGACACGCCTGTCAGTCATCCGCTCCTCTCTCTGTGCAACCTGCTTGGATCCCTCTTCCCCAGTACTCAAGCCCTCAGGGGTGAGCCCAGAACTGGCTCTGGAAAGCAGCCCCCGCACCAGCCCCTGCTGCAGGGGTAGCCTGGTCTGAGCCCCTGGTAGGCAGGAGGGATGCGGCCCGGCCGGGAGAGGAGCAGCCCCCTCCCGGAGGGCTGGAGAGGCCGCAGCAGGGACCGCTCGCTGCTCGCCCACAAACAAAAGTCGCCTTTCATCCGATCCAGTGCCGCCTGCTGAAGAGGACTCACTTCCTTCTGCCTGGGCGTTTATGAAAGCCGACAGCAGAGGCGAGAAAACAGCCAGCTCTTTCTGCGCGCGATAAAACCATTACAATCAATTTGGGCAGCTCGCAGGCGCAGACAGACTCGCCTCGACTGGATTCGGTTACCGGGCTGGGGGTGCCGGGGAGGGGGCCGGCAGGGTGGGGGCCCAGGGGGCCTTCTGGGAGGCTGGAGCCTTTGGCCTTCCGCGGATGGGTCCCATTACGGCTGCAGGCTGGCGCCACGGCTGCGGGGGCGGGCTGCGCAATGGCAGGGTCCTCCCGCCGGAGGCTGGGGGCCACCAGCGCGCGCTTAACTCCTGCGGTCTCGCAGACTAATTGCTCACGGTGGAAACACGCCTCAAAGTGCTCTGGCCTCGTCAATAATAGGGTATTAGATGCCTTCCATTCCGCGCGGCATTGATCTGTTTCCTCCCGGGCCCGCTCCTGGCTCCGCTCCCTGACATCGCCCCGCCGCTGCGCCGGCTCCGGCCCTGATGGCTCTTCCCCCGCCTCCCGCGTCCACCGCCCCTTTGAAAGTGTTTTCTAAGCGTGTGTTTAGCATGAGTGGTGCCTAAGTGCTAATTGTTACACCACAGATTGATTGGCGACGAGATGGCTTGCCAAGTTCCTCCCGCCTCCTGGGGGAGGAGGCCGGGGCGCGGAGGAGGCTCGCGCGCTCTGGAGGACGGGGAGCCGGGGAATCCGTGGTGCTGCTGAGCTTCCGCTGCGTCCACGTCCTCCTGCCTGGGAAACGCATGCCCCTGGCCCCGGCGGCGGGGAGGGCGGCCTCTATCGATGTGTTATTATTTGATTTTATTTATTATTTCTGCTGCGAGAGAGAGTGGCCCAGATGTAGCTGCAGGTGCTGGAGAGGACTTGGCTGCAGCCCCTGGAACGCGGCAGGGCCAGGACCACTGTCCTTGCAGTCCCCGGGGAAGGATGCTCTTCCATGACGCCTTTTCCACAAGCCCAGACCCAGTCTAGGCGGGGTCCCTGGTGTGTGGCTGGAGGACCTGGGTTTACCTGCTCCTGGAAACTCCTGTAACCATCTGACTACTTTTAGGCGGGTGGGAGCCATCCCTGAGCCACTGTGCAAGATGGGCAGCACCTGGCAGCGGGCCTGTCCCGTCAGGGGGACCCCCGAAACATTTCTTCTCATTCATCCAATCACTGGATCCAGAGGTGTCGTGACCCAGAGTGAGCTGAGCAGGTCAAGATTCCCAAAAGACACCCAAAATCCCTCCAAAGGACAACACCTGTTGCCTCCTTGAAAGTGCGGAGGGTTCTGGGGGTAGGAAGGATAGTAAAGTGAAACAGGCATCATGACCCGTGTCCCTATGTGACTGCGTGACCCACGTGATCCTGCAACACGTACAATCAGAAGAAAAAGAGAGATTGCACCCCACGTATGGATGATCTATAGAACGTATGAATGCATTCTTCTGTCAGGTACAACTAGTTAGAACAAATTTTAAAAAAAGGTGCAGAGCCCCAGACTTGGCAACTGCTGCCACTAAATATTCCCACCTGATAGGTGGGCCTGAGCGTCCGGGACTTCTGCTTGAAATGAGACCAGCATGGGGGTTTATTAGTCCAACGTGAAATCCAACCAGAGTGAAGGGCGGGTCTCAACCAGGGCCAACTTCCTCTTCCTCAGACTCTCCCTTCCCCAGCCTCAATCTGTCCCCAATGCCCATCTGCCCGAGAGTCCACCTACCCCTGGTCTTCATCTTCCCCAGTCGCCACTACCCCAGGCTCCATCTTCCCCAGGTTCTATTTTACACAGACTCCATCTTCCAAGATTCCATTCCCCAGTCTCCAACATCCCCAGATTCCGTAATCACCAGACTCCATCTTCCCCAGATTCAGTCTTCCCTCAGACTCCATCTTTATCAAGACTCCATCTTCCCTGAGATGCCATATCCCCCAGACTCCATCTTATCCAGTCTCCATCTTACTTAGACTCAGTCTTCCCCATCTGCATCTTCCCCAAACTCCCATCTTCCACAGACTCCATCTTCCACAATCTCAGTCTTCCTCCAGACTCCATCTTCCCAGACTGCATTTTACCCAGGCTCCATCCTATCCAGTCTCCATCTTCCACTGATTCCGTCTTACCAATCTTCATCTTAATCAGCCTCCATTACTCCCCAGACTCTACCTTCCCAAATCCACCATCCCCCAGACTCCATCACACCCAGACTCCATCTTAGCCAGATTCCATCTTCTCTGACTCCATTTTCCCCAGTCTCCATTTTCCCCAGTGTCCATATTTCCCACTCTCCATCTTACCCAGACTCAATCTTCCCCAGACTCCAGCTTACTCAGTTTCCGTCATACCAACACTCCATTTTCCAGCAGACTCCATCTTACCCATATTCCATATTACCCAGACTCTATTTCCCCCAGACACCCTCTAACCCAGATTCCATCTGACCCATACTCTATCTTCTCTCAACTCCATCAGACCCAGTTTCCACCTTACCCACACTCCATCTTGCCCAGACTCCATCTTGCCCAGACTCCATCTTCCCCCAGACTTTATCTTAGCCAGACTCCATTTTCCCCAGTCTCTATTTTCCCCAGTCTTCATTTTCCCTAGTCTCCATCTTTATCATTCTCCATTTTACCCAGACTCAATCTTCCACAGTCTGCATCTTCCCCAGGCTCCATCTTCCTCCAGATTCCATCTAACTCAGATTCCATCTTCTGAGACTCCATCTTACCTGGATTCCAACCTACCCAGACTTCACCTTCCCCCTAGACTCCATCTTCCTTAGACTCCATTTTACCCAATTTCCATCTTTCACAGTCTCCATCTTACCCAGACTCAAACTTCCCCAGTTTCCATCTTCCCCAAACTCCATCTTCCCCCAGATTCCATCTTATCTAGTTTTCATCTCACAGTCTCCATTTTACCCCAGACTCCATCTCCCCCTGGTTCCATCTTTTCCAGATCCCTTCATCCCCAGACTGCATCGTACCCGGGTTCCATCTTCCTCAGACTGCATTTTCACCAGATTCCATTTTACCCAGACTTCATCTTACCAAGTCTTCATCATACCTAGTCTCCATCTATCCCATTCTTCACCTTTCAACAGACTCCATCTTCCAGTTTCCCTCTTCTTCAGACTCCATCTTCCCAGACTTCATCTTCCTCCAGATTCCATCTTACGCAGACTCCATCTTACCCAGTCTCCATCTTACTCAGACTAAATCTTCCTCAACCTCCATCTTCTGCAGACTCCAACTTACCTAGTATCCATCATACCCAGTCTACTTTTTTCTCACAGTCCATCTTTCCCCAGATGCCATTTTCTAAGACTTCACCTTCCCTCCAGACTCCCTCACACTCACACTCCAACTTACCCAGACTCCATTTTCCCCAGTCTCCATTTTATCCAGTGTCCATCTTTCCCACTCTCCATCTTACCCAGACTCAATCTTCCCCAGTCTACAGCTTCCCCAGATTCCATCTTCTCCCAGACTTCATCTTGCCCAGCCTCCATTGTCCCCCATACTCCATCTTACCCAGACTCCATCTTACTCAGACTCCATCTTACCCAGACTCCATCTTACTCAGACTCCATCTTACCCAGACTCCATCTTACTCAGATTCCATCTTACCCAGACTCCATCTTACTCAGACTCCATCTTACCCAGACTCCATCTTACTCAGACTCCATCTTATCCCAGACTCCATCCTCCAGAGAATCCCTCTTTCCCAGAGTCCCCCTTATCCCATACTTCATCTTCCCCAGTTCCACTTCTGCACATACTCCCTTGTTCCCAGACTCTGTCTTCCAGGTTGCAAATGAGGGGAGCAGAGGCATTAGTGGTGAGGTACCCTTTGAAGTTACATGGCCTGTGTTCCACCTCACCAGCTGTGTGACATTGGACAAGACACTTACCCTCAGAGTGCCTCAGTTTCCTTAGTTTTTGAATAGTGATAATAACAACTTTGGACCCACAGAGAGTTTAAGGGCATAGTGGAAGGACATCTGGTGAGGAGTAAAGATTTCACAAGCTGCAGCTGTTAAAATTCTGCCTTGAGTTTTTTTTTTTTTTTCCTTTGTTCTAGAATATTCAGTGTAGTATATTCTGGCTACTCAAAGTCTGTTGCATGGAGCAGCAGTCTTGGCTAACCAGGAACTTCTTAGATGCAGCGTCTTGGACCCTACCCAGATCCTAGTGGACATTGCATGGTCACATGATCCCCAGCAGATCTGGGCGCACACTGAGAAGCTCTGACTTGTACTACAGCAGAGTTCCTCCCACCCTGAGCCTAGAAGAGGCACAGCTCATATTTGTATCCTGGAGGATGAACATGACATTTTACAGTTGCCCCAGAGAGGTCAGCCCACTTGCTTTGCAGGGCACTAGGCCATGAATCTTTTGTTGGCGTTTCTCTTGACCCATCAAGAACTATGGGCATCTAAGGCCTGGTTTTTCATCTTTCTTTTGGGACAAGCATCCTTGTAGTTGTGCATGATCCCTGAGAAATGACAATTCCAGATAATCCTTCCCTCTGCATACCCAACAAGATCATAGGTCAGCTACAACCTTCACCAGTTAATGGAGTATCTAGGGAGGCAGTTGGATGGGTCCCAATGCAGAGTGATGATGGTGATTTTGATGGTGGTGATGGTATGATGGTGATGGTGGTGATGGTGATGATGATGGTGGTGATGATGGTGGTAATGGTGGTGGTGGTGATGGTGATGATGATGGTGGTGATGGTGGTGATGGTGGTGATGGTGATGGTGGTGATGGTGGTGATGGTGATGGTGGTGATGGTGGTGATGGTGATGATGGTGATGGTGATGGTGGTGATGGTGGTGATGGTGGTGATGGTGGTGATGGTGGTGATGGTGATGGTGGTGGTGGTGGTGATGGTGATGGTGGTGATGGTGGTGGTGATGGTGATGATGGTGGTGGTGATGGTGATGATGGTGATGGTGATGATGGTGGTGGTGATGGTGATGGTGTTAGGCAATATTTTTATGTGTGGTAGCTATATGCCAGGCAGCTCTAATGTTCTAGATGCATTTTCTCAATTTCCAAACATAACATATTATTTCTATGTCACTTTTACAGGTGAGGAAGCTGAGATTCCAAGAAGGAAAGTCACTTCTACTAGGTCACGTAGCCTATTCAGATCTAAACCTGAAGCCAGATCTGCTGAACATCTATGTTGAAATGACCCGCGGATCATGCCCTGTGGAGACTTCTGGAGAGTTTCAGGGACCCCTCGGTCTCTAAGTGACATCCTTTGTTTAATTGTTAGCACATTGCCTACTTTATGGTCAGCACTGAGAAAATCTTTACGAATGACAGGTTTCTTTTTTATTCTATGGTTAACAAGAAAGAAAACAACTGTTTCTTAACTTTTCTTTAGTACCTAAAATGTCTAACTATCTCAGCACTTTTTAAAAATTTCTGAACGGTGACACTGTGGACCTGCAGCAGCTACCTTTTGGGTGAGAACACCCAGATGCCCTGAATCTGTGGTTGGCACCGCCAGGACTGTGAGGCAGGAGGGCTCAGCTTTCCCTATCTTTTAAATAAAGTTGTTTGTCTAATTTTTAAAAATTATGTAGCAGATGAACAATTTTGTTTTCCAAATTAAATCTTAAACAGAGACCAACATAAGAGCAGGTGGATGAAGAGCTGCTTTATGTGAAGTCCGAGCCCCTCCCCAATAATCCCCTTGGCACAGCCACAGTCTTTGGATTCCATTTAAAGAGCACCAAGCTCCTCAACTGCATAATCCCTGTCCTCAAGGTCAAAGTTCCTTCCTTCTTCACTATCTGCTCAGGAGGAAACAGGAAGGAAGGGTTGTATGTCTCCCACATCATGTTGTTATTTTTTCCATTTGCAGAACTATCAAATAGAATTTTATGATAAGGCATGATTTGGACTGATCTTATTTATTTACTTCACAACCAGTCTGGATAAACAAATGGGTAGGTGGGTGGGTGGATGAGTAGATGAACCATGGCTGACTGATGGAGGGGGTCCGCCCAGATGGGTAGGTGGGTGGTTAGTGGATGAATGGAGGGATGGAAAGATGACCAGCTGGATGACTGATGAATGGATGGATGGATGAATGGATGGGTGGACGAATGGGGGGATGAATAGATGGATAATGGGTGGAAGGTGAACGCATGGATGGGTGGGTCAGTGGATAATGAATGAATGTCTCAGTCAGTACTTTAAAAAAATTGCTGAATGGTGATGATGATGTTGGTGGTGATGGTGGTGGTGGTGGTGATGGTGGTGATGGTGTGATGGTGATGGTGATGGTGATGGTGATGATGGTGGTAATAATGGTGATGTTGGTGATGATGGTGGTGGTGATGGTGATGATGGTGGTGGTGGTGATGGTGATGATGATGGTAGTGATGGTGGTGGTGATGGTGGTGGTGATGGTGAAGATGATGGTGGTGATGGTGAGGATGATGGTGGTGGTGATGGTGATGTTGGTGATGATGGTGGTGATGATGATGATGGTGGTGATGTTGGTGATGGTGATGATGATGATGGTGGTGATGTTGGTGATGATGGTGATGGTGATGGTGATGATGATGGTGGTGATGGTGGTGGTGATGGTGGTGGTGATGGTGGTTGTTGGATGGATGGATAGATGGACAACAGACCAATGGACAGATGGGTGGATAAATGAACAAATGGCTCTGCAGAGGGACTAGTGTACCAGGCTAACCCTTCCAAGCACTGCTGGTGTGTGCGGTAGCAGAAATAGAGCCCGGCTGGGGAATGAGTGACAGGAGAGATGAGGTACTGCTCACGGGGCTCTGTGGTTGGCGCCCCCCACACGCAAGCAGTTAATCCTGGCCTCTGCCCGGCAGGGAAGAGCTCTTGTCCCTTTTTCACAGAAGGTGAGGTCCAGCAGACTTCAGGAGACTGCAGGGCTCGCAGGTACTAAGTGGCAGGCCCGGGTCCTTGCCGGGACACCAGCTGGGCTCTGCACAGAGGCACTGCACCTGCAGAGAATCTTCCAGAAATCTTACAGGAAGTTACTGAGAGAAACGTAGATAAATAAGAAAATAAACAAAAGAGAGAAGAGGGAAGCAAGAAGCTTCGGACACGGAGGGAGGGATATTTCTTGGGTGCTCGCCGCACACTGACCTCGTACCTGAGGCGTGTTTTCGGGTTAACTGTTGACAACAAACGCATCAGATGGGGGTTATGAGTTTTGTTTGGCAGACAGGAAACCCACGCCCGCGAGGTTCAAGACCTCTCCCAGGCCTCTTCTCTCCAGCGCGGGATTCCAACTCTGCTCGAGCTGCCCTGAAATCTGCCCTGCTCCTGCCCGTTTTACGAGATAAAACATTTTTTTAAAATAAGGGGGGAAAGGGGAGAAGAGAGAGAGAAGGAGAGACTATATGCATCCTTCCAATGAGGGGGATAAAAAGAAAAAGAAAGAAAAATAGGGCCGGGAAGAAGGAAACGTGAGGAAACATGTTCACAACAGGAAATAGGAAAATCAGAAAAAGTGAAAAAAAAAAGGCAAAGGACCCCTTTCTCCACCTCCTCCTGTGCAGAGAAACCGCAGATTGCAAGGGACCCTCCCCCTGCACACAGGGCCTTTTAGCTCCGCGCCTCCCTCCTGGGCGAGCGGGCCGGCTGGCGTCGGCTGCCACCGGTCCAGGGCGCTGGCTGGAAAACCCCAAGGAGAGCTGCGTCTGGGTCATCTGATTAAAGGAGGCAGCGAGGCTCGAGTGGAGGGTGGGGGAGGGAGAGGAGGGGTGGCCAGGGCCCCGACCCGTGACCCGCTGCCTGCTCTAACCTGATATAACAAATAGTCCTGAGAAGTACAATAGCATTAACCCCTGGAGCCAGGTCAGCCTGTGCCTGTGCCCCGGCCTTGCAGACTCCGTGTCCCCGAGGGCTTAACTCTTGGGGTCCTCTGATTGCCACTTTAGGATGGCTCGGCTCTCAGATTCATCCAGATTCAATAGATGACATTCCTCCCGGGACAGGTGGGGGTCTTGGCATGTCACCACGGACACAGGGAAAGTGTCTGCTACCCCTGGGAGCGGCTGGGGAGGAAAGTGAGCTCTAAATCGTTCGTCTAGTCTGAGATCGTTTTCTGACTTGATTTGATTAAAATGGCTCTCGTTCCTTTGATTCCCCCTTCCTCGTCCAAAGGCTAGATTCCTACAAAGCTGTACTGCACAAAACGGGGTCCACATGCGGACCAGGTCACATGTGCTGGGAACTCACTAGAAATGCAGACTCTCAAGCCCCACCCCAGAACTGCAGAACCAGGAGCTGGATTTTAATAAGGCCCCTGGATAAAGAGCGCGCACGCCGGAGTTGGAGAAGCACCGGCGAACCCACCACTCAGATTAAGAAATGATTTTCCTCCTTAGAACGTCGGTCTTCAGCAGAAAAATACAAACACACCCTTCAAACACAAGGGTGTTCTTACCGCACTTAATATGAGGAGTTTTGATATTTAGGCGAAGGACAAAGTAACCACACTTTCTTGGCGGTATATTATTACTGAAAGTGAGTGTGAAAGGAAGCGGCTTCAGGCAGAGTAGACCGAGGTGGCTTGTCAGTCCAGCATCACGTCCCTGCTATTCTGGTAAAAAGTGGCCCCTTTCTTCAGGGTCACTCTTCCCAGGGGCAGCTGCCACCCCTGGCTCCTGATTGGAGGATGACCTCAGCTGGACCAATCAGAGTCCTTCCCTGGGATTTTGTATGCTCTGTGGCCAAGGAGGCTGGGAGGTGGAACCCTGGGCTCCTGAAGCTGTTCGGCTCTCTCCAGCTGCAGGACCAGGGAGGGCAGAATGCCCACCCTCTCTGGGGATGAGAACAGGCCAAACATAGAGTGAAGCCAAACCCAGAGACAAGGAGAGTGAGAGAGAGAGAGAGAGAGAAACAGGGTGGGAACACGTGCCATCTTTCCAGCCCCTGAAGCTTCTGAGATAGCCCCTCCTCTGGACTCCCAGATGTGTGTGTCAATAAATCCTCCCTGGGCCCCAGGCCGAGTCGAGGGGGATCTTGTCTTGCATCTGACATAGCCCAGGTGCTGAATCCTCTGCAGGCCTGGGATTTCCTGAACTCAGGCACCACATTCCAGTGACTTCTAGCTGAACTACAATCCGCTCTCATCAGTTGCTGAAGGGCTGCCTTGGCACATAGACCACTGTCCAGATTCCAGGACCAGCAGAGGGCTCAGTTTCAACACCTCCTCCCTGGGGAGATGTTCCTGGACTCCCAACCTCCAGATTGCCCGGGAATCACCATTTGTAACTCTCAAAGTGTCTGAATACCTGTCCCTGCAGAACCTCAGGCTTCCTCAGGGGACTCAAGTGTCCATCCCAGGATCAGGCCCAGAGTTAGACACTCGGCAGACTCAGTAAGTTCTAAGTGTGTAGTGCTCGCTAGCTAGAGAGAAGTGGAGGAAGAGAAAATCTCTACCAAACGTTTTCTTCCAGGCAGAAGTGATAAACAGATATTTAACAACCAGGGTGACATGAGAATGATTGAATTGGATCCTAGTCAAGCCACATACAACCAGAATAATCAACAGGCTGTCTATAGGGAATCTGTTGCTCCAACAAGGCTTCCAAAATGGCAGTCTTAGGGCACACGTAGTGTTACCAGACCCTGAGAGGTACCCAGACTTTAGGTTGAGGCCTCCTTCTACCAGTGTCTATTCTGCCACTTCTCCAAGCAACCCCCACCCCTTCAGCTCCCCACAAGAATGTCATGTGCAAAAATTAGTTCCCTACTGGAATCCAGAGCTGCAGGGACACTCGTTGCTTGTCGATCTAACCTTTTATTTCACAATAGGCAAAATTGGTTCAAAGGGGAAGGTAACTCACTGAAGCTAAGTAAAGCCAAGTCAGAACCTATCCCCCCTCTCCCAACCCTTCTGTCTACTGTGCTGCCCCAGGAGGATGGGCAGGAGATAGGAGCTCCACTTCACGGTGACGAAGCTGAAGTCCGGAGGTGACGAGGCTTGCAGGCTGGCTCCCAGTGCTCAGGACAGGGGCTGGGCAAGGTTGGAGTCTCCTGACTCCGCCGGCCATCTGTTGGCCGGCTCTTGCTTTAGATCCATCTCTTCCCGTCAGTCTTTTCCTTTCTCCCTCTTGCCCCCCGCTATTCTCATTTTCTGCTTCTCTCTTTACCCCTCCTTCTCAGACATTGCTTAAACCCTCTGAGAATCGCATCCTAAGGACTCTGCCGACTCCAGCCCTTGAACAGCACAGACTGCCCAAGCTGGTGAAGAGGAAGACAGCGGTGGTGCCGGTGGGTACTTGCTGAGCCCTTGCTCTGGGTCAGGCAAGAGGACTTGCCTCGATCGTCTCGTGTCACTCACAAACCAGCCTCATGGAGTAGTGCTGCGGCGGCTCAGCCATGAGGTGCCCCGCGTGTGTGAGACAATGCCAGAGTGTTCAGAGGAGCAATGAGTAGATCGGGAGAGCTTTGACCTCATCAGTGGATTAATCCAACGACAGGGACGAACTGGGTGGTCGCTGTAGGCAGTAGGGTGCGGCTGGAGGAGGTGGGTCCCTGGGCCTGTGCCTTTGGGGTTTCTATTTTGTCCCTGGGGAGCAGAGCTCTCTCTGCTCCCTTGTCGCCGTGTCCTGAGCTGCCTTCCTCTGCCATGCCCTTATGTCCAGATGTTCTGACCCACTTTGGGGCAAGCAGAGAATCAGCCATCTATGGGCTGAGACCTCCAAAACCATGAGCCAAAATAATTTTTTCCTCCTCTGCACTGTTCTTGTGAGGTCTTTTGGTGACAGCAACAGAATAGCTGATATAAATGAGTACCATGCTTACATTCATGAAAGGCCATTTATTTCATGTCCACCAAGTGCCAGGAGCTGACAGATTGATGAACACGTCACCTTGCACTGCTTAGGGACAGACATCCCTAAGACTTACCAGCTTAAAACAGTATCTCTGTGGACCAGGCACTCAGGAGTGACAGCAGAGTGGGTCCAGCTCAAGGCTTTTAGGGAGGTGACAGTCACAGTGTTAACTGGGGCGCAGTCACATAGAGGGCTGACTGGAGCTGGAAAATTGGCTTCCAAGGCAGTTCACTTCCACGGCTGGCGAGGTGGCGCTGGCTGGTGGCAGGAGGCCTCAGTTTCCCACGAGCTGACCTCCCCAGGCCAGCTTGAGTGCCTTACAATATGGCGGCCGACTTCCTTCAGAGCATGGGATCCAAGCAAGGGCAAGGTGGAAGCCGCAATACCTTTTATGATCTGGTACCTATTGCCTCCAAGGTCATTTCCACAGCATCCTCAGCATCCTGCTGTTGACCACAGGTCAGGCCTATTCTGTGGGGGAGAGATCTGTACAAGGGCACCAGTGCCAGAGTAGGGGTTCCTTGAGGAACATTCTAGAGGGTGGCCACCACGGTCCGTGATGACAGAGATATAGAAACTACCTTCACGGATGTCCATCGGGTCATCATGCCATTTTAACATTAGGGGAAACAAAATTCACATACACACACACACACACAATTTATTCAAGGTCCACATTTAGGCACCTCTGAAGGGCAGAGACATGAAACAGACACAAATGCACACCCAACAGACTTCCCCCTCTTTCCTACTACGAGGAAGCTGGGAATCCCAGAACGGCCCAAGCCACTGAAATTTCAGCTTGGCAGGATCCAGCACCCAAGGTTTGGCCAAACTCCAGCAACCTCACCCCTCCTGCCCTCTCTGTGGATCATTTGTTCCAAGAGCCTGGCTATAAATATCCACTTAGTGAAATGCCTTGCTCCTCGGGTACCCTTTCCCTGCCCCCCGGCTGCCTGCACCCTGCTCCAACAATGCCAGCTTGCAATCAGTCTGCAATCTGAATCCACTTTGCACCAACAGGCTGCCCAAGCTGGTCTGCTGGAGCATGCTGGCATACCCCCAAGACTGCTCTTGCAAGTTAATGGCACAGCAATAGCTTGTTAAAAACACTGATTGACCTTAAATAGGTGATGTTATCTGATCACTCACAGGCCACCCTGATTCTAGATCTTCTTCTTTCCTTTCTTTTTTCCTTCTTTGTTATTTTTTTAATGCCTGGGAGTCCCCACTGAGGTTTGGAGTCACCTGGGCTTAGGCAGAAGACCAGAGCCAGAGGACAAGGACACACAGGAACCTCTGTCACTGGCCCCCACTCCCAGTCCAGAGAAGCCCAGACTGATAATGGCCAAGAGGGCAGGGCTGGGGTTGGACTTCACCTCTCTGTTTTGTGCTTCCTTAAGACAGTCTCCCGTGGAGGGATGGACAAGATGGGGACCCCTCTTCTCCACAGTAGAAGACTCCTGCTAGGTTTGCTCTCCACATCCAATGCATCATGGAAAAGAAACCTTGGTACTTCTTTGGCCCTGAGTATTGTTTACAGTCCATGTTTTCTTTTCATGCTTCCTCTGCTTGATGGCTAGCAATAATAAAAGTAATTACTGAGTAATAACCATAAAAAGTAATTGCTTATCATTACTGAACCTATGCGATGGGGCCAGCCGCTGAGCTAAACCCTCACATTCATTATCACAAGGAATATTCACCTCCTGTTGCAACAAAGAAACTCAGGATCAGAAAGGGGATGTTAGTGGCCCAAGGACACACAGCAGAGTCTGGGCATCTGCATCCTGGCAGCTGGCAATCCAGGACAAGACCATTTCCCCTGAATCACACTGGAAGGTGGTGGTCACCCAAGGGCCTCTTTGCAGAGGGGCTGGTGGAGGATGATGGCATTTCTTTTCCTGTCTGACCCTTCTCCAGGTCCCAGTGAGGAAATCCCTGTCCCCTCTTGCTGTTGAACTCGAATTCCACTCCTCAATTAAGACAAGAACGTCACTCTGCAGGCCTTTGTTGTGCCCCTCAGTTTGTGCACATGGAGATCAGTTGTCCATGGTGCCACGGGGTGGCTTCTGGAGAGGACAGGTTTATGAGGAAGTTTGAAACAAGTCCCACTGAACTTTGAGGGAGGAACAATCCTGTTGTGATAGTTCCTTGAGCTCAGTCCACAGCATCCACAGCCCTCTTCGCTCAGGACTGAGAAAATCAAGACATAACATGGGGATCAGAACAACGGGTTAAAATCCTTGAAAAGGCATTCATGTGCAGGTATTATGCAATTACTGTATGCCAGGTACTCCATGTGGTTCATCTCTGGCCCTCCCAGCATGCCTATAAAGGAGACTGTATCTACCTGTTTTAAATGTAAGAAAGCTGAGCCTCAGAACATTCTAGGCCTGTGGTTTCCACTTGGGTACCACCAAGGGCTCAGTCGAGGTGGGGCAGTGGGGATGGGGCAGTGCCAGGTCCACAGAGCCTCTGTACACTCTTCAGTCTGAGCAATGCCCATAATCTCAGATTAATTTTTTTGAGGGGGCAGGGGACAAGATTGCGGAGTTAAAATTTTAAAAATTAGAAAGCTTACTTAATCAGATCATAAACCAATACTCCCCCGGGTGGGGAGCAATTTCCTTGGTCAGCTTGGATTGCCCACCAAATAACAGATATGCACTGAGTGTCGAGTCCCTGAGACGGGTCAGACCCTTCGAAGGTATGATTTCATCAGCCAGGGACCCAGAAGTCATTGCTTATGACCCCCAATTTGCAAGGGAGCTGAACCTAAGGGAGATGAAGTTCTTACTCAAGGTCACGGCAGGTTGAAGTGTCAAGGTTGGTACCTAGAGAGTTTGTCCAAGGTCGTATCAAAATCATGCCACCCCACCCCCCAAAATGTCCACATCTGAATCCCTGCACCCTGTGCGTATTTTGGGTCATATGGCAAACAAGACTTTGCAGATGCAATTAAGTTAGGGATCATGTGATGGGGAGATGACTCTGGGTTGTCCCCAGGGTCACCACGGGTCCTTAGAAGAGTCCAGGAAAGGTCCTTCATGATGGAAGCGCAGCCCAAGAAAGATGAAGATGCTAAGCCGGTGGCCCCAGAGATGGGGGACAGTCCTGTGCCCACCTCCATCTCAGGGCCCTGGAAACCCATTTTGGACACCTGACTTTTGAAATAATGGAGGTATGTTGTTGGAAGTCACAGAGGTCAGGTTATTGACAACCACAGAAAACTAACCCACGCGGTCACTCTGAATCACCAAACTGAGGCTGCTCTTGCCCTTTACTGCCGGAGTGATTTTTAGTCCCGAAGCACCCAACGCACCCTTTTCCTCCCTGCTAGCGAGGCGCTGGAGGGGGTTCTCCACACAGGCGCCGCCGGGAGGAGGAGCGGGTCACCTGGCCCAGCAGCCCTGGATGCAGGGCAGCTGGGAGAAGGGCAACCGCGGAGCTTCGGCCTCCTCACCCTTGGGGGACCCTGCGTCCCCTGTCAGCATTCATGGGAGAGAGAGGGAAGGATTCCGCGGGGACACGGCTACCTCTGTGGGGTCGCTGGGGCTGTTGGGGGTCTTCAGCCACCTCCTGGGGGCCGCAGGCTGACAGGCGCCTGGCCACCCTGTCATCCGGGTCCCCTGACACGTGGCTTAATGGAGCGGTGAGTGGCAGTCGTCTGGAGCCCTGCAATCAGCTCGTTAGGAGTCCTGGGCTGGCACCGGGAGGACACAGGGGCCCCAGCTGGAGACAGAGAGATGGGTCTTTGGAGGCCTGGCGGTGCCTCTGCGGGCCTCAAGGGGACGGGGTGGCCCGGCTGCCACCGATCAATGGCTCCTCTGGCGGCCTCCCCTCCCCCCCCCTGGCCCGCCACCCACCGCCCACATCGGGGCGCCAGGCCCACATCGGGTCCTCGGCAGCTGTCCGTCAAGCGCCATGAAATATTCATCGGTTTGATCTTCTTCAGGGACCTGCCCTGATGGGGACAGAATGGTCTTTATAAACTTGTAAAGGCGGGACTGAGGGAGGGGGAGGGGAGCGGGGCCGGAAACAGCCATGCTGCGGAGGCCGGTGGAGAAGCCCCGGGCCTCCCTCACCCAGCGCCCCAAGACCCCCTCCATCCCACCTCTGTCGCACCCACCTGCACCCCAAGCTGTTGCCATGTCTGCTCCCCAGGCCCTGGCTGACCTCAGGCCCAGCTCCCATGTTCACAAAATTCATGGACGACCTGGACAATTACATCCCCCCCCCCCCATAGTCTGACTTTGAGCAATAACTTCTGTGAAATCGCAATGCTGGTTATACTTTTTTTCTAAAATATATTTTATACTATAATATGTAAATATAAGCATATAAATCTATAGTGTTTATATTATATATAATATAAAGGATATAGTGTCATTATTACTTTACATACAAATATATTTTATGTATTATTCTGTGTATAATATATATTATTATACATATTATATATTTTTTTAAAATCACCTGGGTACATAGTCCATCCTGGGGTGTAGATCTTAATTACTCCTTACAACACCTTCAAGAAAAAGGTGTTACTGTCTCCAATTGCAACGACCAGAGATCGCTGTGGCCCAGAGGGGTTCAGTGCCTTGTCTAAAGTCACACAGCAACCATGGGCCTGATCCTGAGTTCAGTCCTGGGCATTAGAGTTTACAAGCAGGAAAATGCCTTTTGGAAGAAGTCACTGGTTCCGAAAGCATTTTGGCGAAACTCTTTGAGGAGAATTTCCACCTTCTGCTTTGCGGTCTGCAGTCAGTGGTGACCCTTTCTTGGGCTCTTGGTCAAGTTATAGAGCCATTGAGAGAGGAGCCCTTTCTTGTTCAGTCCCCACCCCTCCAAGTCGCAGAGCCCAGCGGCTGCTTCTTGGGTGAACACACATACAGCTGAGAAGACACCTACTTTCTTTGTGTCCCTCCTTCCCCAGGTCGGATCTGTCACCAGCAGGACAGGCCTGTCCCCATCTCACCGCCCCCTCCCAGACCAGGCGAAGCTGCCCCTCTGACCTGAATGCTGGCAGCAGCCTCCTGAGGACAACCCAGCTTCCCTAGAGGGTGCGACCCCTGACTGGTCCTCATTTTCTCTGCAGTCGTGGTGACTTGAGGATGGAGGCCTGATCAGAGCACCCCGCCAGCTTCCAGATGGCGCCCATCCTATTAGGACAACATCCAACCTGTCGCTTGGTCCCCTGGGTGTGGCTCTGTCCACTGCCCGGCCAGCTTTGCCACCACCCCCATGCCCCAGGCTTCCTCCGAACCTCGCAGGCTGCTCCTGCCTCAGCCCCGTCCCCTGTCTAGAATGCATCCCGCCCCTCTGTCCCACCGCGGCTCCTGGTTCCCCTCTGATTACTCCATCCTAAGACGCCGCGCCGGTTTCACGCCCGGGGAAAGCGCTGCGCTGTGTCCCAGAGACTCGGAGGATGCAATTCCAGCTCAGCATCCCCAGCCACACACACACACACACAGACACACACACACACACACCTGCCATTGGCCTGGAGCAATCTTTCTATGCCCGGGCCTCAGTGTCCTCCCCTGGTTAAAGGAGGAGCCTGCAGCTCAGCAAAGTCCATGTGTTAGTCTGAATCCTCCAGCAACACGCCAGGATTAAACACCCGAGTTTCATGAGAGGAAATGCCCACGAGAAGGAAGATGGGGAAGGAGTCGAAGCAGATTAGGGAAGGATAAGGGATGCAGCCTCAGGCTTAGTTGGGTGCCCGGGTCAGCTGTCACGGGTTGGGCCCGCCCCCGCAAATCCCTCTGCGTGCACTCATTGGCTGAGAGCCCCCTTAGGGGCGTGGCCTTGGCCCAGCCGCCTGCTGGAGGGATAGGTAGGTAGGTTGGTGCATTATCCGTGGTGTTCGGTAGGGGCCTACCAGCTGCATACCACTGTGGCCTTCATGGGTCCTGTTGGTAGAAAAGCGAGAGTAATCGACATCCTACTCCCTCCCACCCCGCCCTATGGCATCGTGTCTCTGCCTCACCTTCCTCTATAAAATGGGGCCTACTTCTCACTCCCGGGAGGCGTGACCTAGATAAAGACAAGGTATTATTCTTGCCAGGACGTTAGCCCCTTTGGAATAAGCAGAGTTTAGCTCCGCCTCTCCTCAGTTGCTGAACCAATGCAGTCTGCTCAGAGTTGCAGTGCAATGTCCCCATTAAGAGTGGGACCTGCCCTCATACATTGCTTTGGGTGAAGAAGCCAGTATGGAGGTAGTACCTAAACATAGAATTAACATTTGACCCAATAATAATAGGACATGAGCAGGATATTTGTACAGGAATGCTGATGGCGGCATTATTCATAATGGCCAAAAGGTGGAAATCACCGCAGAAGAATGAACAGGATGTGGTATATCTATACAATGAAATATTATTTACCCCCAAAAAAGAAGATTCTGATATTTGTCACAATAGGTATGAACCTAGGGGACATTCTGCCAAGTGAAATCAGCTGGACATGAAAGAACAAAGACAAGACGATTCCACTTGGGTGAGGCATGGAAGTCGTCAATTCATAGAAACAGGAAGTAGATAGTAATAGGAGTCCAGAGTTGATAGGGCAGTTAGTGTTTAATGGCTCAAAAGTGTCACTTTGGGGGTTGATAAAAGTGTTCTAAAACTGGAAGACAGCAACCGTGTCAAATACAATTAATGCCATTAAATGGATTACACTCTATGTACCATTTCTCAAAATGTATGAATGCATTCTACTGTCATGTACAACTAATTAGAATGAATACAATCTAAAACAACTCTAAAAAAAGGGGAAATAAAGTCAGTTTGATGTTATATACATTTACAATAAAAAAAAAAAAAAATAGGGTCCTTAGAGCCAGCCTAACTAGCTCAAACTCAGCCATTCCACCCTGGCGTGGACCTTCTCCTCGTGCCCCACGTCCGTCCTCATCTCTGAAGTGCAGAGCGTGGTGGCCCCAGCGTTGGCAGAGAAGACGATCCCGCGAGGCATCGGCGTGTGGTCCTCCGGTGCGCCCGGGCTGCCGAGCAGGAGTGGGAAGATGACTGGAGGACCGCAGGTGTCCAGGTGGCTCCGAGCACCGGAGCCTTCCAACCCTCTCCCACCGAGACACAGTGGCCGCATGAGCCCTTCCTCCGAGCAGACGCCGGCCGGCCAGAGCGCCTGCGAAGCCGAGACTCCCCGACCGTGGGAGGCGCTCCTCTCCCCAGTAGGAGGAGGCCTGGCCTGGCCCTGGGGCTGGGCCAAGAGGTCAGCGTGACCTCGTGTGATTGCTCCCCGCCGCTTCCTCCCCGGCCCGGCCTCCCACCCGCTAACCCTTTGCAGACCTCCGAATAAGCGGGACTCTGTTAGGGCCCGGCCTTCAGGTGCCGCCACCCAGCTGCTGCGCCCGCCGGCCGGCCAGCCCTCCAGGCAGGTGGGCCCCGTGCCGGAAAGCTCCCGCACTTCCTCCAGCGCCACCGGGGTCAAGGATGACGGCTAATTGGAGGATTCTGGGCTGATGCCTGTCTCCGGCTTCCTGCCACCTTGCATGGGGAGGTCACTCCGGGCCAGAGCCCTCCACCACCCACCCACCCCCGCTGCTGCAATGCAATGCGAGTTCATTCTGGTGGCAAATGCTACCGGGGCCCCGATGTTCGATTCTTGCCCCATTTTTTGCCACTGGGATCTAACCCCTCAACATTCCCCAAAACTCCCGTGCTCAACCTTTAAAAAGCACGGAAGAACTGAGATAACCACTGTAATAACACTCTCCTGCTTCTCTGCACCTAGTTTGCATCGTTCCTTGAAATCTGGGCAGGCTGAGGGCTGTTAACAACCAACCTCTCAAACTCAGGGGCTTCACTCTGGGTCAATACGGATGTGCTCTGCTCCTTCAGGAACCTGGGCTCCTTTTCTCCTGTGCCTTTGCCATCTTCTCGGGCAAGAGTTCTCAAACTTGAACATGTATCAGAATCCCGTCGAGTGTTGCTAAAGCTCAGGCTGTTGGCCCCACCCCCAGGTTTTTGATTTAGTGGTTCCCGCATGGACTTCCAGGATTTGTTTTTCTAACAAGTAGAAAGAGATGCTGACGTTACTGGTCCAGGGACCACACTTTGAGAACCAAGGCTCTCAGGCATGAGAACCTTCAGATTGCTGCTGCATCTGACTGACAGGCGAGGGGCTAAGGGCATGGAGGATTGTGTAGGAGTTCTGAAGAGTTAAGACCCACATTCCATTGGCCAGAACTCCATCACATGACCCTCCCTGAACTGCAAGGGAGCCTGGGAAGTGTGGCCTACAGGTGTTTCCTGGAAGAGTAAGGGGGCGGAGGCTTCCAGCCAGCCCTGCAGCATTCTCCGTCCCGGGCGCTCTCTCCAACCATCCCACAGCCCCTCATAGAAGAAGGGGTGCTTATGTGCATGGATGATGCTTGTTCACCCCTCTTTCCATGAGCTGGGTGTTGCTATCCACACCTTACAGGTGGGAAGTGAGAGACCATGGTCACCCGGCCAGCCCAGAAGTGACAGAGCCAGGATCCACACCTTCCATCGGCTAGGCGCTCGGCTGATCAGGCCTGACCTGCAAGAAGGTGGCAGGGCACCAGGGCAGATTCAGGAGTCACAGCCAGTGACACAGAGGCCACTCCTACCCGTGAGACAGAGTGAGGGCGTCTGTGATCCTGAGGCTCACAAGGAAGGGAAAAGCAGTCTCCGGAGCGGGACGTTGAGGAAGGAGCTGGTTTCCACAGATGGAGTCAAAGCAGACACTTGGAAGGCAGGATGAGGACCGCATGGTGCAGATGAGGAAACCGAGGTTTTGCACAGCAAGGACTTGGCCGAGGTCCCACAGCCACGAGCAGCTACAGCGTCTGACTGCCCGTCAGCCCCGGCCCTTGGTTCAACGCGGCTGCGTCCTGCTGGGCTGGCCAACTGCTCCCCGCCTATCGCTCACTCCGGGCAGCCGGTCTGACTCTGCAGGCAACGGTGGCTTCCAGCAGTTAGACAGACAGAGCGACGTCCACATCCTACCCTGCCTCGCCCTGCCAGGGGACACGTGTCTTCGATCTCTCTGAACCTCAGTGTCCTTATCTGTAAGATGGGGCTGATAAGAGTGCCCACCTCAGAGGGAAAGTGGGAAACCTAAGCGGGCTAATGCCTTCAGCAATCCGTCCAACAGTGTTTGTCGAGTGGCTACTATGCACCGCCACTATTTTAGGCAAAAGCCAAGAAACACACCTAAAAGGATAAGTAAGTCAGTAGCTTAGGATGTTCAGTGAAGCTGAGTGGTAGGGAGAAAAATGGAGCCAGGTTAAGGGGGTCCCATCCTGGAGGTTGGAGGTGGGGTTCCTCTTGTGCAGTAGAGACCAGGGAAGGATGAAGAGGGACTGTTGAGGACCCAGGGCAGAAAAGAGATGGTCCGAGATCAGAGGGGCATACAAAGCAGCTGGGTTGCTGGGCGACATGGACAGCTTTCTGGAGGTTGGTCAGGAAGCTAAAGGGAGGTCAGCCTGGTGGAGGGCGGTCATAGCGGTCAAGGATCTCCCGAGAAATCGAACCAAGCGATTTATTCCAAGGAATTGACTCCCCACTTATGGGACTGGCAGAATCCAAAAGTGACTGGGCAGGCCAGCAGGCTGGAACTCAGGCAGGAGCTGTGGGTGCAGTCTTGAGGAGGCATTTCTTCTCCAGAAACCTCAAATTTTGCACATACTGTCTTTGACTGATTAGACGAGGCCCACCCAGATCCTTCACCTAAAGTACACAAGTTGTAGGTATCACACAGTCACATCTCCACTGATGTGTGATTGAATATGGGCCCAGCGAGCACAGCTTACTCCCCACCCCAGTGGGTCTCCAAGCAGGCGTAACCCCCAGGCAACGGCAGAGAGGTACATCCATCTGGTGAGTTGGGCTCATTCCAGGCATGTTTAAGGGAGGCAGGGAGGTTGGGCCCAGCAAGGGCGGAAGTACGGGAATGTATACTGCTGGGTCTTCAAAATCCAGCTGGCGGAGGTGGAAGAGAGGAGGTGAAGGACAGGGAGAAGAGTCACTGGGATCCCCTGTGGGTTTGGGAAGTGTCGGAGGTGGCACTGTAGAGGGGGTTTGCTGGAAGGGGCAGGCCCGAGCCACGAGCACCCAGGTGAGCCGAGGCAGGCCCAGGACTCCACACCTCCCGTGGACAGACACACAGCCTCAGTCTAGAGCCCGGCAGGTGCCCGGTACAGGCCACCCCGGTTCTCACGTCGCCGCTTCCCAGGCAGATGCTAAGGGCTGGGTGGGTTGGTGCATGTCTGGTTTTGAAGCAGGTCAAGCCTCCGCCACTCAACCAGCTGTGTGACACTAGTGACCTCTCTGAACCTCAGTCTCCTCATCTGTAAAGTGAGGCCCCTTGCTGAATGCACTTCTAGGATCACCGGGAGGCTCACGGAACCCTGAGAGGATCCTGGTAACTGCTTCCCAAGCTGGTCTTCCATGTCTACCCAGCACAGGTTCTGACCCCTGAAAAGTCACAGCAAGGTACTGTCCCTGTGTTGTCCTAGCTTGTGTGACTGTAAGGTGCTTAGAGGGGGCCAGAGACTGAGTTAAGGAGGCTCTATCACATTCAACTTCTAGACAGCGGGGCTGTTCTAGATCCGGGGTGACCCACAGACCAAATCTGCCACACCACCTCACTTCCTATGACCCATGAGCTAATACTGATCATTTGATCCAATTGACAATTTAGTAAATTAGATAATATTAATCAATGGATATTTTCAATGACTGAAAAACAAATCAAAAGAGAAAACCATTTCCTGACACATGACAATGATACTTAGAGAATTCGGTGCCTACAAATAAAGTTTTATTGGCACACGGCCCGCCCATTCAATTGCATATCGTCTATGGCTGTTTTCATGCTGTAACGGGAGAGTCGAGAGGTTGGGAGGGTGGAGCCAACCACACCAAAATATTGAAAAGCAGAGCAAAGTTTACTGGCCCCAGGTAGAAAGCATCATTTTCCCACCTTGACTGGGCATCTGAGCCAGGTAGAGAATGTACAATGTGCAAATTCCTTGGCTCCAGCGTCTAGTGCTGATCATAAGGCTGCGCTGCTGGGCACAGAAATCTGCATTTTCCTAAGTAGCACTAGCTGCACGGGCTTCTTTTTCTGCTTTGAGCCAGATGCTAAGCGCTTGTTGTGCCTCATTACATTGGATCCGGGTGGACCGCTCCCTCTACACAGAGGAGAAAACCGAGGGTCCCAGTGGCGGGTGGTGAAGAGCTTGACCTCACGCCCAACCCGGGAGATGCTTGCTGGTCCTCTTTGTGGCTGTGCAGAGGAATGTGCCCACCCGTCCGCTGCTGACGCCTGGGCCTTTGTGCTGGCAGAAATGTCTTCCTGTCTTTCTCTGGTTGTGTTTTCCCCGGATCCTGTGGGCTGAGCTGCATCCCAGGGGGCTGCCTCGCCCTGGGCTGTGTGTGGCGTCCCGGGGAGGCAGGGGGTGGGCAGAGCCGGCTCCAGGCCGGGCTGTGATTTAATAAGCAGACACTTAGGGCCCCGATGCTGGGCGCAGCCCATGTGGACAGCCCTCTCCGCTAATTGTCCATTGGCTGCCGCCGTCGGGCCGGCGTCTCCGGGCTCATTAGGAAGGGGAAGAGGGGGGTCTGGGAAGAGCCTCCTCCAGCTCCCGCGGCTGCAGAGATTTTTATCACACTGGACAGCACGGTCGCATTCGCCGCTCTCCAGGAGGATCAAAACAAGGCCAGTGCTGTCCTCGCCCCAGGCGTGGCTTAGAAAGGACACAGCACTGGGGTTCAAATCCAGGCCCAAGCTGTGTGACCAGGAGCTGGAAACGCCAAAGCTCCGAGCTTCGATTCCTCACCTGCAAAATGCTGCTGAAGCTCATCTCCGCACGCAGGGGCCCCAGGTGTGGGGAGCCGGGCAGCCCGGGTCCTGATCCAGCTCCCCAAGGGCTGAGCTGTGACTTGGGCAAGTGACTGCACCTGTCTTTGTCTAGGGAGCCTCATCTCCAAACAGCAGATGATAAGAGTACTCCCCAACAAGGTCGCCGTGAGGATAGACTTGCGCTGGCAACCCTGCTTGACCCGAGTCAGTAGGTGCTCAGTAAAGAGAGTTATTTTTATTTATTGGTGTCTCTTTGGGGTGGTTAGAAAGTAGCAGAGCCTGGTTGGCTACTGGCCCATCTCCCCGAGCCTCCCCTGGGCTCCCAACAAGAGAGATGGCATCCCCTCACCTCCCTCCCAGTTAGAGTCCCCCAAAGCATACCCTGAGCTGAGGATAGTGCATCTGGAAGCTGCCCTGGAGAACCGTAGGGAAGAATTCGATTGCAAAGAGGAGATTTAAGGTTTATAGCGAAGCCTAATTCTTCTCCCGTTAAGTCTGGGCTAGACTTAACTTCTTATGAAACAAAAAGAAAGTGACTTCTGAGACTAATTCATAAGAGACACTTGAGCTTTTCTGGCGGACTCAGCAACCACGTCAGGAGACATTCAGACAGCCCTGTGGAGAGGCCCACGCCATGAGCAGCTGAGGCCCCCAGCCAAGGGCCACGGCTGTGAACTGGGAAGCAGATGCCCCAGCCCCTGTCAAACCTTCAGATGCAACCACAGCCCGGGGCCAACATCTTGATCGCAACCTCACAAGAGATCCTGCGCCAGATCCACTCAACTACACCGTGTCTGAATCCAACTCCACTGCAAAATAACACATATCCATTGCCTTAAGTCACTAAGTTTTGGAGTAACTTGCTCTACAGCAATACATAACTGATACCTGGCATTATGGAGCAGATTCCCAAGTTGATCAACCGGAAACTCGAATTCCTCTGGGGAATTCTCCAAGTCTCTCCAGAGTCGGCCTCAGAGGTATACCCCGCAAAGAATAAAGAAGCAGGGGTCTTAACTCCCCAGCATTTCTACTGTACCCTTCACTGAGACCAAGAGAAAGTCCTCGAATAGCAAGCCTCAGCTGTCCGCAGTTGGCGCCATGGGTATGCACTTGAACAGCGAATGCAAGAGAATATGGGGATAGGGTCTGATAGAGTGGTGTTTGTCCCAGAATTTCCAGCTGTAAGCCACTTCCTGAATTTCTCCTTTTTCCATAAAAGTGATTCATTAAAAGCATTTAACTAAAGTGACTTCTTTTGTGTAGCTTTTGAAGATGTTTCATAAAAATAAATCCACAAATCAGAAGAATGCACAGTTGGAGAAAATTGAAGGGTTTTTCTTTGTTTGTTTCTTTAATAAACTTACTGATTAGTGCCATAAAAGCAGAATACAAAATAGCACCTTATTCTGACATTGAACGTAACCCAGTACAATTAAGCCATGGGGTCTCGTGAAATGGCATTTTTATATTGCCCCATAAAATACCTAATATCGAACTTTGTAAATTACATCAATGCCTTTGAACAAACACTGAGTTCTTTTTAATAAATAAAATGCTCAAAATTATTTCCTGGAAGTACATTTTAGACATTAATAACTGGCTTCAAATGAAATTCTGTTTCATAGCGATAAGCAAATGTAATTGCTGCAAACGAAAACAGTCTGTAAGGCTTACCTGCTCCAGAGAGGAAATAAAATATCGAGCTAATGTAGCCATCAAGATATATAACCTGCTACTCTTTGAATAAACCAAATTCCATCCCTAAACACAGAGAGCTCAGAAATTCAGACTCAAGGACATAAATATAAGGTATTTCCTGGAATTAGTTTCATATGTTTTATACATTGCAGTTATCAATTGATCTGACACAATATCTTAGCCAGTTTAAAAATTACATATTGTGCATCAGGAAAAGCATACATTTTCATGACATCTGGTACTCTGTGCTACAAAAAACATATACTTACTTATTTTAAGTTAAAAAATCAATATGTCCACATCATTAATAATAATAACCCCAATAGCATAAATCTCCAGTTCATTCCTTACGCCAGGGGTCAGCACACTATAGCTAGAGGGGCCACAGCCAGACCACTGCTTATTTTCCTACTCCCACAAGCTCAGACTGGTTTCACATTTTTAAATGGTTGGGAGGGAGGGAAGCAAGAGAAAGATATTTTGTGATAGAGGAAAATTATAAAATATTCAAACTTTAGTGTCTATTGATAACATTTGATTGGAACTCAGGTATGCCTGTTGATTGGCGTATTAGCTATGGCTGCCTTGGGTCATGCTCACGAACGTGAATCCTTGTGGCAAAGATCTTATGACCAAAAAAGCCTAAGATACTTATTATAAGACCCTTTACAGAACAAATTTGCAGTCTCTTGATCTACTTAATTCCAACTTCATCTCTAAGAAATTAAAAGGCAAAGTCTTTTAGGGGCAAGGGTCCTTGAAAAGATTAACAAGTACTGATTTTATCCATCACTCACTGCCCAGGAAGACAGGTGTGGCTCTGGGGTGTACTATCTCCATGGAAACCCTCAATCTGCTTCCCTGCAGGCGACCCAAGCACAGTGTTCTCTTTCCCTATAGACTTGATTTGTCTGAGGGTGAACTATATAAATCACCTTCCCTATCTACTTTATTTTAACCTCTGGAGACACAGATATGAACAAGCAGAAAAGAACAAACCCAGATTTGGTAAATTAGGTGGGAAGCAGGTCATGGGCAAATCCTTTGGCCTTCACTGTCTACTATAGTCACTTCTGAACTTGGCAGATCTTGTTTGGCCCTTGTTCACCTGAAATCACCTTTAAAATTATTGTATTATTTAAGTTTTCTTTTGAAAAAAATTATTTATTTTTAAGTCCAGAACCTATGTGAATTTTTTTTAAATTATGAAAGGACACAAATAGGCAAAACTTACACATTCCCCAAGGTAGTGTCCTGTTGATCTTTTGTTATCTTGTCTTCTAGGTCCCTTTCCAGCATTCGGGTGATTTTGAACCCGTGTGGACATTCTATGTCGGTCAGTAGACTTCTGCAACATTTCACTAATGCATGATCTTTCATTTATTTTACCCTTCCCCAATTGCTGGACATTTCAGCTGTTTTCTGGTTTTTTTTTTTTAAAAAAAAAAACATTTTAAATATCACACAGATGAGCATCTGTAAAACCAAATCACTAAACTCATCCACAAGTATTTTCTTAAAAAACAACTGAAAATCCAGTACTGCTCACTCCAAAAGAATACATCTTGTAAAGATTCCAGATCATGAGAATGCTTTTGGAAAAGTTCCTTCCTTCCATCATGGGGTAGCCGTGGAAGTTACACAGGCACAGACACACACACGCATGCAGGCACACACATGTTTTGGCAGGTTTTTGATGACCTACTGTGTGCCAAGAACTTTCTAGATACCACAAATGCAAGCAAATAAATTTTGCAGAGAAAAACATCAGACAAAATTCCTTGCCCGTATGGAGTTTATAGTAGTAGTACAGAGAGACAATAAATAAAGGATGTAGTAAATGGCAATAAATACTACAGAGAAAGAAAGGGGCATGTGAAATGTTGAGGTGGGGAAGGAATGGTAATATTAAGTAGGACCAACAGAGAAGGCCTGACGGAGAAGGGAATACTTTACAAAAGGAGAGTCTACGGGAATGTCTGATGGAAGAGCCTTCCAGGGGGAAGGAGGAGCGACTACAAAGTCCCTAAGGCAAGAAGTTGTCTTGGGGGTTCAAGCAACATCAAGGAGACCAGCATGGCTGGAGCAGAGAGACATAGCAGATGAGGTTTAAGATGCACGGCGTGGGGTCATCCTAGAAACCTGGCTTTGACTGTGGATGAGGTAGAAATCTCTGAAAGGTTTAGAGCAGAAAATGACATGATTTTTTGTCTTAGCAGAACATGTAGCCTCGTGCTGAGACTAGATCTAACGAGGAATACCAATGGGAGCAGAAAGTTTGCAGAGCAGGCTGTTGGAATAATCTAGAAAGAGAATGGTGGAGATGGCCAGCAGTGGGAGCACTCAAGGGGATATTCTGAATACACATCAGATAGAAACCCAGATGCCTGGATGGATGGGTGGGTGGATGATGGACAGATGGACTGATGGATGGATGGATGGATGGGATAGGAGACAATCCATCATTCTTAAGTGAGCTTCTCAAAATGTGGGAGAAGGCCAGTGAGATTCTTAGGATCATCTAGAGAGGATGCACACAGGACATTCCCCTTCCCCGTGAAATTGACCATTCTAGAATGACCGTCTCTCTCTCTCTCGCTCTCCCCAACAATCCTGGAGGGAGACAATATCATACCCAATTTTTAGAGGAGGGAAACTGAGATGCAGAGACGTCGCACGCTCGAGGTCGGAACAGCTAGCTAAGTGGCAACATTCTCTCCCCTTCCACCTCTTTGGCATAAATGCGGTAGCCCAAGAATGAGGAAGAATGTCCCCCAAGAAAATTATGGGATAACAGAAGGAAACAACAGAGGAGGGGGGTCGGGGGGAGAAAGAAAGAAATGCAAACAACCAGCCAGTTTCTTTGTAAGTAAAAGGAACAGAGGCGGAGGCAAGGAGTTAATCAAGAGCGTCACTTGAAAGGAGACAAATAAAGATCTTTCCGTCTGAGATGACCCGATAGGACAGAGTGGAACCTGGGCCTGCGTGTCAGGCGTTCTCCCAGGCTGCGGTTATTTATCTGCTGAAGCTCTTGTTTTTTCCCTCCCTTTAAAGCAAAGTGCGCAAACACTCTTACTTCAAAGGGAAAAATCCTCATAAATGTCATTTTACTGCCGGCCTAGAAGAATAGCATCCACAGACGCTGAAAGTGGGGTGGGTGCGGGGACCCCGGGCACATGTGTGACTAAGAGGGAAAACACTCCCTGGCAGCTGAGGGTGGAAGAGGGGCCGACCTTGAACAAGCCGGCCAGCTCAGCACATGGCCCGGGCAGCTCAGAGCACCGAGCCGCCTCGGTTAAATCCCGAATCTGCTCCTTTAGCCATAACTCCGAGTCTTGGTTTCTGCAACGGGAACACAGAAGTGATTTAATAGTCACCCCTGCAAAGGGGTGAGAATTTTAAATCAGTAATAAATGTGAAGTGCCCGTCACCTAAGTCCTCAGCAGCCGGCATCCCGGGTCATCTCAGGTATGAATGGAACCGGGTCCAATGTCCCCAACGGCTAAAGTGCAGGCCTCATCAGATGACTCTCCTACACTTAGCTGGCCGAGAAGTGCCTTCTCTATGACCGTCCCGATTCATCGACTCGTGCGTGAGTTGATCGATTGATAAACGGGTTGATTCCATAGGCACTGGTTGAACACCTACTCTAGCCACAGTCCCATGGAAAGGAATTTGGAGCATGACAAGGGACATCTTCCTGCCTCCTTGGTGTCCACACAACAGTCTGGAGTCTGTCGACTTCCTGTGCCAAATCATCCTCAAAACTCATCCAGGGAAACGTCCTCCCAGTATTTCTATTTCGAAATTCATCACCTGGTTGAGATTTTTATTGCTTTTGTTCCAAGAGAGTCTAGTTGCAGTTGTTCACTTTTGCTCAATCACTCTGTGCATGCATTCTAAAAAATACTTTGGCCAGGGCTCACACCTGTAATCCCAGTGGCCGGGGAGGCTGAGGCAGGAGGATGGCAGTTTCGAGGCCAGCCTTAGCAGTTTAGTGAGGCCCTCATCGACTTAGGGAGACCCTGTCTCAAAATAGAAAAGGGGTTGGGGATGTGGTACCGTGGTAAAGCACCCTTGGGTTCAATCCCTGGTACAAAAAAATAATAATAACTTGGTCCAGGATACAGTTTTCATTGGGGGAATTCAACATAACTTCTTTGTGGTTTTACAGGGAGTAGGAGTGTATGGAATGGGGGTATATCCCCAAATCTTCGTAGTTTTGAAGGATGAGGACAAAACAGCCTCACTTAGGAGATACGGTAATGTTGTAGCAGAAGCTATTGAACGAAGGTGGCCCTAAGCTTAAATTTTGGGTGAAATATATGAATTGCAGAGAGATTCTTCAGGAACGAAGCTAAAAGGACCAAAGAACCCAAATAAGCTCACACTTCAGGGATCCGATAGAAAGTCAGATCCATACTCTCCAACTGTGATCCCTAACCGCCACTTTGGGGTGGGTGATAACTACTCACAGTTGTGGAGTGTCCATCATACACCTGACCTGAGATGCACAGCACCATTGTCCCATCTGGGGCTCAGAAGGTTCTAGAAACGCCCAGGGTACACGGTTAGCCACGTGGGGAAGCCAGTACTGCCAGCACACGCCTCTTTTCTGTGCTGGGTGCCATTCAGATCTGGATATCAGCAGCACGGGTCAATGTCACATCAACACACAGTTCTCCATAAGCACGGGAGGAATGAGAATCCCAGCTGAAAGGACCACGCTTCCAACTCTGGGAAGATAGCTAAGCAAACTCCAGCAGTTATGGGACGGAGGGTTATACCTCCATTCAAAACCAAGAGCCCCCTCAGAATTCAGTGACCGCAGTCTCTTACCTTGTCTCCTGGCTGCTGCCCAGTCTGTGTCCTTTACGGTCTGTAATAAACACAGGTGTGCCTTACAATAAAAATCACAAGTCAATTAATAAAACCGCGGCACTCAAAACCTTCCAGGAGCTTCTACATCCTAATCTTAGCAAAAGTCAAAGTTCTGACCTCGAACTGCAGGTTGTACAAAGTTCAGGGTGTCTTCCTGACACTTTCCAACACCTCTCACTCACTTCCAGCCCCAAGGGTGTCCAGGAGGCTCCTGGAGGTGCCCACTGTGCCCATCCCAGGGCCAGTACCCCTGTGGTCCCTGTCTGGATGCTCTATTTGCTTCCTCTCTTGTCTCCTTCAGTCCTAGGCCCAGGAGACTTTTTTGTTAATCAGGCCTTCTCCTGATTGAAATACACACACACACACACACACACACACACACACACATGCACATTCACACATGTGATCCTCTCTCACTTAATTTTTCCTCCATCGTACTTATTACTCTCTCACTCGCATCTACATATTTTATGTATTTGTCTTGTGTATTATTTCCCCAACTAGAATATGAGGCCTCCAAGGGCAGGTATCGTACTCCGCGTTATTGACTGCTGGGTCCCCAACACCGAGCAGAATTACCAGCTCCCAGCAGGTGCTCCAAAAGTATGTGTCGATTGATGGAAGGGAGGGAAAGAGGGAGGCGGGAGGAGGAAGGGAATGATGACATAAATGATCAATGGAAGCATTGCATTCCTTTCGTGGAATATACGCTTGTATAAAAGAAGAACACACACCAAGTATCAGTCTGGTTACCCAAAATACGGATACCACTCCAGAGAGGGAAGACTGGGTAGAAATTCAGCAAAACGTCGATGGTGGTTAAACTTAGCAGCAGGAGCCTTAAGGATGGTTACATTCTCGGTATCTTTCTGGGTGACCCAACTTTCTACTGGGACCTTGTGTCCTATATCTTCACAGAGGGGAAAGGCTTAGTTTCATCTTATTTGAAAAAATAAGGGCCAACGTATGACAGAGCGTTGGTGGATTCCTGAGTTCAACGATTGCTCTCGCAACAGAAGACACAAGGGACACTGTGTCACCCTGGAGGTGACGTGGAGGAAGACACAGGCTTCTGTGACCTGAGCCCGGGCACCATGGTTGGCCCGCACAATGGCCTTCGGTAATGTTGGAGCTGAAGCTATTGTTTTAAATTTTTTTTTCAATGGCGGGTGACACAATACCTTTTTTAATTCATTTATTTATACGTGGTGCAGAGGATCAAATCACATGCGCTAGGCCAGCGCTTCACCACTGAGCTACCACCCCCAGCCCCAGCAGCGGGAGCTGTTGAACAAAGGTAGTCCCAAACTAAATGAGGGGTGTACTTCAGGAACGGAAGAGGTTCTTCATGGATGACGCTAAAAGGACCTAAAAGCCCAGACAAGCTCAAGGTGCTTAACCCATTTTGTCCTGATGCCCCAGACATATCAGCCAAGATCCCATGGACGACTCACATTTATCGCCCCAGGATCCCAAGACGGGACCATCTGCCTTTTCATTCTTAGTGATGATAAGGGACCTAGAAGCTCCCAGTTAGGATCTCCAGCTGATTTCAATGCACCAGCGCCGATTTTGTTGACATCTTCACAAAATTGAAAACCGGGGACCTAATGGGTTTCAAGCTTGAGAGTGGAGAGAAGAAAAGAAGGGGAGGAGAGAGGAGACGGAGGAAGAGAGAGACAGGGGAAGGAAGAGAGGAAAAGAGAGAGGGAGGGAGGGAGGGAGGGAAGAAAGAAGAGATGGAGAAAGAGGAGGAGGGCAAGACGGAGGGAGGGGAGCATCGTGGAGGGAGGGAGGGAGGAAGGACCAGAAGGGAGACATGAGGGCCCGGGAAGCAGGAAACCCAGGACAGTCTGCGGGCTTCTGCCAGGGAGGCCGGCTGAGCTGAGACTCCCAGCAGTCTGCTGAGCGCCCACTCTGGGTCAGGACCCACAGCAGGCCCCCGGAGCCCACGCGGGCACCCGCGACCTCCGCTCTGGGTCCTCTGCCCAGTGAGTGGTCCCAGCGGCTCCGGTCTTGGTATCTCTTCCCGCCCCCGCCAGTGAACGGATGCCATAGACATCGTCACCCCGGTTTAAAGATGAAACCCCAGGCCAGGAGAGAAGACGCAGCCCCGTCACCCACTGACAGACTGGCCCTCTCATCCCCACCCTCTCTTCCCGCTACTCTGGCTGTCCCCTCTGAGTGGGGCATTTGGGGTGGAAAGAGGAGCAGCCCTGAGGCCCAGCAGCAGCAGGGGGGACCGGGCCCTTGGCTCCGGTCATGAGCAGCCATGTTCGCATCTCTGAGCCCGGGAGGGAAGTGGCCGCGCTCGGAGGCGGCGGTTCACCCAAGGTCAGGGTAATTGTGCATGATTAATGGCTGATCTCTTCACGAAAGCCCCACACAAAGGCTCCCAGCGCCGGGCATCTCCTACTCCTCCCAGTCCATTTACAGGAGCAGGATGTCATTTCCTCTCTGCGGAGCCCAGACTTCAGGATCTTCAGCTCTGGGAAAAGGGCTTTTCAGTCCCAGATTCAAGGCCGCTTTCCCAAGGCTAGGACCAGACCTCACAAACACGTCTGGCTCTTGTAGGGACGATGGAGAGAGAGAGTGAAGTCCGGAGAGGGAGTATTTGTTGACCACTCACCCCGGGCCAAACACCCTCTGCCCCACAGAGACAAATGGACTCCCACCATCCTCAAATCTCATCTCCATGGTTATATACCCATTTTACAGACAGGGAGATTGAGGTGCAGAGAAACGGTTCAGGGGCAAACCTCCAAGGGCCTTGTTTGGTCACCTAACATGTCTTTGTTTTCTTTTTCTATTTTGCTTTTTCTTTCTGGAAGCTCAGCACAATCCCATTCTCTATTAAAGGATGATTTTTACACGAGCAAGAACGAGAGACAGCGCCGGCTCTACAGAATCATTTGTTTCCTAGGTCTGATCGCACCTGCTCTGTCAACAGAGCTGACGTGAATTACGTACCAGGTCATGAGAGCGATTTTTCAGCTAATGTGGTGCTTCCAACCATTTGAATTAGTTGCCCATGATTTTAAAAGTAGGGGGTCTTTACCTTAAAAAGAACAAAGGCATTTCTGGTAGCTCTTAATTAAAAAAAAAAAAAATCTGCCCATTGAACCTAAAATTTTGCATGATGATGATTGACTGGTACTGAGTTGGACCTTTTGGAGGGGACACAGCCCTCCAGACCCCAGAGTCCCCTACCCTCCCTGTCCCCACGTCTCCTCCACGTGTCACCCCTGGCTGGAGTTTTGGAACCCTGCCCTGAAGTCAACTCTGCAAAACTAGACTTGGGGAGCCCAGAAAGTGGGGGTGCTCTTTCCCTTGCGAGGCCTGCCTGCCTGCCTTGCCCACCGCGGGGTAAAGCACGTGGCGAATCAGACCCTGGGCTCCAGAGCGGTGCTCCCGGGGAAAGTCACATCCCATGCGCTTACTTCACAGATATTCTGTGGCGCACCCACAATGTGCAAGGAATTTTGTCTAATTGGCCTCCCTTTGGGAGAAGCTGCCAGAAAGCAGTAACTTTCTAATCCCTTGACTTTTTATCTTTTCTCCCGAAACCTTTAAAATGCACTTCTGCATGCTGTATCCAAGTTGCTAAGACTTAGGAATGCCATCTCTTGTAAATGGACCATTTGAGGCCCCTCCCGGCCTCCTCTCGGTGGCTGTTTGATGTGGCTCCTCGACTCTGTCTCTCAGATGTTTCGGGTCTCCACTAATAGACACCCCACTTTCATGTGTGCTTAGTTAGAGTGGGGAGTCCATCACGGGGCCACAGCCCAGGGCCTGGGCCTCCTCCCGGGCCTCATTACAGTGCCCTCAGCCTGTGGGTCCCCTACCCCAAACCCAGCCTGGCAATTTTTATTGGGGCTCAGGCTTTGCCCGGGATTTTAAAGAGCTGGCTCTTTTATGTATGACAGCTGGAACTCCAGTCCCCACAGGAGGCTGCAGCCAGAGCCTCCAAAAACCAAAACTGTGGCTTCCGGGCAGACCTACTCAGCCCTCCTAGGCCCCCGGGAAGGAGGGAGGGAGGCAGGGAGGGAGGGCAGGAGGAAGATCCTGCCCCATTGTCCCCTGAGCCTTAAACTTGGGCCTGTCCACTTCACAAGAGAGCCAGTTCATGGATGCTGCTCCCCTACCAGGGACACCTTGTCAGGCCACACCCACAGCCCAAGTGGCCCCACGGCCTTGCCTGTCGGTTCTCAGGAGGCCTTTCAAGAACAAGAGGCCAACTGGCAGCTACCCTTGTCCTCTGGGAACACAGCCTGTCCCTCAATATGGCGGCAGCGTAGCTTCTTGACTCCTTCCTGGCTGTCCACTGGAGGAACGTAGACCCAGGCGGTTCCCGCGGCGACAGCTGTGCTGTTCCTTGCCTGGTGGTGTCTGTTTTACAATTGGTTCAGCGGAGGTGCCGTGAACTATGCATCAGGTCACAGAAGCGATTTCTCCACCGCGGTAGTGCCTCTGACCATTTGAATGAGGTGCCCGTCATTTTAAAAGTAGGAAATTCTACCTTGAAAAAAACGGCAGCCGCTCTTTAAAAAGTCCCATCCGGCAAGTGGACTTCACCTTGTGCGTGGTGACGGCTGGAGGGAGCCACACCGGGCTACCACCTCGCCTCTGGCCTTTGAGCTCGGGCTGAGACCACAGCCCCCAGAGAAGACGGGGTAATTCACAGCTTCCCCCACGTCCTCCTGCACGGTGACCCTGACAGGTCCTCCCGCTTCTGCCAGCCCCCTCCCTCCCTGTGCCTCTTCCAGCTTCGTACACCCTCCCAGGGTTGCAAAAGGTCAGAGGATGGTGAGTCTGCAGTCCTGGGGTCCCAGCTCTGCACTCGGTGACTACGGTGATACATGCTTCTCTGGGCCTCAGTTTACCCATCTTTAGAATGGAGTTAGGTGGTCTCAGAAAAATAGCAAGTAGGTTTTCTCTTGGTTGCTGTTTCTGGCCAACTGAATGGAATGTTCAGTTGACATGATTTTTGGAACTCACCAACACCCTTACCTCAGGGTCAACGTCGGATCCTTCCGACACCAAAGTCACTGTCAAGTGTTCTGAGGGAGGAAGGGTTCTAGAAGATCAGGTGATTCTCCCTAATCTCTTAAGAGCTCTCTTCTCTGCCTCCGCCAACCGCAATCGTCTTTAGCAACGCAGGCTCCACTGGGTTGTCCAAGTCCAGCAATTTGATCTTTCTGGATGCAATTCACCTTTCACTGACTTACGTGAGAATTCCTTAAATCGCATCATTATTTCTTATAATTATTTCTTATAATTTCTTCTTGAAGGAGCAGATGCCAGTTTTGTGGGATCCGAAGCTGAGACAATTGCGGGGACTTTTTCAAAAGAACAGGAAATTAGAAATATAAAATTAGATACAAGAAATCACAAGTTCCTACTTTTCAGAAAGGTGATGGTCAGGTGTGGCTTCACAACAGGAATGGACTCTGAGAGAGGCGTGGCCTGTGACTCCCTCACCCTGTGGTTCTCAGAGTGGACTTGCCCAGCCTCAGACGGCTGCAGGGTCTCCAGGCAACAGAATCTCCTGGAACCATTGACAGGCAGCCCATCGCTGACTGCTACGTCGTTACCCGGAGCTTGGTTGTACTGCAAATAGCACAAAATCCAGAGAAAGAGATGAAAATATTTTTATTCACAAATGACCTCTCACATCTCTGAAAAATTTTTACCCTACGACTTCCACCTACAAACTGTGAATCGCTTCTTTATGTGATAATAATTTTATAATAACATCTTCTGTAGAAAAACTAGACTATAATTCAGTGCTTTTTTTTTTAGCAGGGTCGATTGAAATGTTTTCAAAATTCAAAATGCATAAAATATGCAAATTCACCTGGAGATGGAGTTGCCATCGGTATGACGGTGCCAGGTGCAGCCTGGACTCTCAGAAATTGATAAAATCTGTTTTATATGATTGCACCAAAGGATGAGCTATGGAGTAGAGATACCTGTTAAAGCTGTACTTTTGACCACAGTCCTGCTAAGAACAAACTTCTCTTATGACTCATTGTCATCTGAACTGATTCTCCTCCTATAGTTTATGTATTTGATGATTCAGAGAATTTTCCCAGAATAGCTGTGGAGTTCAAAGTTATTCCCCAGCTACCCAGGTACCTCCAGTATTATTGCCCCAGGCTCTCTGACTCTGTTCCTTCACCTCACAACATCAGTGAGCAGGGACGGAGGGTGAAGGAACATTCCTGAAAGCTCTCCCTACATTAGGACGGCTAGAAGTAATTTTACATAGAAATGAATTCAACCAACACAAATATGACCGTTAAATTCAGTCTAAACATGTCCTTACATGAGCTTCCCCTAGCAATGATTCCAATGGATGGTGACATTTGGGAAGAATGGAAAGTGACTTTTTTTCTGCTGATTGCAATGAAAATATTTCACTTTGAAAAATATTGAAATACATTATGAGACATCAGATAAAGGACGATTATCCCAAATACACAAAGAGCTCTTAAATCTCAACAATAAGGAAACTAAAATTAATAAGGAAATTTTTCTATTAAAAAATGGGTAAAAGACCTGAAGAGACACCACAACAAAGACATAGGGTCAGCAAATAAATACATGAAAGAGGTCCTGAAGTGTTCCTCACTATCTTTTGTGAAACTTGGCCACTCTCATATACCTCAGGGTCCAGTTTTGGACCTGAAAAGATGTTCCAGGTCACATGTCATTAGAAAATTGCAAATTAAAATAAAAATGAGGTACCACCCCACTTTTGTTGGAATGGTCAAACCCAAAACAGACAACACCAAATGCTGACAAGGATGTGGAGCAACTGGAAGTCTCTTTCATTACTAGTGAAAATGCAAATCCGTATCCTCACATGGGAAGATGGTTAGGCAGTTTCTTGCAGAACTTAAACATACCCTTTCCCTATGAGCCAGTAAGTGTACTCTTCAATATTTATCCAAATGAATCAAAAATGCATGTCCACATAACCCCTGCACATGCATATGCTTGCAGTTTTATTCATCATTACCAAAACTTGGAAGTCATCAAGAGTTCCTTCAGTAGGAGTGTGGATTAAAAACAAATCAAAATGGTTGTATATCCAGATCATAGAATATTACACAGTCCTAAAAAGAATGAAGTAGCAAGACATGGAAAAGCATGAAGGAAACTCACATCCACGTTGCTAAGTGAAAGAGCCAACTTCAAAGTGTAAGTACCTGTATGATTCCAATTAAATCACGTTCTAGAAAAGGCAAAACCCTGCAGGCAGTAAAAAGTCAGTAGTTGCCAGGGATCAAGTGGGCAAGGAGGAGGAGGAAGTGGAACATGGATTTCTAGGGAAGGAAAACCGTTCTGGAGGGTACCACAGTGATGAACGCCTGTCATTATACATTGTTCCAAACCCATACAATATGCAGCACCAAGAGTGGACCCTACTGCAAACTTGGGGCTTTGGATGACAATAATGTATCAGTGTGGGTTCAGCAGCTGTAACAAACATGCCACTCTGCTGGGGGTTGTTCACTCTGCTGTGTGTATGTGGGGATGGGAGATGTGGGATATCTCTGCATCTTCCTCTCAATTTTGCTGTGCACTTAAAACTGCTCTTAAAAAAATGAAACTTGTTAATTTAAAAAAAAAATAAGCATCATGGCTTAGTGAACACATTGCTAGGCTAGGGCTCCTCCCAGAGGCTTGGAAGGATCCTTGAAGGAGGTTCCGAAGCTCAACTGTCATTAGAGTCGCCCTTTGAGAATAAGTATAATTGGGTCCAACAGGTCTGAAACCACCATAACTGGTGGGTAATAAATGCTACACTTAGATTATGTAGAAGGAAATGAGAGGGAGGCGGGTATGAAAATCGTGGAATGAGAGACATCATTACCTTCTGTACATGTATGAGTACACAAATGGTGTGAATCTGCATTGTGCACAACCACAGAAACGAAATGATGTACCCCATTTGTATGCAGTGCATCAAAAAGCAGTCTCTGAAAAATAAAAAAATAAAGAAATAAATAAAAAGATAAAGTAAATGCATACACTGAATAATGAAAGCAGATGTATACAGTCTTCTCAGACCTACGAGTGCAACAAGGCTTGCAATAGGGTTAACCTGTTTGCAGAGGGAATGGAGAAGGCCAGCCCTTTGCTGAATCAATGAACCAGAGTCTGGGGAAGAGAATTTCCACTCTAATTGATAACACGTCACACTTCTGATACATGTCGGTGTGCTAAGTGCTTTATATAACCACATCTTTTACGATCTTCAGGATCACCCTATCACTATGATTATTACCACTTTAGAGATGAAGAAACTGAGGCTCAGAAAGGTGGGATGACTCACCAGAGGTCTCGCAGAGATCATCGGTGAACCTCAGTCTTGCTGCCTTAAGCCCGGGTTTGGGTGATGTGGTTTACCCTCTATCTTTGCTATCGTTTGCATCACGGTGCAATAGCACCTGCCTCTGTGTCCTCCCTGAGGTCTTGCATGTCCAAATCAAAATGACATCATGGGACAGGCACCACAGTGTAAGTGTGAGAAGCTGCCAGGAGTTTTCAGGATCTCGTGAGAACAAAAAGAAAGAAAGAAACCACTCGAAGGTCTTTCAACGGAGGAGTTGAACACAGGGAATTGACTACTCAGGTGACAGAAGGGCTCAGAAGTCAATGGGAAAGGGTGAAGCCACCCAGAGGCTGACAAGAGTAAGGAGATGCTATTTTCTTCCTTGAACTGGTGGGACACACAAAGAGGCGGCTTCACTGCAGCCAGAAACTGGAGCATCCAGCATGGGGTGCAGCCCTGGTCGGAGGTCCAAGGGGTCACGATGGTGCAGAGAGAGGTATGCTAAGGGAGAGGGAGGCAGGAAAAAGAGGCAGCAGCTGCTAAGAAGCTCCTGGAGACAGTGAGGGGTATGTTCCTGGCCTCTCCCTTTCTCCCAACCTCTTGGTGTCCAGCATTTCTCCCATTCACTGACCATTTCCAGGAGCCTGGGAAGCAGAGGTCTCCAGCAAAGAGGGAAAGAACAGGGTGTGGACTGCAGACTGCAGGCAAACTTGCAATTAACCACGTTGCACGTGCACCAAATACTTAGCAGAGAGCTGCAGGCTCCTGATTAACAAGAGGTGGAAATATCCCTCAATTCAATTTTTCTTCTCCCATGTAGTTAGAACAAATAGGTCAGAATCCAGAGAAAAGACTCAACCAGGAGACCCTACGTTTGTGGACAAACTCTTGGCTGTACAGCAACGAGGGCGTGCGAGAGAGGCTCAGGAAGAGGTGGATGGATCCCACACTCCATTCTGCCCGCAAGGTTCAGAGCAGGAGCGAGTCAAGGGTAGGGTTATTTTCATCTTAAAATAGAGGGAAGCCTCAGGATGGTGGAGACCTGCCCCCGCCTCCACGGAGGAGCTGAGCCCCAGAGACCAGAGCTGACACTCCCGCGGCACCCTTGATCCATCAGAAGCTGACAGCCTCCTGTCCAGCAGTGAGCTGGCCAGCAGCCGCTCCGACTGCCTCCTGCTTCAGGGTGTCCAAGGGGGAGAAAGCCGCGACAGCCAGAAGCCACCTTCCCACTGCTGTCCCCATCAGCGTCCGGCCCTGGATTCTGTCCTGAGAGCCAAACGCAGATCCCAAGAAGCCCTTTCTGCCTCAGCTCCTTTCTCCATCAAGTCTGCCAATCACAGATGGCTCCTGAGCCCAGGACTGCCTGTCCCTGTTTGCCCCGGGGCCTGGCTATCTCTGTGCCCACCATACAAACACAAATCAAGACCGAGTTTAAGTTAAAGATGGTGCGCTGAACACTGGTGTTCATCTGTTTGCTCACCCATCCGTTTGTTTATTCATTCAACAAACATTCATGGGGCCTCTGCGTAAGCTGAGCCTGGGGCAAGATTTGAGAACTGTGGCTCGGCTGCTGCGCTTGCCCAAGAATCGAATAAGGACAGGAAAAAAAGACCCCACTACCCAAAAACTTACTCCTGGAGTTATTTTAAATGAAACAGGGATGCTGCTTAATGAACGAGGCCTTGGGTCACAGGACAGCACACGCAGAGTAACAAGACGGACCAGAGGCTCCCCGCGGGGTGATTACAGCACCAGCTTCCCCGTCGAAGGCAAGCTTCTAGAACTCTCTAGGGGCTCCAGACCTGGCTGTCTAGAGCTGCTCTTGCAGAGAAAACTTTAGAGTGGCCTGTTCTGTCCCCTCCCCCAGCCATGTCCAAGGTCAGAATCCAGCCGGGGGCCTCAAACGGGCAGAAATGTTTATGCCAAGTCCCGAAGACCCAGGGGAAGAGACAGAGCTGATGCCTCTTGAAAGGAATCGGGGCGGAATCTCCCGAGATTAAGAAAATGACAGTGACCAAGTGGCGAGGGGAAACAGGGTGAGAAGTGGAGATTAAAGCAGCCAGGCCATCCGTTACGATGATGGGCGCCCTTTCTTTCTTTCTTTCTTTCTTTCTTTCTTTCTTTCTTTCTTTCTTTCTTTCTTTCCTTCTTCTTTCTTTCTTTCTTCCTTTCTTCCTTCCTTCCTTCCTTTCTTTCTATCTTTCTTTCTTTCTTTCTTTCTTTCTTTCTTTCTTTCTTTCTTTCTTTCTTTCTTTCTTTCTTTTTTATTTCAAGGGGAATTAAAGGAGATGAATTAAGACTTCATTAGACCCTGACAACTTCAGGACCACTAAGCAGTCCTCCATCTGCATTAAGACTCAGGAGCCTCTGCAGGGCTGGGTGATGGAGAGGGAGCCACGGAGAGGTGGCTTCTCCCGCTCTGCACCCCCAGCCGCTCCCCTCTGGCCACTCTCCCTTTCATGTCTTTGTTTGACATCTCAGAAAGAATCATGAGGTGCCGAGCATCATTAACTTCCAAACACCTACGAAATCAGTAGGAAAGTGCAAACATCGTGGCCCCCGACCGACCGTCTCCGCAAACGATCTGTCCTCCAGCGCCCGCCCTCTGGAGATGAAAAGAAAGACCTTGGCAGCCTGACAGTCTAGGAGAGAGGGGCCCGGGCCAACGGGAGGGGGACGCGCGGAATAAATGAAAATATGATTGACTTCTTACCTCGGTCCGGTTCACACATGGTTCTGAGCATTTAATAAACAGATTGACACTCCAAGTTCCCCTCATTAGGTGCACGCGGAGAGCAGGGCGATCATAAATCAGGAGGGCAGGTTATCAAAGCTTGTGATCTTTAACAGTGTCAGGGCGCCCTCCTGTCTGCTCAAATAGACCAGCAACCTGCAAGCTGCAAAGAATTAGCCCCCGCGCCACGGTTTAATAGCCACACCCCTGCAGGAGGAGGGTGGCTGGACCTGGTGTCCAGGTACGAGGCTCATGCAGCTGATCCTTGGGCACGGCTATCCTGGCGGGGGACTGAGGGATAGAGTCAGGGACAGTCCTGTGACTGACCAAGAGACAAGCCCCTGTGTTAGTGGGATTGGGAGCAATGGAGGAAAATAGCCATGGAATGTTCGAACCTCTAACCAGGAGGTTTCCATAGGAAATCCTCACATCTGTGGTTTCCCAGGTCAGCTTCACATGAAAAGCTAATGGAAAACTCTTCAGTCATTTCTAAAAGAAAAATGTTAAAGACACGTCTACCCCGTGACCTAAAAATGACATCCCCCAGAAATGAACGCATATGTCCACAAAAGGCCTTGCACTTAAGTGTTCACAGGAATCGAGCTGGTGATGGCCCGAGCTGGACATGGGGCACACGCCCATCAGCAGGAGAGGGATGGGCAGACCGTGGCCCCTCCGTGAGCGGAATACTATTCAGCAATAAATAGAAATGAGTGGCGGGCACGTGCAGTGTGGTGGGCTCCTAGCACAGGCCTGAAACTGAGTGAAGGAACCCGGACGCGGGCAAGTCTACACTGCAAGACGTGCTTCCTGTGGCAATACAGGTCAAAACAGAGTAGCAGAATAAAGGGGCAGGATTGGGGGCATAAGCAAACTTTCTTGGATGGGGGGAGTGTTCTAAATCTGAACCCAAAAGATGGTTATAGAACAGAAGTGAGTACATTTACAAAAATGCATAAGCCCCTACACCCACCATGGCTTATCTTAATACACACACACACACACATACACACACACACACACAGAAAACACACCAATAAAATACTGTAAAAACAAATGCTGATCCTAGGGACTTGGCACATACTGAACTTTCTGCTTCTATAAATCTATTTTAGGTACTTCACAGAAATAAGATCATGCCCTATTTGTCTTTCTGGGCCCAGAACTCAGGAAGGACCTTCCGTTCTGTGTGTCTCTAATTCATCTGCACATGGCTCTGGGCATCCGGGGGTGGACAGGCAGTTGCACCGAAGGCCAAGGCCTGATGACACATAGCTCCTGCTAGATCTCAGGGTCTGCCACCTTCGAGCCCCAGCTCCTACAGAGGTTCCGTTCTCCTGCTGGAAGTTGCAAATGATGAAGCTTCACTTCTGTCCAGAGGCCTCCATGAGACGAGGCCTCTACAGAGCCTGGAGAGTCCTGGGCCTAGGGTGGGGTCTCAGAGCGCTGGTCACAGCGAAGATGCTCCTCAAGTCCAATCCTCTGCATTCAGGTCTCTAGAGTCCTCAGGACTCACAGTGTGACAGCATCCATCTCAAAATGCAAGAGTTTCATCCTGAATTTTCCTTCCTATCCTTGGCTAAGACAGATTTAAGCCACCAGGACCCAGACCATAGATAGAAGCTGCTTAGAATCAATAGGTTTAAACTTGACAGTGAAAACCACCCACATTCTGTCGTTGGCTTCCTGGGACAGGACTGTCCGAGACTGTCTCAAGAGTGGAAGGAGCGTCTCTCGTTTTGCTCTCTCTCTTCACACCCAAATCAGAGTCTTTCACACAAGGAACCCACCAGGCAACAAGGAATCGGTTGGGGCAAGGACGGGGGAAGAAGAAGGTCGCCCCTCTCCTGCTGTAACATCCACTGGTCCGAGAGAGAAGTAAAGTGTGGGTTTGAACCTGGGGGAGCCCAAAGTGCGGGAGGGGGAAGGGGAGGCCTCTCTGATGGAGACTTTAAGCGCAACGTCCCCAGCACTTCCTGACTCTGAGGCTCGGCTCCTCATCTGCAAAACGGGGATACAGCAGTAGCTACCTCAAGAGAGCTCAGAGAACTGACCGGTGTGCACGTCTGTAGCCATTGCTCATTCCCTGACATCTGCACGCGGTCTATTTCAGTGAGCACTTGGTGTCGTTGTAGGTCGCCCCTCAACAAAATTGCTTTGTTTTTTCCTTCAAATGGTGTGTTCAGTGTTGGTTTACTGTAGGAGATTGGAGCCGTGTCTATGAGAATATCGAAGTGGCAGAGAGGAAGGAGATGGGGGAGGGAGCCGGGAGGTGAGGGGTGACCCCGGGATTGAAATGGAGACAAGGATGTAACGTGCACTTACAAATATGTCAAAATGAGCCCCACTGTTATGTTTAAACTCTAATGCACTAACATTTTTTTTTAAAAAATTAAAATTAAATAAAAAAAGAATGCTGAAGAAGGTAAGTTACTTGAAATCTTGGCATCCTGAGAGCCACCATTAGCATCTGGGAATCGTTTTCCCTGCACCTCTTTATGCATCTTATCCTGTTTAAAAAAAAAAAAAAAAGAAAACCCAACCTCATGTTAGGATCAGCTGTGAATTTGTGGGTTTTAATCCCAGCCATGCACATGGGATTTTAGGATTTGGAGAAGTCCTTGAACTTCTCAGAGTTATACCTCAATCTATAAAAGGGGGATTCATTTCCCAGGATGACTGAAACCTGTCATCATAAACGGGGTGGCTTAAAACAGCAGGAATCTACTCTTCCTCCGTTTTGGGAGTTCAAGATGTAAATGGTCAGTTCCTTCTGAGGCTCTGGGCATGTCCTTCAAGGCCGCCTTCCCTGCTTCGGGGGCTGCCAGCTATCCTTGGTGTTCTGGAGTTTCTAGATGCAGCAATCCGAGCTCTGCTTCCGTGACACAGGGCTGCACCCTTGTGTCTGCTCTTGTCTTCTTATGGAGACCCTTGTCATTGGATTTAGCCACCCAGATAAATTGGGATGACCTCCTGTCAAGAGCCTATGTTAATGGTACTTGCAAAGACTTTTTTCCAAACAAACTCATGTTCACAGGTTCCAGGTTGGACACATCTTTGGGGCAGGGTGGGGGTTCCATTCAACCCACCTGGAATGGAGATACGGGCAGTTCCCGCCTTCGGTCACCTGGAGAGGCAGGTTGAAGGGTGAGGTGTATGAGATTCTTGGCAGCCAATACTCGGTCGATAGCACTTTCTGAAGGGCACTGTTTCTTCAATTCCTTCCTGCAAGAATAAAACAAGATATAAACAAACACAAATAAATAATTTTGAGGTTCCTAGGGGTGCCAAAAATGTGGTTTCCATGATTCCCAAGAGCTCTCTCTAGTGCTTTTGAGAAGAGAGTTTCGATACACGTATGCTGATGTTTTTCCTCTCTTTTTACAGTAGATTCTCTTTTTCCCTCTGACTTTCCTTCCTCCTGTCAAAGCTCAGCGGGTTGTCCATTTTACTCAGAAAAAGCCAAGCTTCCGAATGCATGGATTCCATCGAATCAATTAGATGAATTACATTTTATTTAGAATGAAAAATCGACCATTCATTTCAACATGTAGCTTTTGTGCTTTTGTGACATCGAGGTTAAATAGAAATTCTTTACAGCTTCATTATTTTGAAGCATAGAATTGTCTTGATTTTTTTTTAGACCTGATACATGAATAGCAAGACATATAAAAGAGCTAAACGAGGAAGCAACTGTTCACAAAAGATTTGTCCTTGACCAAAGGATGCTCCTGGTGCATTTTCAATGACTTGACTTAGAAGGGGGAGATAATAATAGAGCAAGAAAAGCAGTTGAGAGTCCAGGGAAGGGAGTTGTATTCTGAGCTATGTGATTCTCTAGCTGTGTAACATCTGCCAGTAAAGTGACCTCTCTGTGCCTTGGAAGAGATGACCATGAAGGTTCCTCTTACTTCTGACCATCTCTTGAACCAAGTTAATATTTTTCAGTTCACCCTTCTAAAGAGTCAACTTTAACTCCTTCATTTGAGTTGAATTGAGCATGTTTTTTGCAGTTGAAACTCATAACGGCATGTATTGACTTGGAAACTTCCAGATCTTTTGATCTAAGAACAAGGTGTTCTGGAGTGAATGAGCAAGGCAGGAAATCAGCCATCCCACACAGGAAGTTGAGTAACGTCTTGAGACAACACATCCAGGCTGGTCCCAAGGCTGTGCTTCCATTTGTCCAGCAGCAGAGTCCAAGGGGAAGTCCAAGGGGAAAACGGCAAGAAGGACCTTTGTGGGGAGGTGGAACCTCAGCGTTCCACGAGGAGGAGCTCAGATGAGGCCAGATGTCATGTTTCCTGGTCCTTCCCACCACGTCCACGTGGAGTTGGTGCTCAGTGCTCACCAACTCCTCAGGCAGCTGCTGAGGAGAGTCAGGGGAGCAGAGGGCACAGGTGTTCCCGGAGAGCATTGCCCCTGGGTGGCAGGAGAGGAGGTGGTGAGAGGAGGATGACTTCAGTGTGGAACCGGGTGAGCAGCTGTCCAGCGGTCCACCGTTAGCCACCTACCACTTCCCTTCTGGTCCCCTGTTTCTTCATGGTCATCGTCTTTATCAGCATCCTCCTCCTCCTCTTCCAAGTCCCTCGCCTCCTCCTTGTCCTCCCCCTCCTTCCTCCTCCTCCTTTTTTTCTTTTTTCTTTTCCTCATCTTTTTCTCCCCCCTCCTCCTTCTCCTCCTCATTGCCATCACCACCATCACCACCACCATCACCATCACCACCATCACCATCACCACCATCACCATCACCACCACTATCACCACCATCACCACCACCATCACCACCACCATCACCATCAACACCATTACCATGACCATCATCACCACCATCACCATCACCATCATCACCATCATCATCACCACCATCACCATCACCATCACCACCACCATCACCACCACCATCACCATCACCATGACCATCATCACCACCATCACCATGACCATCATCACCACCATCACCATCACCATCATCACCACCATCACCATGACCATCACCACCACCATCATCACCACCATCACCACCACCATCACCATCACCATCACCACCACCATCACCATCACCATCATCACCATCACCACCACCATCACCATCACCATGACCATCATCACCACCATCATCACCACCATCATCACCATCATCACCATCATCACCATCATCACCACCATCACCAAAATCACCATCATCACCACCATCATCACCATCATCACCACCATCATCACCATCATCACCATCATCACCACCATCACCACTATCATCATCACCACCATCACCACTATCATCATCATCACCACCATCACCATCACCATCATAATCCTCACTGTTATTTTCCAGTATTTTATATACATATAAAATAGTTTTCCAGTGTTACACACACACACACACACACACACACACACACACACACACCCTCATCCAGTCTGTGGGAGACATAATGAGCAAGAACCCACTTCATAAGGTTGTTATCAAAATTAAATGAACTAATGAATGATAAGCGCTCAGCACAGCAACTGGCATATGTAGATCTTTGGGAACTCCTAGCTTATTATTTCTATTGTGCAGTGTTAATTATTATAATTACCTTCTTTCCAAAGTGAAAACTGGGACCTTACCTAGGGCAGATTCTATCAACAGAAGGTGACAAGGAAACTAAAGCAAATTCAAGCTTGATTTCCCTTGGTGGTCCACCATGCCACGGTGGCCACTGCTGACCACCGCGTGTGCATTTATGGAGGGGAGGGTGACGTCTGCAGAAGGCCCTAGTTCCCTGGCTGGGCCGCTGGGTTCTCTGGAGTCCAAGTTCCATTTAGCAAAGGTCCTTGCTCCCACTAAAACCTGCTCTCAAGGCGGAAGCAGCCAGAGGATCATATCACAACCGGACATTGTAAGCAAAACCTTAATGATGGTCATGGGGCCCTCTATGCCACATGCTCTGGACACCCCCTCTGGTGTCCCTGTCTTCTCCCTGAACATCGTCTCGAACGTCCCCCATACTGATCTCCTTGGTGGCCTGAGACCATGCTCAGGGCCTGGCCCTGGCTGTTGCCTCCTTCTGGAATGTTCTTCCTCTGTGGCCATATGGCCCACTTCCCTGCTTCTTTCAAGTCTTTTGAAAATGTCACCTTCTCAATGAGGACTTCCCCAGTCACACCTGAGTGGCAACAGTCCCCCACCCTGAAGCACGGTCTCCCTAGAGGGCCGACGTTCTCCCTCCCTAGAGGACAGAGTCTCCGCCACTGCTCTCTAGGGGTGTAAGAAGAGTGGTGTGTGGAGACGCATCGGTTGTGACAATAGAAAGGAGAAGCCACGGGTGTCTGGAGGTCAGCAAGGCTGCAGAACATCCTAGAAAGCCCCCACCGTCTGCCCCCGAACGTGGAGAGCGCTCAGGGTCAGGAACCGTGCTGCAGAATGCAGCCTCCGCGGACGGGACCTTGGGGCTGGTTTTGGTTTGTTCGTTGCCACATCCCCGGATGGAGAACAGGACCTGCACGCGGGAGTCCCTCAAGGAATATTTCAGGGATGAAGCATTCCTAGAAAATGGACCTGAAAGTAGAAACTTTCTGAGTCATCATGCCATCTCAAGGAATGAAGAATTCCTCTTCAAATCAGGACCAGAACAAATACACAGGCACCGGCCCAGCAAGGAGAAAGATCCAGTTCCTTGTTTGGAAAGGAATCGTTTTCAGCGGAAAGAAAGATGGCCCTCGGTCAGCCCCACCCGGAACTCACACATTGTGTTCTAAGTTTAACACATCTTGTGCTCTCTCCGCTGAAGCCCTTGGCTCCAGCCCATAATATCCCTGAATCCAGGAAACCATTATGACTGGTCAGGGTCAAAGGTTGCCGCTATTGTAACCCACTTCCTCCATCAGAGTTTTAAATTTGGAAAACGTGGGCATGGCTATTGTGTGGAATGTCAGCTCTCAGATAACCTCAGAGTTATTTTTATTTGTCTACCATGACCACCAACCCCCAAAAAATGTTTAAAAATTGCAGAGTAGGAGGGGGCTTTCCTCAGAACATAATGTTAATAGACAAGGGAGCAGATAAGGGCCAGCTGATATTCTCAGCCTCTAACTGAATAAAGGAAAGAGAGGTTGTCCAACTCCCAGAGGGACCCCCGAATGAAATTCCAAGGTTGTTTTTTTTTTCCTTTTTTAAGATGGTTAGAGTCGGAAAAAAGATCAGCACCCTAAGGGAGTAGGAATTTTCAGGAAGCACTTACACACTTTGAGAGGGGTTTGTAGTGACCTGGGGCAACTCTGGTACTTGCTGCCCACCTTTCAGATCATATGGCCGTGGTTTCCACATCTGTGTCCTGGTATCACAACAGGCCTGAGAAATCTCTGCCTTTGACCAGGGACAGGAGGGGAACCCATGGGCAGTTGGGCGGTGGGGGAATGCCCAGTGCTGGAATTACGTAGAGGAATTCAAGGCAAGAGGCAGGTTGTGGTGACCCCCGGTGCGCCATCTTGGAGAGAGGAGCAGCTGGTCTTCGACGCAGTTACGAGGTCAGGAAAAAGCAAGCAGTTAGTTCTGCAATCTTCCCGGACCCGAACCCGCTGGAACCTTGACGCCAACCAGGGCAGGATCCCCAGGAAGCGCCAGCTCCGGGCTCCATGAGCCCGATCCGCTGACTTAACCTCTTGAAGACGCGGTTTCCCCATCTGTCCAGGAGGACTGGAAACCACAGTGACCTGCCCCGGGGGGCTGTCGTGAGGACACTGACCCTGCGTCCACCACCTGGAAAGTACTCAGTACCACTACCCTTCACAGTATTATGAGGTGGGAGACAAGACCCCTCGCCTTAAATTGTTCATACTCTTGTGGGCAAATAGCCTCCTCATTAGAAAAGCAGCTAACATTTATTATGCACTCACTGTATGCAGGGTTCTGTGTTAGACCTTAATACGCATCTCATGGAATCCCACGGTGTTCTGTGATCACAGCACTGCTCGAAATATGTCTGGTTCTCCTTCTGCTCTTAGAGAAATGAGACTCGCCCATGGCCCTTTTGTTCGGGTTGGGCCGCGTGACTGCTTCTGGCCAATGTCACGTGGAAGAGAATTCCGCCTCTTACTGCCGGGCCGGAGAGTCCCGATGCGGAGCGCACGACCCTGATGCACAGTCTTCTTGCGCTGACAGGTGCCATTCTAGTGGGTGGGCTTCAATCAAACCCCAGAGGGCCAGGCTTGCCCACCGACACGCCCTGTTAATGGGGCTCCTTTCCCATCTTCTCACCTCCCTACCAGTACTTTCTGGAGTCACTTGCCCCAAAACCTCTTGCACTCAAGTTCTAGTTACTCTGGGGTGGGGATGGGGGTGCACTTGAAAATGTCTATTTTAATCCACTGAGGATACAGCATGAAAATCCCGTCTGGGATTATCCGTCTAAACTCGCTGCCGGGCCAACACGGGAGGCATCGATCCAAGTCGTTCATGTGACCTCTCTTGAGTTACCTTCTGGTTTTGATGGCTGCTCTCAGTCCCACAGTGAGGACGGCAGAGAAGAGCCAGGGGTGTTGGGAGCAGGAGGGAGAACTCCCCCCGTGCTTTCAAGCCCTCGAGATGGAGAGACGGCTCATCGCCACGTCGTGAGTCTCATCCGTTAAGGACGGTGGTCATCCACACTCTGCGGGGATGTGAGGCCGGAAAGGCTGAGCGAGCCACCAGGCTCCGCATCCCACGCCCAGCAAGCGACGGGAGCGGGATCGGCACCCACTGCTGTGGAATCCGCAGCCCGTCCTCCCTGCCGCTCTCCCACGTGGATAAGATGGTCATTCATGTGCACTTCACTAAAATAGGTGAATTGTGGGAAGACTTGAAATAACATGAAGAATTTGTCAGCAGCCCTAGATGAGAGAAAACCTACCCGAGAAGGAACACAGCTTCTGAGAATTGACAGCAGGACATTAAAAACACTTCCTTGCCTAAAATAGCCTGACACCTCTGATAGGTGTCAAAACCCACTGCGTCCTCCAGACTCAGAAGACACTCAGTCCAGGCTGAATACACGGCGAGGGAGGAAGGAGGGCAGTGGAGGAACCTCCTTTCCTGTGTCCATCAGACAAGAGCAGAGGAAGCGCGCCTCTGGCCCCGAGCTCGGGCCAGCCTGGCTTCTCCCTCCCCTCCGCCCGGGCAGAACGCGTTCCTGTGTAGGATTTCTTCCAAGAAAAGCAGGCGCCTCTAAGAGCTGCCAGCCTCCCTTCCTGCACGAGATCATCGTGAGCCGGTGGGTACAGGAGATGCGATGCGCCAGGTAACGATGGACCACAGCAAGTCAGCGTGGATGAAGGACCCAGAAGCAAGTCGTCACCAGCCCGGGGGACCCAAGGAGACGAGCCCGGGCATCCTCCCTGCTGTGCGTACAGCAGGAGGGCAGTTTTAAAATTTGGGAAGCCTGAGTCAAAGGAAAATCCTTAAACTCTGGGAAGGTGACGTCACCTCCTCGCTGACATGCTTAGTCCTGAGGTCCTCCGGCTGTGGGCTCAGGGACACTGATGGAGCCTCCTCGCTACCCTTCACTACCAGAGCTCTCCTGCCTGACAAGCACCTCTTACCTGCACCCCCACCTTAGTCCTCGGGGTACGAACACTCTGTCCTCCTGTTTAGGGTTTTCTGTGGCTAAAGGAGCCAGCTCAGCCTGCGCAGGGCAGAGCTGAAGAGCCCAGAAGTGGCCCCGACCCATGATGGCTACAAGGATCCCTGCTTCCTTGCCTCTCAGGGGGACAGCCCTGAAGGATGTCCTCCGTCACCTCCCCAGAGTCCCAGTGGAGGGCTGCTGGGTTAAGAAAGTAAAAATGCAGGAAATCAGTTAAAATCCAATTTCAGATGAGCAATGGAGGAAAAGTGACTAGAGGCCGAACCCTCGACTCTCATGCTCGTTTATTGAAGTTGGGGTTCATCCGGGGTCTTGTACGTTCTCTGGCCACCCTGTACCAGCAGGACAGAGCCCAGTTGCCCATGGTGGTCACTTGCTTACGAGTGTACTCTTTGCACATCCTTGCGCCTCTCTCACTGAACTATCTGAGTCGAGTAAGAACATCTGAGTTGTTTCTGAAAGTCGCTCTCCAGAGGACAGAACTTACCAGGGGAGAGGCGTGGGAGCTTCCCCCGCAAAGACGCCCTGGGATTTATCTGTCAAGAGCTTAGCTCAATGGCAGTGACGTCTTAGAATGATATCAAAAGCACAACCAACAAAATCAAAAACAGACACGCAGCCCTCCATCAAGCCCAAAGGCTTCTGCCCAGCAAGGGAGGGAGTCAATAGACGGAAACGACAGGAAAGGAGAAAAACTTTGCAAATCACACAGCCGATAATGAACTCCTACAGGTCAAGAGCAAAAACGAAATAACCTCTTCGCAAATGGGCCGAGAACTTGAACAGATCCTTCTCTAAAGAAGACGTATAAATGGTTCGCCTGTATATGAAAGGACACACGATACCCCTCGTCACCAGGGAAATGGAAGCAAAACCACAATATCGCCTCCCACCTGTTGAGATGGTCGTCCTTTAAAGAAGAAAATGAAAGCAGAAAATGATAACTGTTGGTGAGGATGTGGGGAAATTGGAAGCCTTGTGCCCTGTTGGCGGAATGCAAAGGGGTGCCGGTACTACGGGAGGCACTCCGGAGAGTCTCCGAAGATTTAAAACCCAGCGACCACATGACCCAGCAGTCCCGCTGAGGCTGCTTATCCAAAAGGATCAAGGAGGTGATTTTGAGGAGATATTTGCACACCCGCGATCCTTGCAGTATTATTCACAATATCCCAGAGGTGGAAAGGAACTTCAGCGTCCACTGGCGGATGAATGGATGATGAAAACGTGGTACATTCAGACGACAGAATAGCGATCAACCCCATGATCAACCATACAGGACAGCTGGGGGCTTGGAGAACAGGACGAAGACAAGACACTGGACACATGGAGACTCTAATCAGCCTCGGCCTTCACCGTGGCTGTTATCACGCTGTCCTGAGGTTGAATTGTTTTGCACAACCCCAGACTCTCAAAACCTAAGTGCCCTGTTTCCAAGGCAGACATAGAAAGCAATGCCCATAATGTTTCAAAGAATTTTAAATGATTTTCCTCTCCCAGCATAGAGCTGTGACTCAGAACTATTTGCATGGGGTTCTTCTCCAGGAATCAATCCAAAGCCAAGAGCAGACGAGACCACTTCAAATAATCCAACCACCAGTGTGGATGGAGCCTACCGCTCACTCTTCGTTTAGATGGGGGATGGATTCGTCGCTTACTACAGCCCCAGCCCAGACCAGAGACTCATTCTCACACTGACCTGTCCACTAAGTATCTGCATTTGTGACTTTGGATTCAATACAGTTGCATTTTTCCTAACATTAAAAAAAAAAGTGCATTTTCTCTTAAAAAACAAACAAAAAAAAACCCTTGATTGATACCCATGAATGTGGTTTCCTGGTTTTATGTAGCGATGGTCTTCTACACATCCCTCCTGGGGGGTCCATCTACCTCAGTTCGAAGGTGCTACGGAGGCAATTTTCTAGGTGTACAGCTGGGTGAAAGATGGACCCCATAAGGTAACAAACCACAAGGCCCATTTCTTCAGATGGGTTAAAAGAAATTCAGATTTTTCAACAACAGAAAAGAATTCTAGAGAGCATCTTTTCCAGGTCTCTGTAAGAAAGAGATTCAAACCACAAAGCTAATTCTCACCCAAACAATCTCAAATCCAGTGGGGATTTTTGTTTGTTTTATACCTACCCTAAAAATGTATCAGCTCTTTTCTCTGGGTCCACTCCTAAATAACGACAAAGTAAGGTTTTCGGTTGCTAATGGCTTTTTATTTTTGATGTTTTTTTAAACCTGAATCACATCTCACTTGGCAAAGAGTTTATGTTTTTATTTTCTTGATTCATAGGTCCTTAATGAAAGCAAAATTCAAACTTACATTGGTCTTGTATGAATTAGGGACCGTGTAAACAGTACTTAACAGTTCTAATTGAAGGTCAGTAAATCCCCAAGAGATTAAATGAATCCTGCAGGGAGCCGTGTAAATCTCCCTCCCTTTCATGGCAGGGCAGCTGAGCCCCAGCCGGCCTCTGCAAGGCTTAATAAACATGGTATGCATCTAATCAAAACCATTTTGCACCCAAAGGGGTTAGGGGTGTAAATCACAATTACTCTTGGCACTAAACCCTTGGCCCAGAGAGTCCCAAGGTTGCCAGATACCATCAGGAGCTGACTTCTAGGACTTCGTTACGTCTGGCACAGGCTTCCAGGTCTGAATGCCCAGCCTGCCTCTCAGCAGGAGAATCCAGATGGGGCATAAAGTCTGAAAAGGATGGTAATTTCCAATGACCTTCTTGCTCTCTCTGGTTCCTTCACTCTTTGCCAGCTCTGGCTCGATCACAAAGAAATGACATGTTCATAGATGTCAATGCCTAGATCTGCCCTTGAAGTTCCAGGAATCCACCCCAACCTGGGAAGAAGGGTGCCATCTTAAAAGAAGATAGTGTAACGTCCCAAGAACCTGGCTGAAAGGAATCCGGAATATAAGCTCAGGAATGTCAAGAAGGGTTCTCACGCCATCGCACCTGCACCTGAGGATGTCGCTGTTCCCAGCCCAGCTGCACTTGACGCTAACAAATCATTAAGCACGTGGCCAAGGAAATCTTAAGAGAAAGGGTGTCTGCCATTTTGGGAACTGGAGAAATCAGAGCCAGAGAAAGTATCCAAGATTTCCTCCAAAATACAGAATGAACATCATCCTGGATCTATTGAACCTGATCCTGGGATCATCCACTCAAATACACATCTTTTTTTCTGGTTATTTTCTTCATTTCACACATGGGGAAACTGAGGCCCAGAAAAGGGAAACCATGTCTTTGAGTCACTTGGCCGGTTGAGTGAGGAACTTGGAGTTCAAAGCGAGATCTGCTTCCACACCAGAGATGGTTCCCTGTCTTTCTGCCATGCTGCTTCTTAGAAAACTGGGTGAACGACATACGTAGTCCATCTCCAGAAGGAATCACACAAGAGTGAGATCCCAACTGCCAAGGAATAGCTCCTCGAAGGCAGAGGGTGAAGCTAAGAAAGTTCCAGAATAGACTAAGTATCTCAGAGATGCCGACTAGTCAGGGCTCTGAATCCTTCTCAGATGTGCTTTCGGGTCACCCTTGGAATGGCACCTATTTGCCATTCTAGATGAGGCCTTCGAGCAGAGCATAAAGGGCACGTCCATTTCCAGTGTGACTTGTCACTGCTATCCTCATGGCCACTCCGACTCTGCTGAGGAGGAATTCCTACTTCTCCTCTTGACTCCAACAGGCAGGTTGTCCAAGGTGTTGCTGCATGACTCTGGATTTCCCCTGAAGTGATTACCCAGGACTCAGCCATATCGTCTCCCCAAATACCTTGGAACTCAGGGAGCTTCTTCTCTAAAAATCTTGGAAACGTGCCGGCATGTATGGCCACAGCTCTTCCATTAGAACTTTTGGAGCATCCAGACTTTGAGTCTATGAGTGCAGGTGAAGCACCCTGAGATGTAGGGATGGAGCCTCTCCAGCCACCTTAAGGAAATCAGGTGAATGGAAACTTCAGGATTCCCAACAGAAAGCTAACGGAACTTGATTGTCTCCAGGTATCTGCTCCATCCCATCTCCAGAAGTGGAAGCTGCTCGGTCTAATCAATAAGCATCTTCTATTAATGCAGAGAGAGCATATTCTCTAACCTGGTCCAATCTAACCAATAGGAAGGACTTCTTCTTCCTTCCCTTGCATTTCAGCCTAATCTGTTTCTCCTCTTTCAATCTCTACAACCCATGGACTCCCAGGACATGACTTCACAACTTTAATTATTGCCCCAGCAGGAGGTGGGGTTCTCTGCCACTCCTAACCTAAAAAGCAACCTTATGAGCACATAGCAAGAGTCCTTATGGTCAGAACTGAGAAGCAAAAGGGATTTCACAGCTCAAGAACTGGCCACTCCCTCTGCCCCTCTCTCCTTCAGAACCTCCCTGCACCACCCTCCTCTCTTCCCCATCTGCCCCATGCCTCAGTCTCCATCCCAATTTAGTCCACAGCAAGCCATTTTTGTTTTGCCCATAGCTTCCAATCAGTCTGTGGTTGGATCACAATAGATCAGAAGCCCGTCTACATCAGAGACTGCTGGGGTAACCCCCCATCGGCCATCCATCCATTCCTCGTTTCTTGAGTATCAGAACCCATAAAACTTAACTGGGCACCTGGCCATCTGGATTACACTCTTTTTTCCACCTTCCTGTGAAGCTAAGTCATGGTCACATGTGACCATGTTCTAAGTTCTGATCAATGGGAGGCCAAAAGAAGTGACCGGTCACATCCTGAAAAGATGGAGTCTGAATTCTGTGTCCCTTTTCTCCCATTGCATAGAACGTGGACTTCACAACGGCAATGGGCAGCCACCTGAGAGCAGGATGGAAGCCAAGTGCTAACGCAGAGAAATGGCAGAGAAGGAGCTTAGGGCTGGGGCTCCGTCACCGTGGGATGGACATGGCGGATGGACATGGTGGATGGTCTGCCTGTGATTGGTCTGTTAGAAAACAGGGAAAAACTGTTGGGGGCTGTGCCAGCCAGAACGCCGCCTGATCACATGGGCGGTGGGGAGGTTAATTAACATAGGCACACTCAGGTGATTTATCACTGGCCGTATTCAGTTAAGTCCCCGCGTACATCGCGTGCACAGGTGTTCCCGAGCGCGCCTGCTCGGGCCTGCTCGTTTTGACCCTTGCCGTGATAGGGCAGCTGGCTCCTTGCCTGATCGCAACTGGCGTGGCCCCGCCCTCCGCCTCCTGGAGGGAATATAAGCGGGCAGTGAGCTGGGACGCGACAGTAAGGAGCAGCAGCAAGCAGAGCAGCAGCTAGCAGAAAGAATCAGAGTAGGAAGAAAGGAAGAAGAAGAAGCGGCAAGCAGATAGAAAGTACCTCTGAGAAGAAGCACCTCAGATAGACGCACCCTTAGTTCACAGGATGCAGGACGCACCTTTAAGAAGAAGCAGCAGAACTAAGAAGAAATAGATCTCTGATAAGCGTAGAAGCCTCTTTCTCTAAAACTTTTTCTCTAAGCAAAGTCTCTCTTCCTGATAAGCAAAGTTTCTCTTCCTCTAAGCAATGCCTATCTTTCTCTCAAAGTCTCTCTTCCTCTATAAATTAGTGAATATAGGAAAAATAGTTTATTTCCAGGCCCCTCCGATAAATACCTGCGCAATTGTTGCTGCGGGCAGCGACAAAAAACTTTACAGAGAACACTGCTATGTCGCCATCTGTCCCGGCTGCTGGACTTTAGCTGAATCCATAGGCTACTCTTTGGCCAGTTCATGCCAACCACTGTCCCAAGACCAGCCTAGGTTTTCTCGTCTCACCAGGAACTCTGAGCAGAAGGAAGCTGGGCCTGTTGGTTTGGCCGCCGGTTCCCAAGCTATGAGGAATATGTCTCTCTCCCTCCGATTTCACCCCCTTTCTTCCCTTCTGCTTGACTCTGCCCAGGCCACAGGAGTAGAGTCTGACTCCCTTCTTATTCTTTCTACTGATCTGTTACCCTCTCTTCCTTCACTGTCACCTTATCGTCCCTTCTATTCTTGTAACCCAGGTAGACGCATCATCCCATGTGGTCCAGTCTCCAAAGTCCAAAAGTCACAGCCAGAGTCTTCCAAACCTCTACTCGCCCACCAGGCAAACCCAGGGGCCTGGTGAACACGGTGAGCAGCTTTTAACCTCCTCCTGCTCCAGCCTCTCTCCACAGCCCCATTCGGATATCGGCCGCACCCGAAAAATCCCCCTGCTTTTAAATAACAGCCCCAGAAATTCTACCTGCTCACGTTTTCTTTATCTCTTACGTAAACCCCGGGGAACTTCTTCAACATCGTTTTAAAATCCTTTGTGACTTCTTTAGATTTTTCTCCATTTCCTGTATCACCCGGACTCTCCACAAGAAAGGGTTGCTAGAGTTCAGTCCAATGATTGTCCCCTTGTAGAGTCTGGAAAGTGGGGGGTTCTGGGGGGAACATCACGGATAGCGGTGATGGCCTGTGTCCCTGTTGGGCGTCTGTATCAGGCGGGGTGCCGAGGGAGAGATTCACACTCGGGGCCTTCACTGAGCAGCCTTTGCAAGAGCACCTGCAAGGGACCCTGGGAGCTGGGCTGGGCAGGAGAGAACCTGGGCCACGTGCAGTTGGAACAAGGGTGTCCGTCAGTCTGTCAGGGAGCTCAGGAGCTGGGATGGCCCATCAGAGCTGTTCAGAGTCAAGGCCAAGGGACTGGGTCTGTGTACACCCAAAGCAACCAGGTCCCAGATGGAGGGCCCCTGGGGAGAGGGCCCTCAGCTCCCTGTGGCCAAGGGCAGTCGCTACCAGAGACTCAGCGGTGAGCCGCCGACATTTCACAGTCCCTGCAGCAGGCATGGAGGCCTGCGGTTCCACAGGGGGCGCTTGGTGGCACGTCCCAGCACCCACACAACTTTCCTTTATTCATTCGACAAACGCTGCGCACCTACTCTGTGCCAGGAAGCCCGCTCCTCTCTCTAACTCCCCCCGCCGCCGGCCCCCAGCCCCGCTGCCTCCCTTCCGGTTCTTTCCTCCTCCATCTCCCTCTCCACCCCCTACGGGTCGCCTGGAGCCAGAGTTTCAAGAATGGGCTGGCGCCTTAATTGCTTCTCTCTCCTCGGTGACATCAATACGAGGTGACATTTCCCGGGCACGGAGCTGCATCCCTGTGGCTGCATATTCCCCCTGTCATAGGAGATCACCGAAGCTGTCACAGGAGGAAAGCTAGAAGCCATCGGAGGAGCAGGCGGGGCACCGAGATCCCGGGTAGCATTCAAGGGGTTGGTGAGACGCACTTCCCAGAGCGGGTTCCAGAGGCGCCTTCTGCCCCACTGATCTGCGCCTGGGGACAGTTGACTGGATCTGACATTTCGGGGGTTACCCAGCCAGGCTACGCCAACCGGGGCTCTCACCCAAAGCACAGGGGGAAGGGGCCGGAGCTGGGTGGCAAGCAGACCTTGAAGAGGGAATGGAGGGAGGCGAATGGAAGGAAGCCAAGGGGGGACTGCCGGCCTGGCTCCGAGTGGGAAGCAGACGGGGCTGGAGCCCCACTCTGTCACCCAGAGACACCTCAGTCTCCTCAGCCATGAGATGGGGACAGAACACTCACCTCCGAGGACGGCGGGGAGCGTCCAATGTGAAAACCCATAAAGGGGCCCCGGGGAGACCCTTCTTCTGATTCCCCCAGAGCCCTCGGTCACCTGTGGCCAAGCCGTGGACGAGTCCTATCCATTTCCTCTCCCAAGTCCTTCCTGGAAAGGAGCCGTCTCCACCGTCCTCATCTCCACTGTCCTGTCCTCGTCCCCTGCCTGGACACCTGGACTAGGTCCTTCCCAACCTCGCCCTTCCACCCCCAAGTCCCAACATGGCAGCCAAAGGAAAAAATCAGATCCCACACTGGCCGGGCTAGGCGCGCTCCAGGAGTCTCCCACGGCTCCTGGAAAGAAAGGCCTCCATTTTCCGGCCCTGACCCTCTCCAGCCTCCTCTCCAACCCAGCCTCGCTCCCTGGCCCGCTGAGCTGCGACACCCTGCCGCCTCCTCTCCTCCAGGACGCCGAGTGTGTCCCACCTCCAGGCCTCGCCACTCAGCGTCCCCTGGGCCTGGAGTGGTCTCCCCCACCTCGGCAGCCTCTGCTCAGGCGTTCCAGGAGGCTGTCCGCGTCCGCACCACCGGCAGCGCCCGCTGGCTGAGCCCCTCTCTCCTCTGCCTCCCTTCCCTCCCGTCCTCCCTGCCCTCCTCCCTCCCCTGCCCTCCCCCGACTCGCTCTTCAGTCCCGTCCTTCCATCCGTTGCTGGTGTTTTCTGGCTCCTGAGTCCCTACGATATTTCCCCGCACTCAGCACCGTGCGCGAGCGAAGTAGATGCTCAAGAAATACTCACGTGCAAATGAGGGGTGCCTGCGGCTGGCACGTGGCAGAGGCTGCCCGCCCGTGACCGTCGATGTTGGAAAGGGAAGGTCTGCTACCCTGGGGCCAGATCTCGAGGGGCGTCCACGCCACTGCCTTCTGCATGAATGGATGGCAGAGAAAAAGGCCTCGCTTCAGCCTCAACCGCGTCCAGAGCTGCGGTTTAAATATTACTCCGGTGGACAGGCTAAACCGTGCTGCGGATATCCCCATCCGTCCCCACCTCTGTCCCCCAAGAGTCCTGAGGTCTCAGAGCTCCAAGGGCCAGACCGACTGTCCAGTTTGGGCCTCTCATTTTTCAGAGGGGAGGACCAGCACACGGAGAAGTCACCCACATCCCTGGCTCCTCCACCCAGGAGCACCGTGGCCCTTGGGATCGGGCTCCTTGCTCCGTTCCTTACTCCATGACGGAAGGAAGGCAGCTGTCTCATGCACCTCTGCACTCTGAGCCACCTGGCACACAGTAGGTGTTCCATAAACACCTGTTGAGTGAGCGGGAACATAAAACTTCATTCCGAGGGACACTTGGAGTTCTCAAACCCTCCGCTCATGGGTGCAGAAACTCTCCTACCCTTGAGCCTTGGGCTCCCAAGCTGTTTCCCAGGGCTTCCAACATCAGCTGGATTTTATTATTAATAATAAAAACAGTCTATGATTTACGGGGCACGATGGAGCCCCGGCTGACTAGTGGGCTTAAGCTTTGCACATAAAACTCAAGCTGCTACCTGAAACCAGGCGACTCTCAAGGAAGGGAAAAGGAGCCAACCCAGGGCATGGGGCCCGGGCCGCTCTGGGTCCCTTCTGTCGGCGAGTCCTGCCCGGCTCCCTGGCTGCCATCCGGGGCTTGCCAGGAACAGGGCTCTGCAAGCTTGGTATCCCCACAGTCAGAAAGGCACAGCGCCGGGGGCTGGAGAGGGACCTGGAGGTCCAGCTAGATGGGCGTCCGCTCTCGGCCTGCAGGGCTGCTTTGCTTGGCACATGTCACCCTTGTAAGAAATCTGAACCAACTGCAGACGTTCAAAAATCAGATTTTACATCAGAGTCTTGAGTTCTCCCTTCTCTTGAAAAACAAGCAGCTCTGGCAACACAGAGCCGACTTCCTGTCTGGCAGCGATTTGCTGGAGCTGAGCAAGGACTGTCCCTCGAGAGGGGACAGGGCCTCCTGGGTTACCCGGGGACCAGTTCTCCCTGGTGATGTCCCCACCCTGACCCACTTGACGCGCTCGCAGAAATGGCCGGGTGTGGGAGAGCCTGCCACCCAGCCCTGGGTGCGCCGCTCTTCATTTCGAAGATGGGGACGCGGTGGTCTTGAGCGGTCCATTGTTTTCGCGGAGATCACCCACAAAGGAAGGACCCCGGCCGGGAGCCCCGGTCTCCTGGCCTCTGACCCGGGCCTCCTCCCTGCCGATTGCATTTGTGCAGCTGTTCCCGGGGAGGCCGCTGGGCAGCCAAAGCAAGCAACCCTGGATCCGCCGCTTCCCAGGAAGGGAATTTATTGCCTTGGTCCCAAGTCAAGGTGTCAGCAGGACCACGCCTCTCCGGAGGGCACAGGCGGCTCCTTCCTGAGCTCTTCCAGCTTCTGGGGGCTCCTGGGCTGTAGGGGCTTTGCTCCCATCTCCCCATACACGTCGCGGGGCTCCCCCTCCGTGCCTCTGCGTCCTCGTTTCTGTCCAAGCCTCCCCTGCCTCACTCTTGTGAGGACACCTGTCACTGGATTTAGGGCCCATCCAAGGACTCCGATGACCTCATCCGGGCATCCTTCATTTATAGCTGCAAAGACCATTTTTCTAAATAAAGTCACGTTCGCTTTAAGAGGGTGAAGAGGTGGCATAGATTTTTGGAGAACGCCCTTCCACCCACCGTGGCCACTAAGCCAAAAGAACGTTTTAGAGAGACCCCGCCCCACGGCAAAGCCTTGGGCCTAGCATAAGTTTTAATAGGCCAGCAGATCCAATGCAAGCTGGTCTGAGGTCCTGGGTTGCCTAGGAAACCGCAGGATAAAGACAAAGATTCCAAAAGCCCTCACAGCAACCTCCCCCAGGAAAAGGCCTCCGAGAAAGAAACTGCAATAATAATGGCAGCCACCGATGGTCCCAACGTTAAGCACGGTAATCACAACAACAAAATTAATGGCCAGACACCAGCAGTATTTCACTGAAACCTCTTAAAACCACAGCAAGATCATGGGCGTCATTACCCTTATTACGTAGATGAGAAAAATGGGGGCACAGAGAGGTTAAGTCACTTGATTAAGGTGGCACAGCAAGTGAGGGGTAGAACCAGGATCTGACTCGGGTCCATCTGACTCTATATTTTTCACCAGTTCTTGACCTAAGCATGGGTGTTCCTGGGGAGTAGGGAGAAATGTTCGGTGGGCACACACACGGGGACGGGATCCCGCCACCTTCGGCTGTCCTCTGAAATTTGTCCTGATCAGCCTCCACTTACTCAAAAGTGGCCCCTGCCCAGAAAAAGGCTCCGTCCTGCTGGGGTGTTCAACATGCTGCAGAGGGACGTGCAGTGGGCAAGGGTGCCCCAGGGAGGCCACGGACCTCTCACCCACCTGGCTTTGGCCCGGGCCGTCCCTGACGTCACCGGCGTTGCTGGGACCTGAGCTGCTGCGAGGTGAGTCCCACGGCCTCCAGGGTCCCACCTTCCAGCCTCGGGGTCTGACATCAAGGAGCCGAAAGCCATCGCCCCACGTCCCCTTTAATCTTTTACTCGTGCTTCTTAAAGGACGATGATGAAAGTGGTCTCAATAAAGACACATAAATAAAAGAGGGGAGGGCGTGGACGGGGAGGCGGGCCGGCGAGTGGGGCTGACACGGTCAGGTGGCGCATCAGCCCCGCGGCCCCAGGAGAAGAGACGCCGCCACACTGGCAGACAGAAATAGGCCCAGGGCACAAATTAGAAAGCCAGGGGGCTCAGTGAGCGTTGCCGGGACACTCGTGGCCATTAGGACACACTGTCAGGAATGATTGATAATCCACCGAATAAAGAAACGAACAGGACCAACACTCGTACCCACTGATGCCAACGGACTGGCCTGGGCGTCTCTCTCCTGCCATGAAGTAAGGACTATTGCTATCCCCAGGTAAAGATCGGAAACCAAAGCACAGAGAGGGTAAGTGACTTCCGCAAGGTCGAACAGCTAAGTCACAAGTGGATCGCGCGGTTCACATGACTAGTCCAACCATGAAAAGGGCTTCTGATGGGTGAGCAGGAAAGCTCTTTCCAAAAAAGTCAGTGGCAGGAGCCATCAGGCAAAAAGTCAAGGACTCTGAGCCCAGGAGCATCGTAACTCGAGCCATCGTAGGAGCAAAAACCCAAAGCCCCACAACAGGAAGCAGCAGGGGAGGACAAACGAGAGACCGCTTAGAAAACGGAGGGAGGGGATTTATAAGTGAGGCTAACAGAAGTTGAATTACAACTATAATGAACTCATCATAATTATTATATTTTATAATGCAGTGATGTAGGAACTATATGTTATAAATATGTAATTATGTTACGATGAACCCGTCATGATTATGACAAACTATCACAAACTCCTGTAAGTCGATAAAAATGGCGCCCGTAACAGAAAAGTGCACCCACGATCAATTCACCAAAGCAAAGAGCCATTTTTAAAAAGTCCCACTTCTGTAGTGAATAAAGAGACGCAAGGGAAAAAATGATTTTTTCTTCTCAAAATTGGCAACTGGCTAGCACTGGGGAGGGAGGGACCTGGGCTCTTCCACCTTCTGCTGGCGGGAGTACGGATGCAGGTAAGGGGCACAGCCTGGCACCATCTTACGGCGGCAATTCAACACGTGCACGTGAACGACTACGCCAAGCAAGCCACTTCCTCCCTGGAACTTCAACCTGAGGAAAGAGCCAGGGACACAGGAGGTCTGTGTGTCAGGTGATGATTGTGAGAATCATGGGGAAAATTAAAAGATAAGAAGACAGCCAACCATGGAGATCCAATGGGATCATTGGCCAATGGCGAGGATCACATATTTGAAAAACAAATTCAAAAATGTCCCAAGAGCAGAGAAATTAAATCGTTGTAAACGTGAAGCACCGTTTACACGGCACAATCAGAAGCCAGAATTGGGTTGGCGCACCTGTGCCTGTGGGTGGGAGGAGGTGTGTGTCCAGAGGAAGAGGAAACAGAAGGTCATAATGCACAGTGTCACCAAGGTGACCGTAACTGTCTCCAAGAGTTGGGATTAGCTGTTAATCTTCGCGCTTTTCCGAGTTGTCCAGAGTGTCCCCAGTGAGCGCGGAGGCAGTGGTCTTGCTACCCGCCGGCTGCCCGTCCCTGGCTCTCCAGCTCCTGGGTGCAGGAAGATTTTGCTCTCCGTCCCTCTTGCGCTTGGGTCGGGTCGTGTGACTAGTTCTGATGGAGGAAGCCTGAGTTTCCCGGACAGGCAGCCCTCCTGAGCTGTGTGTTGACTCTCAATGCGAGTGTGACGCCGGTCAAGTCACACCGGTACCTACGCTGTTAGCCAGGGTCGCTGAGTGGACCATGACAAGCGCAGCCCCACTCGCTGACCCCAGATGGACGCGTACCCCAAAGAAGGAACAGGTGCAGTTTTCTTTGTTTGCTTTTAAGACAAAGTTAAAAAGACACTAGCTGATCCACTCGGGAAGGACCGGTAAGAGGGCTGAAGGGGACCCAAGCTGGGTGACTACCTAACGCCTCTTCCGGACCCAGGTGCTCTGAGGAGTGAACGCCTGCCGCTACCGTTCTGGAATGACAGATGCAAACAGCGGAGGTTCCGTGTAAACCTGGACCCAAAGTCATCCAAAGTCGCCCTGCTTCAGAAGTTCTGCATCTCTAATATGCAGAGACCCGGTGTCCACCCACACATGTGATGGAGCCGGGCGTGCCTGGGGTGTGGATTTTTAAACTCTGATTCTCCTCGGCAGCCACAGGGGACAACCATGGCCCTTGATCTATGCCAAGCCAAGTTCATGGCGGAGACCATCGGTGCTGATCATCAACACCGTTACCATGACACTGCGGCTGAATGACAGGCGTAACGCCGAGCCTGTTTCAAGGATTTCAGTCACCATGGCAGAACGTGAAAACCATTATCATTAACAAAAGAACATTCCAGGGGGTGACGTCTTGCCAGATATCATGAGCCTGGTTTAGAAGAGTGGGTCTCAACCAGGGGTGATTTTTCCTCTAGGAATTATCTGGTCATAACTGGAGACATTTGGGGTCTGGAGGCTGGTGGTGAGGAGTATCGAGAGGGTACAGACCAGAGATGCTGCACCACGTCCTATAATGCCCAGCACAGCCCCGTCACAGTAAAGAATTGTCAGGCACAAAATATCAGCAGGACCAAGGATGAGATCTGGTGCTTTTGAAGCCGAGGTGAAAAATGACTTCTGAACCAGAAAGTGATGCTGGAAACTCAGGGACAAATCTGTAGTCCTGCCCTACCGTCCCACCGTGCCTGCCGGCTCTGGGAGGAGAGGAAAGCCCCTGGGTCGCACTCAGACCTCCTCGTGGATCCAGATGGCCACACTCCAGGTGTGCACTTGAGATGGCCTTCTGACAGAGACGTGGCTCAAAGCCCTGGCCTGGTGCTCAGGAGCCGCGAGTGTTTCCGAGAGACTTCCTCGGGGAAGAAGGTTGGACAGGGGAAAACAAACAGGCTTCTTTCTCTGGCCAGCTTCCTCCGGGCGCCTCAGAGAGACTCGCTTGCACCTTAATCGTAGAAAAGGAGCGACTGGGAGGAGAGAAGGGGGAGAGGCTGAGCTTGCACCCCCACAATAAGGACTGTACCCAGGGTCGGCCCAGGCTGCGGGCTGCAGAAGAGGGGACAGAACTGAGGGAGAAGGAAGGAAGGAAGGAAGGGAGGGAGGGAAGGAGACAAGGAGATCGGGAAAGCAGAGATGAGTGGGGAGTGAGGAGCTAATGTGCAGGTGGGCTGATGGGTGGGGAGATGCGAGAATGAGTGGGTGACTCGAGATGGCAAGAAGAAAGGATGTGTGAAGGGACGGAAGGATGGGCGGATGGAAAGATGGATGGATGGGTAGATGGATGGATGGGTGAATGGAAGATGGATGAATGGATGGAAGGAGGGAGGGAAGGAGGAAGGAAGGGTGGATGGATGGAAGGACAGAGGGATGAATGGATGAATAGGTGGATGGAAGGAAGGAGGGAGGGAGGGAATGAAGGAAGGAAGGAAGGGTGTGTGGATGGATGGGAGGATGGGCAGGTGGAAAGATGGATGGATGGATAGATGGATGGGTGGGTGAATGGAAGATAGAAGAATGGATGAATGGATGGAAGGAAGGAGGGAGGGAAGGAGGAAGGAAGGGTGGATGGATGGAAGGATGGATGGATGGATGGATGGATGAATGGATAGATGGAAAAAAGGAGGGAGGGAAGGAAGGAAGGAAGGAGGGAGGGAGGGAGGGAGGGAAGGATAGATGGATGGAAGAATGGATGGATAGATGGAAGGAAGAGGGGAAGGATGGGTGGGTGGATGGATGGAAGGATGGAAGGTCAAGTGGGTGGGTGAATGAATGAATGAAAGGCGGGAAGGAAGGATACATGAACAGATGAATGGATGGATGGAAGGTAGATCTATGCATGGGGTGTAGGTGGGTAGAAAATGACCAAATGAGCAGATGAGGGATTGACTCATCTCAGTCAGAGACATTATCTTTATGTAGGACGGCAAGTTGATGATCCCGAGCTGAACACAGCAACTAGCACATTTCGTTCAGCCCACTGGGTGCTTTCCAACCGTGCCTCTCCGTCTCTGCTCACCTGAAGGACTTGTAAAAGGCCTGCTGATCAAACGCCGTCCCCACGCCACAGTTATATCGGTCCCTGGAGATGACACTTGGCACCAGTAATTTTTTTAAACCCACGTGATTCAGATAGCAGCCAAACTTGAGAATCAACTGAAATCTAAAAGCCAATGGCACCTGGTTACTTTGATGGCTGACCAGAGCACATGCAGCTATTAATCCCTGATCTTTTGCCAACCACTGGTAACTTGTCTGGTCTGGGTGCTTATCTGAATTTATAGCCACAAACTTTAATGTTAGACTTGGTTTGATGTCTGCCTCCATCAAGAGGCTGTGTCTCCTTGGCCAAGTGGCTTAGCTGCATTGGGCCTCAACTTCTCTATCTGCAAAATGGAACTCATGGAAACAAAAGTAAATGTTTTACAGAGTTTTGCAAGGAGAAAATAAGGTGATGTCTTGCATATTGTAGGCACTTGACCAAAGATAGCTGCTGTGATTACATTGATAATAGAATGAGTGTTCGATTCCTGCGTATGGATCATAACCATAGACAGCAAACATTGATCAGGAGTTCTGTACCAACCTTTGTTATCATAGCTTTAATTTTTATAGTATTAACTAAATTAATTCTGGTAGAGCCTCAATGAGATACTGTGACTATTTTCAGATGAGCAAACAAGGCCCAGAGAGGTTAGTCGCTTGCAGACTGAGCACACAGCCAATGCTGCTCCAGGCACGACCCGAGCCCGGAACGTCGGCTGTTGTTTCTACCCCGGTGTCCTCCACCTCCGTGGCACCAGCTCATAGGACTCTTACGGTCCACCCTAGCTGGGAAAGAGACCACTGCGCAGCGAGGTATCAACGGAAATGGCCGTTCGACCCCAAACTTGAGGTCTCCAGTGAAGTGTAGCCAGGCTTCTTAAAACTTTTCTGATTTTCAGAGCTTTTCATTAAAATCCAAATGCTTGTCAGAGGTGGTCCAGATGGGAATTCACGCACCCCTTCACGCCTGCCCTTCGTGGATGCCAGTATTTATGAAGCACCTACTCTGTGCCAGATCATGTGCTGGGATGTTGTGAAGGCAACAAACACATCTCTGCTCTTAAAGGGCCAGCAGAGCTCAGGGTCTCGGCTGCGTGCCGGGGGGTCTGGGCTGCAGGGAACCTGGAGGTGGGAATCTGAGGGCAGAGAGCGGATGCTAACGCACCAGTCCTGGGTCCCCGATCCTACGTCTCCGTCGCCCCTGAGCCCACCCTGACTCTGACCCGCGGCACCTTCTGCTGGTGACTGGCAGTCTCCAGCTGAGCCTCACACTCGATCCACCCGCAGAGGGAAAGAACGTTCTACACTTCCCTTTAGGATCCGTATGGAATTTCCTTTATGAAGTTCCCAAAACAAAAAAAGAAAAAGTTAGAAGAAAGTCCCTCTTAATTGCACAACCAAACCTGAGCCTGCCGTCGGGGCCGCTCCTTCCTGACCTGCTTGCAGCGTGGTCAGGTTCCGGGCGCTGGGGGGACACTCAGACACAGAGGCCGCCCCTCTGACTGGTGATGCATTGGCCGTATTGATTCAGAGGGTTACTCTCCCCTCCCTGCGTCTGGTTTCTCCTTTGCAAAAACGAAGCCAATATTCCTTTCCTACTTTGCAGGACTGTTTGATAGAGGGTTTGAGGGGGAAAAAATAAGTATGTTCAATCCCGGTGCTCAGCTGACACTCCGTGCGTGACTCGGACTCTTCCCATTCTAGACGTTTCCGGGGAGGCATTGGCAACCCTGGGTCCAAGCCTTAGCGACTCCAATTATGGGTGGTGACAATCTCCCGAAATTCCTCGTGTGCATCCTGGGATGATAATCTGTCTCCAGGGCAGGGGTGCGGCCGGGGCGTTATGATGATTATAATTATGAACATTGGTATTATGTCAAGACTGCAATGGGTCCATCTTGGCATTTACCCACAGCAGAAGAGCCATGTGCAACTCGAATCACCACCAACGGATCCAGGCTGGGGGGTGGGAGCTGCGGCCCATTCAGCCGGGCAGAGACCCCTCAGAGCAACCTTCTGCAACTCTCTTGCTGTTGCAACTCGTGGCCATGGGGACCCTCGGCTAGGTGCCCGCTCCAGGTCCGAGCAGGAGCTCTCACCCATGTGGGGGTCCCCTGCTTAAGCTCCTCAGCTTTGCCACAACTGACTTCTAACCTGGACTTTGGGGGGCAGCGGGTTTGAAGGAGGACAGAGCCCCCTTCCAACCTGCCGTGACAGGCCCGTGACAGGCCCGGCAGAGTGGGACCTGCCTCCTCCTCCTCCTCCTCCTCCTCCCCCGCCCCCACCCCCACTCCAGCCATTCCCAGAGACTTGGCTGGCTCCGAAGGTTCCAGACAGAGCAGCTAAACACGTTAGCCGACAGACTAGCAAGACACAAACGGCAGCAGGAATCAAATAAAAGGAAAACGCAACAGCCACAGGTCAGTCCTGTATAAATATTTATGCTGGAGGAAAAGTTGGTGCCTGAGTAATGACCTTGTGGCTGGTATTAATAGAGATAATGTGTGTCTCTAGAACATGCCGCCAGAAAGAGAGAGGCGTGGGGCGGGAGGCAGGCCTGCCGAGCAGGGCGGCTGTGGATCCTGGTGCCAGCCCAGGCCCGCCGCCCTCTCCCCTCGGCCCGGCGCCCCTATCTTCCCATCTCCTCTCCCTCCTCCCCAGCCAGCAGGTCTGCACCGGGCCCCTTTGGATGGCTTCTTCCATCCAGCCAGTCTCCGCTCTGTGACAGTCCCGGGGGCCCCTGTCTCCTGCCAGCACCCCCTCCGCAGCTCCTGCCTTCTGGAGATCACATCCAAAGCCCCCGGCCTGCAGGAGCCCTGGAGAGCCGGCTCCCGCTTCCCCGGTCGGCCTCACCCCCACACTCCCTGTCTGTCCACGGCTCCCTTCCCCACCATCCAGGATCGTGCTGAATTTCCAAAACACCACGTTTCCTCACATCCAGATCTGCGCACCTCTTCTCTTCTTCTTCTTGGAACTCCTCCTCTGGGCCTCTGCCTCTGCCTCTGTTCACGGCTCTGGGGTTGCGCCCCTTCCTCCAGGAAGCCTCCCTGCTTTGGAGGCCCCTGGTCTCCAGTCCCAGGGCCCGCACCTCGCCACTCACCCCCGTCCATCCTCTGACTACCTCCTGCCTCCCCTCGAGACTCCAAGTGTCGCAAGAACAGCTCGCTGACGCCCGTCGCTGCACCCCCACACCTAACACGAAGCTGAGCACATAGTAGGTCCTCAAGAAATGTCTGTTCAATGATCGGCAAGCACAGGACCGTGCTCACCTTCTGCTGAAAACACGAGACGCCCTCGGACTCCCTCCATCTTGGACGCAAGAGAACAGAGGCCTCGGAGATTGTCTGGGAAAGGCTCCAGTGTCACCCAGGACGCAGGATCCCGGAATGTCCCCTTCCTTCCACTGCTGGATCTCCCACTGGGAGGCAAGTCTCCCAACGCTGGGCAGTCTGCACCGGAAGTGAAGAGGGAGCGTGGGAGAGGAAGGCCAGCTCTGCCCGAAGGGCTCCCGAGGCAGCGTTCCAAACCCAGTTTCCACATGGGGTCCGGGTGTCCAGCCGGAGAAGCTGCAGCCCAAGCCACAGCTCCCTGGAAGCCGGCAAGGGCTCCAGGGCGGGAGCCACACACGGACTTTCCTGCAGGAAACCCGCAGCCTGGGGCCACCTCACCCTCCACCCTTCCGGAAGCAAACCCCCTGTGCAGACTTCCGTCCCTCCCTGCCCGAAACCAGGGCTTCTGCGGTCCTGGGTCTCGCAAGGCAAGAAGTCACTGAGAGTCCCCTGACCCCTCTCTGGGACTGGTCCTTAGCACGGGCTGCTTCCTTTCATCTTCAAGATGGCCCCGGGTGAGAGGAGACAGCAAGGGTGGTTAGGGCCAGACTGGACTCCAGAGGGTGGACCCCAAGACCAAACTTCTTCCTCCACGTTCTCCTTTGCTACTTCAGAATTTCCATGGCCTGTGAGGGTCCACCTCTGACTGTCACCTGACTATATTGGAAGGGACAATGCCTTGTCCTTACTTTGTCTCGTCTGTCCCACCCACTCTAGAACGAGGTTCCAGGCTTGATGGATGGCACCTGTTGTGTCCTTCCCTCTGGCGGAGGTGCCTGGGTCAGCTGACCTTGATGTTGACCAAAGGCCCAGAGCCAGAGGCAGCGGGGCAAGTCCCAGAAGAAGGACACCTGGCCACTGTGTGAGCTTAACACTCCTCCCTGGAGAAGTCAGAAGAGGCAAGGCCAGAGGCCACAAGCCCAGGTCCTCTGCAGCACCACGCCCAACGGCCAAGACACGGAAACAACCCAAATGTCTGCCGGTGGGTGAAGAGACGACAGACATGGTCCACCCGGGCCACGGAATATTACTCAGCCTTCAAAAGAAAGGAAACCCCCATACAGTGGAGCTGGACCTTGAAACAGCATGCCAAGGCCGCAGACCCCCAGGCAAAAGGACAAATCACGCAATTCTGTTTACGTGAGGTCCCTAGAGCGGGCAAATTCCTAGAGACAGGAAGCAGAGTGGTGGTTTCCAGGGGCTGGGGGAGGGGGACCATGAGGAATTATCATTTCATGGGGACAGAGGAGCAGTCTGGAGGTGCAAGGTGGGCCGGGAAGCTCAACCTGAACATCCCGCGGGCTGCTGAATCGTGCGCTCAGAAAAGGCTAAAACGGTAGATATTAATCACATAAAACTTATATGCCTGTGGACACAATTAAAAAAAAAAAAAAAGCAAAGAGAATTAAAGGGAAAAAGTGAATCAGGATGCAAGGAAAGATGAAGCTGCTGAATTTGAAAGGAGTCCGGAAGCAGGAAGGCAGGTCCAGAGGACCAAGAGGAAGCAGGACCACCCTGGGTTACAAGCCCCCGCCCTGCCCCTAGCTGACCCAGAATCTCAGCAAACTCCTGCGTGAACGCTCCTCCTGAAGAGTGCAGGGGGCGGGGCCAGTCACTGCCACACACCCGTGGTGAGAGCGTCACCCCATCCCTAGGCTCCGCTGCAAAGGCCAACGCCAATTTGAGGCTCGAAAACAAACAAAAACAAAAAAAATGAAAAGGTTATAAGGGTAATTTGGTGATTTTCAACGTGCTTCCCCCTCAAAAACAGCCTTAAAAACTATGAAAACCACAGCAAATTTTGCAAAATGAAATCTAGCCACGACGTTCCCTTGATGGAGACTCGTTTTCGGTTTTAACAAAACTCGAAGCATCCAAGAACGTTATTCCTGTGCCACCCTTTTAGCCCTTGAGACAAAATGTTTGGGGCTGCTCCAGAGTTTGCAGTGGAAATCCCAAATCCTGGCCCTAACTTTAGGGTTGGGGACCAGAAGGCGAGTGGACCCACTGATTGCAGGTTCCAAATTGCCGCAGGTCACCTGACGTCACTTAGGGTCCCTCAGAAGGCTTGCTGGCACCTGCCCTCCCACCCGTGGAGTTGGCTCCACCATGGTGAATCCATCCAGCTCCAATGTGGCCATCGATTTGCCCTCCATCATGGTGTCAATGGGTCTGAATCCAAGTTCAAGTCCATCAGGAATTGACGTCTGTCTTGAGCTCCACTCTCTCCTCCACAGGACCATCCAACAGGCTTCAGAAGATAGTCGCTCAATAATTTTTTGCTCCCCCAGGGAAAGAGCCCAGGTCCTCTTGGCCCCTGTGGCCAGGAACACACAGAAGCAGAGCTCAGGAGTCCAGTAGCCTGGCTCGGAAAGTCCCTGTCAAGTCTTCAGGCAGCTCCAAACATGAGGGGGGTGAGACTCTCCTGTGACTAGAGGGACCAGGGTAGCCTGGCCTCCAGAGCCACCCATCCCCTCCATCTGTTCTCCATCCACTCTCCTCCTTTACCCACCTGTCCCTCCTCCGTTCCCCCTTCTCCTCCTCTCTTCCTCCCTCCCTATCTCCATTTTCCCCTTCCTCCTCTCCCTTTCTACCTCCTGAGCTTCATTACCCTCAACCCCTGCTCCCCACAGGATTACCCCGCCCCACCTCAGCCTCCTGCCCTGTGCACTTGGGGTCCTCCTAGTTCAGGTCCCTAGGAGATCATGGAACTGGTCTATTCTCACCCCTGCCATGGAAGCCCTGCAATTGGCTGCCTGTGATCAGGTGACCCCACCTTCATCCAATCAGTCACAGTGGGGTGAATGGAGGGAGGGAGGTCACGTGATAGACAACATGGCTTCCCGCAGGGCCAGGACTCAGGCCGACAGGGTCCTCGGGAGGGAGGTGTGGACTCTACGCCCCCCATTGTATATAATTGAGAACGTTATCCCAGCACAGGAAGGTCCCCTGGGGAGAGAAGTGAAAAACAGGAAGGAAGGAGAACTGGACTTAGAATTGAAGACCCAGGTTTGCCCTGTCTCTCCATCCCTTAGACAGATCATCTGTTATCTGTGACCCTTAATGTCCCCATCTGTTAGATGGAGAACACAAAGCCATGCCTGTCCACATCTCTGGTAGAGTCCATGAAGCAAATTAGAGATAAGGAAGTTTGTATGGGCTACCAAGTTTGTGTGTTTACCATGTCAACATATCAATTTATCCACATGTGGGTTTTCTCCTCTCTGTATGTGACATATTCGACGTATGTCAACGTATCCGCTCATCAGTACCGGGCTTGCCCACCTGTTTATCTGGACTGTCCCGGGTCCCCAGCTGCTTACTGGGTTTTTATCCAACTTGACGAAGCCAGTTTGTCAACACCCATGCTAACCTTGCTCCCCTGATTCTGCCAGGAATTAAGCCCTGGTGCATCTGAACAGAGTGACCCAGGGAGGAAAAAGATGGGCATTCTTTAGCGGTGGCCTCTAAAGACCAATTTTCCAGAAGGAAGGACAGGAAGAATATATTCCAAGAGCCTCGTTCATGGTGGGTCCTCAGAACCCAGCATCTCCCCTATTCCTCGCCACTCTCTGCGAGAGTCATTATCACTTCCTGTTTTATGAGGTGACCCTGCTAATGAATGGGGACTTTAAGATTCAAACCCCAGGGCCTCCCAGGGACGCCCCTCCTGGCGGCAGCTCGCAAGGAGGAGCCGTGTTCGTTTCCGGCCCTGCTTCTCTCCGCCTCCGCACTCCGTCTGGGCCCTTCCTGGGACATCAATACTTAATGCTTTATGCTGTCACACTCTAGCTGTGAAGGATCCACTTGTGTGGTTGATCCGTAATGTAAGGTTAATGCCTAATTAGCTCGTTTAACATTTCTTTCGTGGATAATTCATGATGGGTCATTAACAAAAGCCAGGAGAAGCAGAGGGGCATGTTCATCCCTGTGAATCAAAGGTCTAAAAACATCGTAGAAACAGGAGAAATGCACACATTACTCAGGCCCCACAAAGGGCCAGGTCTGCTTGGGGGTTCTCCGTGCTCTTCTGACCCTGAGGTCAAGGGACCAAGGGCAAAGCTCAGGAGATATTTCCTGTTAGCTGAAATGGCTGCGCAGGGTCTCGTGGGGACACATCGGCTGGTCAACATGTGGCGACACAGCTCATGATTCAGCCCCAGATGGAAATGGCTGTCAACCTGTAAGTAAGGCACACCTTACTTACCACCCCAACAAATAGCTACCATATATCAAGCACCTACTAAGTACCAAGCCAAATGTGAAGGTGTGTGTTCTATGTATCAGACAGCTATCGCTGCGTAACAAACCGGCCCAGACTCAGTGGCTTTCTGTAAGTCTCTGTGTCTGACGGTTCGTGCTGCCAGTCTGGGCCAGGCCCGTTGGAGCTCAATAGGGTTCTCTCGTGCGTCATTGTTTGGCCAGGGGCGCGTGTGCAAAGTGGCCTCGCGTGTCTGGCTATCTGGGTGACGGGGTGCTGGACCACGTGCTTCTCACAGTGAAGGCAGGGTCCCATGAGCAGGTCCAGGCCTGGCACGGGCAGGCTGTCCAATCAGCACTGTTTTATTGGCTCAGAGCAAATCAATCACAAGCCTGGCTCAGATGCCACTGTGGGGCAGACAACTCTGCCTTTTGATGGAAAGAACAGCAAGATCACTGCAAAGTTTGCATAAAGGGTGGGAAATGGCGGTCATTATTTTTTCAACGATTTTACCACAATCCATTTCTTCCTTGTAACAACCCTGTATCCATTCTCCCAACCAATATTTATTAACCATTTACTACGTGCCAGATACTCTCCTACAAATAAGCAGTCAACAAAACTCTCTATTTGTATGAAACTTAGTTCCCAGTGGAAGTATTACCGACAAGCAGTAAAAAGGTAAATAAATGCATCTCTACGATACTTCTAAATGGTATCAAATACTAAAAGGAAATATAACTGAGGGTCTGCCTAATAGGTGTCTGTAGGTGAGTTTTGATAACCCAGGCTAGTAGAGGCTTTATGAGGAGGTAACATTGGACCTGAGGCCTAACAGATGAGAAGGAGTCAGCATACAGGGCCAGAAGCAGAACATTCTAGAAAAAGGAAGAGCAGATGCAAAAGTCCTGGGGCAGGATTATTTCAAAGAAGGCCAGTGTGGCTGAAGCACAATAGGTAAGATCAGACCTGCTCAGCCCAAGCCAGAGGGTTAATACCGAGGTACGACTGGACTTGAGGAGCGTTGCGTGGCCGCCACTGGGAAGGGCCTCAGAAGCCCATCTTTGTCCTCAGTTCCTGTCTTAATGACAGCGCTGCCACTCTACTGAACTGAGCAGGTGTGGGGGAGACAGCAGGACGGCCCCTCCAAAGGAAAATCAAGATTAAGCACATAAGCTGGCTTTTAAAAGCTTAGCGGGCCCTTCCCATTGGATCCCAAATGGACCACACTTGAGAAATTAAATAAACAGCATGTCAAGGGCTTTTGTGGGCTCCCAGCTGTATTTATTTATAGGTCGGCCTGTTATTTATGGGCGCTCGCGCTCTGTATAAAAGCTTTGCTGGAGAGAAGTGGCGGCGAGGGGCGGAGTGCTTAATGCTGACTCCCACACTTCAGTCTTCTCTCCAAGGAGCTCAAACAATGGGCATTGGCTGCTTTTTGTCCCCCCGGAAGCTGGGCGCCGGCGTACATCAGGGCCACGTTCCTGGGAGCGCTGGGTCATCGGGCACCTCCCCACAAGAGCCAGAGGTCCTGGAGGAGACCACTGCCATCAGTCCCCAGGGAGACGTGGAAGATCCGAGAGGAGCCGCGTCCCTAATTCATGGTTGGGAGGGCCCAGCAGCTGTGCCCTGAGGAACATGCTGGAAAATCCTGCCATAGCACCAGTGCTCCGTAGATCCTGGTGAGAGCACAGAGAAGCACCAACAACCACGTGTACCCAGGGTGGTGACACTGGACAACTAGAGGAACCTCAAGATGTCACATGGACATCTTGGCAAAAAAGTACTTAGCAGGCCAGCGCGATGGCACACACCTGTAATCCCAGCAGCTCGGGAGGCTGAGGCAGGAGGATGGTGAGTTGGAGGCCAGCCTCAACAACTTAGGTAGGCCCTAAGCAATTTAGCAAGATCCTGTTTCTAAATAAAACATAAAAAGGGCTGGGGATGTGGCTCAGTGGTTAAATGCCCCTGAGTTCAATCTCCAGCACAAAAACATAAATCAAAACCTTAGCAATATGTATTTATGGCATTAAAATGTCCACAGCTTGGGCTTGGTGGTTCTCCTCTAAGAATTAAAAAAAAAAAAAACCTAAGCATTAAGAAAAATAGAAGATGAAAGGAAGGGAGAGAAAGGAAAAATAAAAGAACTCAATACAAAAAAAGACGCTGAGTGTATTGCTATTTGTAATAGCAAAGAATTAGAAACACAAGATTAATGTTGACCCTACTTTGATGACTGATTAAAAATTTGTTCATAAAAACCTTACAAAAATACTAAGTACCTATGTTAAAATATCACATGAAAATGAGGATACAATATTAACTTTACAGTGTTAAAATGGGGTATTCAAAAAAAAATTATAAAACGACACCTAAACAAAGACTCTACAAAATGGTTAAGTGCAGGTGGGTATGTTTGTATAAGAAAGTGATGAGTTTTTAAAATTTCTTCTATTTTTCCAAATTTCTAAGTTTTATTTTAAAAAGATGATTTAAAAACAAATCATATCATTCGTTAATAAATAAATAACATTTTCCCACCTCAAAATAAACTTCTTTTTAAGACAGCCAGGATAACATAATCCACTGAGTTTCTTAAATTAGTATTTGTCAGCTTTCCATCGCTATGACAGAATACCCAAGATAAGCAACTTATAAAGTAGAAAGATTCATTTGGCCTCACAGTTTCCAAGGTTTTCGTTCCTGGTCACTTGGCACTTTCATTTTGGGCCTGTAGTGGCACAGGACATTGTGGAGGAGCATTTGGCAAAGGAAATTGCTCACCTCATGAACAGGGGGCAGCAGAGAGTGAGGAGGAGCCATCATCCCAATATCCCCAAGGGCACGCCCCCAATGACCCAACTTCCTCCCCTGAGGCCCCGCCCCCTCAGACTCCACAGGGTCCAGTAGCACCACAGGCTGGCCACCCAGCCTTAAGTTGGAACACTCGGGAGACACTGGAAGTCCAAATCATTTTTCTAAAATGTGTTTAAATGTTATATTTATAACAGTCTTATTATTACAAGAGAAAAGAAATACCCTCCAGGGTTAAAATATCAGAATCACCCATTCATCATTTTGGCTTCTTTTAAGTGCAGTTAAAAAAAAAGAAAAAGAAATACGTGCCCCTTTTCTCCCTGCTCCTGTGCACACGGCCCTCTTGGCCACATAAATTCTCACCCCATCCCCACATATCCTTTCTCCCGGGAATTGCCATCTTGGTTTAGTTGACCTTCTCCTTGTAACTGAGAGCAGGTAAACTTTCTTCGTGACCATGACTTGCCCATGACCTTAATGCCTTCTCCGTGGACTCAGAGGGTGGCAGAGGAGAGAGGGGATCTCTGACTCAGAGCCACGTGGACCTGGGTTCCAATCCCATGCTGCTTCCCCGTCTCACGACCACGGCTGAGTCATCCAACTCCGCGGTGCCTCCCTCCCTTCCCAAGCCTGCTGGGAAGGGCCAAGACACTGGAATGAAAGGGTGATCATAGTAACTAAGTAAGTCCCATGAAATTACTGATGGACACAAGGGCCCTTTAAAGCATGCTGGGCACCTTGAGATGCTTTATGCATGGACAGTCCTTCCAACCTCACTGCGGTCCTCTGGGATGCAGGTTTTCTTCCCACTTTACAGGTGAGAAGACAGATCCATAGGTACTAGTGACCTTTCATGGGGGCTCTGCCTGGTAGGTAGATCCTGGTCTCATTCCATCTTAGCAACAACCTGCAAGGCGTCCATTATTGTGCCCATTTTCCAGATAAGACCTCTGAGGCTCAGGAAGGCAAAGTGCTGGAACATGTTCTCCAAGCTTGCAGATGGAAAAGATGGGGCTTTAAGGCATCTTTCCCCCCAAATCCCTAAGTTATGCGGCACTCGGTAGATGCTCCATCACCCTCAGCGTTGGGAGAAGGGAAGCGAGCATGTGCTGACCAGATCGGGGAGACCCAACCCTTCCCAGGACTGGGCAGCCCGCTCTTAAAAGTCATCCGGCCACCAGGCCAGGGGTCCGGTTACAGGGAAACGCTTTGAAGCAGGACAAGGCCAGGGGACGTGGACATCGCTCATCCTGCGGCCACATCCCCGCAGTAACGGCGACTGTCTGACCAGCTGTGATCAATGCGCTCTGCCCTTCCCACACGTGGCCGGGAGGTCGTAAAGAGAAATCTCCAAGGAGACAGATACAAGTCGTGCCCGCGTCTTGTCTGGGATGAATCACTGTCCTTCACCAGAGCACCCCAAACGCCTCCCGTCCTTTGAGGCCCCAAGGAAGAAAAGGGCCAGGCGCCGGGGTCCCCCCGGGGTGCTTCAAGGTGGACTCAGCTGGGCCTCTGCCTCCTGCCACCCACTGCCGGGGCCCGAAGAGCGAGGACAGGACCGTAGCGCCCGGGCTCTCTGCAGGGCGGGATGGGGGCCGCGCTCACATGTGTGAGTCATTTGGGTTTAAAATGAGCGCATTCTGCCGGTCGCCAGGGTGGGGGCGGGGCGGGGCCAGTTGGTTCCCATTAAACCCGGCGGCCTGAGGACCCCCGGCCCTGTGGATCCGCCGGCCCCAGCCGCATCCCGGAGGTTAGGGTGCCAGAGCCTCTGCTGAGGCCTGAGAGTGTCCCCCCTCTTCTCTGGCCACCGAGCCTCTGCTGGTCTCCAGTGGGCCTGGAGAAAGAAGTAGCCAGAAGGCCCCGGGTTGCTGGGCCTCCCATCTGCCCCGTACTCTGAGGCCCCTAATTAGGTATTTACATGACAGACCAATTATGTCCCTGAAAGAGTGGTTACAGGCTATTGGGTAATTAGTGACATTTCTAAAATACATTTTCAACCACACAAAACCATGTTTACACAGTGTTGAGGAACTGACTTCAGACCACAGCAGTGAAAGGCACTTAGCGAGACCGAGAGCGTCTGGCCCCCAAGGGCCGAGGGCAGACGTCTTCTCTTTGAAGCCCAGGTCACCAGTTTGGTGGATCTGCTGGGGGTGGGGAGGGCGAGAGTCGGTGTCCCTGGCTGAGGACCTACTGTGTGTGCCCTGGGAGTTGGGTGTCTCCTAGGGGAGATCTATTCCCAGGTACCGGGGGCAAGTGTCCCACGTCTCTTCGTCCATGCACACGCTTAGTCATTCACTCAACAAACCCTAGCTGAGGACATAGTATGTGCTGTAAAGAGAAGGAAAGGCCTAATCTCTCGAGAGCTTGCCAAGCACTCTCTAGGCCCAGAAGATTCCGACAGACGTGGATCTAGATTTTTCTCAAATTCGCGGTCCTCGTCTGTGTCTTTGTATCATCTTCAGTTCATTCATTTATCCATCAACGCGCTGAGCTCCTCCTCTGTGGAGACAGTACTAAGTCCTGAGGTCTGTCCCCTGCCCTCGGCTCAGAGAAGGACGCACAGGACCAGGATGTCGGAGGACACCACGGGGAGAGGTCCAGGCTGGGCGGCCCCAGAGGAGGGAATGAATCTCTGTGGGGCGGGCTGAGTCTTAAAGAGTGGTTTGCAGGTGGCCAGGTGAAGGGGCAGGGATAATCCAGTCCCTGGGCAGAGGACGAGCAAAGACAAGAGACAGGAAGGGCCTGGCGGATGGGGAGATGGCAGTGGCCACAGGATCCACTGGAAGGCTGAGCAGAGGCCAGGCCTCGGGGGAGCCAGGCAGCATCAGTGTCCCACGGGGAACGGAGACACCAGAGGTGGCACAAGAAGAGGGCAAAGTCAACCTTGAACTCTCCCAAAGGAAGGAGTTCAAGAGAGATGAAGAAGTCCACCAGACACTCGCCTGTCATCCCAGCGGCTCGGGAGGCTGAGGCAGGAGGATCTCGAGTTCAAAGCCAGCCTCAGCAAAAGTGAGGCGCTCAGCAACTCAGTGAGGCCCTGTCTCTGCATAAAATACAAAATAGCGTCAGGGTTGTGGCTCAGTGGCTGAGTGCCCCTGAGTTCAATCCCTGGAAACCCCCGCCCCCCAAAAAAAAGTCCAGCAGAGGCGGGTCGGGCGAGGTGGAGCAGTCCGTGTCCTCTGGCAAGGCCCCGTGCCTCTCAGCCCTCGGTTTCCCCAGTGCCACGCTCGCCTGTGGATGTGGTAGGGAGAACCTCCACGTCCTGTCGGTTGACGTGATGGCTAATGTTGATCACTGACAGGTCACAGTGCGGTGGGCCACCTTCCTCTGCATACTAACGAGTCACTAAGCCCTTCCGTAACTCCACGCACTGGTCTCGAATTCCGCCCCATCGTATAGATGAGGGAAGCAAGACCCAGAGAGGGCAAACAACTTGTCCAAGGACACAGAGCTCTGGAGCAGCTCTGGGAGGCAGTCTCTCGGTCCCTCAGGAATGAATCAGATCCGGGAAATGGGAAGCCACCCCCTGCCGACGACAGGCTCAACAGGTCAGTGGAGTTCAACGCCCGGAGAACTGAAAACGACCCGTGTGTGTCTTGGGCAGACGCTGGCCGGATCTCCACCTGAGTTCCTTTTCTGCGGCTGCGTAACAAATGGCTGCCGAGGGAGCCGCTGAGAGCAACTCGGGCCCGTTCTCTGGCCATTTCTGGGGACGGCAGATCCCGCAGACCTTAGCAGGTCCGAGTCTCCCAAAGTCAATCTGCAGCCGGGCAGCTTCCCCCTCGGGAGCTTCCGGGTCTCCTTCCAAGTTCACGTGGTTGCTGGCAGAATCTTGTTCCTTGTGGGCTTCGGACTGGGGTCCCAGGGGCTGCCATGGTCCCCTGCCAACTCCAGCCTGGCAGCTGCACCGTCAAGGCCAGCAGGAGAGACAGGCGGCAGTACTCCGGGTGTCAGGCAAGCCAGCCCAGCCGCAGGAGTGACATCTCACCCTCTGCCGTGTTCTGTTGGTCGGAAGCAAGTCTCAGGTCCCACCCGTGACGGCACAAGTACTAGACTCGGGGCGTCACCGGAGGGCCTCTCTATGTGACTCTGGGACCATTCAGTTTTTTAATTTAAGGCCCTTCAGACAGAACGACCTGCCAGGGAGCTGTGGACCACCCCTTCCTGAGTTTTCCTGGCCTCCCTATTGTGACCACTAGTACTTCAATCCCTTTTTGGAATTCACAGTATTTCTAGGAACTCCAGAATGGAACTTTCTAGAAAAACTGAAGCTCCTTTTTGGATTCCTTCTGGGATTCTCGGGGCTCAATAGTTTTCTCATCCACAAAATTGGGATCGTGTCCTCACCTGCAGGCTGTAGAGGATGCGGTGTCACAAGACCTGTATTCGCATGGGTGAGCATTTACCGTGTGCCAGGCCCCGTCAAAAGCTTCCTGTGGATTATCTCACTTAAATGCCCAGCAACCCTTTGGAGCCATTACTAACACAGACCCTGCCATTTCACAGAGAAAACTGAGGCTCAGAGAGGTTAAGTCACCTGCCAAGGTCACACAGCCTGTCATGGTGGTAACGGAATTTAAGCCCAAGGAAAGTCTATGCTTGTAACTGCTTCACCGGGCACATTTCCACGTTTCTGGCAGGCACTGGGTATTGGAATGCCACAGGAAGTGGTGGGCATGGTTGAGTCCTCAGCAACATTATTTATATTTTTATTCTGAGCTTCTGTAGCAGCAGAGTTCACGGCACCGTCCTGTAGAGTCCTCTGCGACTCCATTCCCCCATTAGATCCCAAGGCGGTGCTTTTTCCTAACTCATTATGTTTCCCACACAAAGACTTCACACAGTGGTGCCAGATGAACAGTGAATTGCGTTGAGCTGCGCTCTGGATTGGCAAAGGACTTCCGCCACAGTGGGGTGGACAGAAGACACGATGGTCCCCGCTTTACAGACAGGAGACGGAGGTCCCGGATGAATCTGACTTGCTTCTTCTTGCGCCACTGATACTCGGATTCGAGGTCAGTTCTTCTGTCTCCACCTAAGCCTCCATGTGCATCCCTTAATGATGGTGACGGTAACAGAGGCTGCAGCCACCATGACTGAGCGGGACCAGGCCCTCTCTCTCTCCTCCCTCTGCTACCTGAGCTACGCATGGGGCAAGGCCAAGCTAAGCTGTGGAGGAGAAGAGACCTCACCGAGCAAAGGCCAGCTGCAGGGTTGAACCGTCTGCTTCCAGCCAGCCCCAGCGGACCCAGGAGCCGCCTGCAGCCCACCGAAGTCTCCAGTTGAGCCAGAAGAGCCCCCCAGATTCGGGAGCTAAACAAGCAGTTACTCTTGCAACCACTAAGTTTTGGGGTCATTTGTTCAGTTGCAAAATCTAGCTGATACAGCCCTGCGGCTACTCAGTGACACGCTTACAGCTCAGCTCCATCTAACTTCCTGCTTCTTGTTCTCCCACGTGCACCTTCCAAATTCTCCCCCAGAGACTCAAGTGCCAGAGCGTCCATCAGCAAGCTCACACAGCCCTGTGTGGCCCACAGACTCCTTAATCGCGTGGCAGCCTCCAGAGCACACACCGAGCTCTGTTCATGACCAGAGGCCTTAAGGAAGCAAAGGAAGCTGCCACAAAAGAACCCTTGAGAGAGGAAACCTCCAGTACAAAGGCCCTGAGGCACGAAGAACTACAGATCTTCAAAGAAGGGAAGAAGTCAGTCCTGAGTCCCAGGAGGAGAGGATGGAGATGAAGTCAGAGACTGACGCAGGCCAGGCCAGGAAGGCCCTGGGGGAAGAGTTCAAGCTCGTTCTGAGTTGTGTTGGGCCAGTGGATCCTTCCCCTCTGATCCGAACCGCATATGGTTGCCGGAGCATCTCTGGGGAGCGTCACTTGCCTCTTCCCATCCTGTATCAATTAGGCCACTGATTCCATCGCTCCTGACTTCAAAGGGGGGAAAACGATGCAGAATTTACAAAGGACAATAAACCTAGCCTGGAGCAGACGGCGAGCCCATAAATTCTGACCGACCTTTCAACTGCCCAGCAACAGCCCTCCCGCCCAGCCACCGAAGCTCTGCCTTCATCCACGGCCAGCACAATAAAATAAAAAATAATAATCATAAAAAGCCATCATGAATCCCACACCACCTGGGAGACAAATCCTGGCAATACCAGGGGCCTCGGTGAATCAATCTTATCTGGAGAGCCTTCCCGGGATGAGTGACCAGCGTGACAAGCGGCTGGTCACCGATGTCCGAAGGGCTGCGACGTTTCCCCTCCGCGGCCTGGTGTAAACCCCTGCCTCTCCCGGCCTCAGCAGCCCCTTTGTGCAGGGATAGGTTTGGGTGAGCTCTAAGGACTCCTCCGAGCTACCCTTCAAGGTGGGCGCATGCTGGGCTTCTTAAGGACTCCCTAAGAATTCGCTGGGCAATGGTGATCCTTGGAAGCACGAGGAGGAACAGAATTTGCAAGTGGCCTTAGAAATTGGTGGCGCTTTAGCTGAGGATGGTTGGCAGCCTGCACGAAGAATCCATTAAAAAAAAAGAAAATCCGATGCTTGAATCCAGGAACCATCACACCAGAATGCAAAGGTGTATTCTGTGGTTCTCAATGGGAATCAATTTTTCCCCCTGCAAGAGTCATTTGCCAGTGTCCGGAGATATCAGAGCGGGTACCACTGGCATCCAGTAAGCCAAGACCAGGAGTGCCACTAACCATCCTACAAACCCCCACAGCAAAGAACCATCTAGCCCGAGACATCAAGAAGGCCAAGGCTGAAAACCCTGGTTCAGAAAAAGGACTTCCACTCCGATGTTGTCTCCAGAGGTATAAAACAAAATTTTAAAACATTGAACCACATAAAAAAGTAGCTTCATGCAAAATAAAAGGGAATGAGTCAAATCATGTGTGTTCAAACCTCATCTTTATGTGATTGGAGACAAGACTGCCCTGGATTGGAATCTCACCTCAGCCACTGTGGCCCGCAGGACTCTGGAGTCTATAGCTTCCTGGGTCCCAGATTCCTTGTCTCAAAAATGGGCATGAGCGTCACGTACTGGCTATGGGGCCTCCATGTATCCGATGGGGAGAATCTGGCACGTCATTCCAATTCATTTCTGGTCCTATGTGCACTTGGATTTGCAACCCCAGGAAAAGAAACAAACAAACAAACAAACAGAAAAGCGACCTGACTCAATGAGCCCACAGCCAGCCATACCACAATCGTGTCCCCAGACAGGGACTTGGTTTCATATTTCTTTAGGTAAGTACCAGCCTGTCTCATATGCATTATCTCATTTCAACCTGCTCACAACCCCAAAAGACAGACTGAAGCCTCATTCCTATTTTACAGAGGAAGAGACTGAGGTTCCGAGAAGTTGGTACCATGCCCCAGATCACTCAGGGATAAGGAAGTGGTGGAGGCGAGATTCCACACCAGCTCTATTTGATACTTGAAGCTCTGGAGTCACTGGATGATGCTCCTGAGAGACTTATTTTAGGCAGATATTGATGGTTCTATTTATCAAAGTTTACCAAGTCACGTAGGGTTACAGTGGCCAAGATGTCCTGGGTTTAGTCCTGAAAGTTCACCATCCTGGGGAACCCTTCAGTCCTAGGCAAGCTGGGATGGCCAGTCACCCTCCTGGGGTCAAGGATGATGACTTTATCTCTGGTTCTCTCGAGGCACCTAGGCCAGATGAGGGAGGGAGAGTTTAAGAGTGTGAACGTGCAGCCTTTTTAGGGCTTAGAAGTTTCCCAGACATGGAGAATATGCAGCAACAGAGACAGAGGCAGAAGCCCCGGGCAAAGCATCCAGAAAACATGACTCTACCACAAATTCATGACTTAAACCTGGGATCTTTCCAGGTGCTTCTCTTATCCACTGAAACTAGATGGGATTCTGTTACATTTCTCCGAAGGTCATTCATCTCTCATCCCAGAATCCAGTCTTTCACCCACCCATTCATGTGTGGTGGTGCATAATGGCTGGCTGCCCAGGTTTGGATGTCGGCTTTGACTTTCCGGCTGTGTGACCTGGGGTACATTACTCACCTCTCTGAGCCTCAGTTTCTTCATCTGTAAAATGTGGCCTATCCTGCTCAATCCACAAAAACTATTTATAAGGGGGCTTCGGCCTACCCAACGTGTTCTGGAAATCTGGATTAGTATTTTATTCACACTCATTCCCGAACGCATTCATTTGACTCTGTGAAGATTCGCAGCACGCAGCATCCTTGACACCAGAGACACAATGGCGAAGGAAACCCTCCCGGCTCCTTCCTGCCCCTCGCACATGAAAAAGCCCAGATTCAAACTCCTAGCAAGTTAACAACCGAGTCCTTCTCTTCTGAAGTTGAGATTAAAGAGAGAGAGGGCAAAAATAAAAGAGGGAGAGGCTGCGCTCTCTGCAGCTCACAAGCCAAAACACACATCCCGCGCCGCACACCCAGCCATAAATCCATCCTTGGTGGGGGCTCTTCCCAGCTGGCGTCAGGACCGTTTGGAATATGTGATATCCCCCCACAACTGGCTGTAATTACCAGCCAGATAATTATCCGGCCGACCCACGTCCCTCAAATACCTCTCTCAGGCCCAGCAAGCAGGGATCAGCATTAAGGGGGCGAAGAGTCTTCTGCCTCCCGTGAGCCTCCGGGCCGCCTAGCTTGGCCAACCTCGGGAGGGCCCTGCCAGAAACGCTCCCCCGGGACCTGGCCTCAGTGTGCCAAGGTTTTTTTTGTCTCTGCGAATTAGAAGCCGTTAAGAGGAGGCCACCCACGGAAACGGAGCACAGAATATCCTCTGTCACAGATGGATGGGAGAGGTTTGTGGCTGGTCTTTTTATCGCTTTTTCTTTCTTTTTTCTTCCCCCTCATAAGAAAGCAGGAGCTTTTTGGTTGTTGTTCTTTTTAAAAAATGGCTCATGCAAGTTGGAGTCGGTGAGTCCTCACAAGGCAAAGAGCGTAAGTAAGGAGCGCAGCCTTCTGGGGTGGAGGGACCGTCCCCTCTAAATGTCCTGGCCCACAATCGCCGGCACAGGCACACGGCTTGGGAGGTCAGGATGTGCTGGCCACAAACCCAGGCCAGGGAAAGACACATCCTCAGCTGGTGGCTGCGTCTCCTGAGCTCCTACCAGATCCCCAACCAGCGCCACCCCAGGGGACCTCCATTCCAGTCGCTGGCTCAGCAGGTTGGTCCCGGAGGGACTCACCTGGGTGCAACCTCTGCATCTGCCTCTCGCCACCTGGACCCGTCCGTCAACCTCTCTGCACCTGGGTTTGCACCTGCAGCATGAGGGCCCCGGCTCAGGCGTGGCTGGGATTAGGGGCGGCGGCGTCTCTCGCAGGCTGGAGCCCCTGCACGCCCGACACAGGTTAGCCAGAGTCCAGAGACACGTGGTTCCCTGAGGCTTGGTTTGCACAGGGTTAAGATGCGGACCCCTTGGGGAGTTGTAAGAATTAATTCATTATCTTCACGAATCGGCTGCCAATCGCGGAAGGCAGATTCCGTGGTCAGGACGGGCCATGCCGTCTACGTGCTTCGCCTTGCTGGATCTTGACGGTCATCGGAAAGTTCAGGATTTTTTGATCAATGAAGAAACTGAGCCTCAGATAAAACAAAACACGGGTTTGAAACTTCTCCAGGGACGCCTCCCTGGTGGGTGAGAATGTGCCGGAGCTTACTGGGCCATTCTTGCTTTGCTGCCTTTCACACTCTCCGAAAGACCCGGTGTCTACCTTGGTTTCTTGCCTCGGGATGGCGAAGGCCTGAGAGCAGACCTAGGGTCTGTGAAGAGAAGGAAGCAACACCTGCGCATCACCCGTTACCCGGGGAGCCTGTATTGACTCCACAAGAGAATTGTCATAACACCATCATCATCACCACCATCACCACCACCACCTCCACCATCATCACCTCCACCACCATCATCACCTCCACCACCATCACCATCACCTCCACCATCATCACTGCCATCACCACCATCACCTCCACCACCACGACCATCATCACCACCACCATCATCACCACCACCTCCACCATCACCACCTCCACCATCATCACCACCACCACCATCACTACCACCATCACCACCATCACCACCACCTCCACCATCATCACCTCCACCACCATCACCACCATCACCACCACCATCATCACTACCATCACCACCACCACCTCCACCATCACCACCATCATCACCACCATCACCACCACCACCTCCACCATCACCACCATCATCACCACCATCACCACCATCACCACCACCACCATCACCAGCATCATCACCATCATCACCACCACCATCACCATCACCAACATCACCACCTCCACCATCATCACCTCCATCACCATCACCACTACCATGACCATCACCATCACCACCTGACCACCTCCACCACCATTACCATCACCACCTCCACCATCATCACTTCCACCACCATCACCACCACCAACATCACCACCTCCATCATCATCACCTCCACCACCACCACCACCACCATGACCACCACCACCACCATTACCACCACCATCATCCTTCTCCAACCCACAATCCGTGCCACCACCTGCCCAACTTCTACCCCCCTCACACCACCACTAATGTCACCTCCAACGGCACTTCCACTCCAGAGGGCCTTATCTGAGAACAATCCTAACTTCAGACCCGGAAGTCTTATCTGAGAAGCACGGCGAGGGGAGTGTCAGCAGAAGTCTGGGGTGGAACGGTGCGCGGCCCGCACGCGGTCTCCTGAAGCACTCTTTCCTCCACAACCTCAGATGCCTTCCTATCCTCTGAGCCAGAGTTTCACAAACCAGATGCAAGGCGAAAACAAGAGGTGATAACAGATGCTACTCAGAAAGATGGTCCCAGCAGGAGGTCCACAGGAAGAACATGAGTCTTAGAGTCAGACAGACAGATGTGACTTAGAATCCAGCTCCAGCAGACAGAAGCTGAGCAACCCTGGTCAAGAGCCTAACCTCTCTGGTCCTTAGTCTCCTCACATGCAGAACATAGATAACAATGCTCACCTTGCATATTTGGGTTGCAGTCACACAAATACAGGGGTCAACACCGTGCCTAATATACATAAGTCTCTCAATAAATACAGTGTCATATGGCTACACCCCAGATCAGGGTAGAGGCTTATTCTCCACAGCCTCCCACTGAACCGTGTTCTTAGGTCTGAGGTGGTAGCTCCCTATCCAGCTTAGGAGAAGTTATTCTGTAGAAATGAAGACAGGGAGAAATTTTTAAACGAAGGTCTCCCATTTGCACTGGGGAAAACAATCCTGTAAGTTACGACGTGATCAGCTGCACAAAAAAGACGCACTTCCTGAGAGGCCTGACCTTCCCAGGAGGAGGGTTGCTCCTGGTGGCAGGGACGGTTGAATCGCAGAGCCACCCCTGCCCGCCGGCAAACGGCTCTGGCTGCCAGGCCCGCCTCTGTACCCAGAGAGGCTTCTCGCTATTTCCTCTCGCGGCTTGATCAGGAGGGGGACTTGCCGTATCCTAAACGGCGGCCACCAAGGGCCGAGCTGATTTCCCTAGAAGTGCAGAGCCCAACCCGAGCGCAAAGCAGCAGGCGATGTGGAAAGCAAACGGAGAAAACTCAAAGTGTGACCCATCCACCTCCCTCCCCTCGAGGGCAAGAGCACCCTGCTGCCCCGCAGGGCTTTGCTAACGAGGGCCAAAGTCCCTGGGTCAAAAGAGGCAAAAACCACCCTGGGGGTGACTCAGCACCCCCCACCCCAAGTTTCCACCAGTCAATGGCAAACAAAAAGAGAAGCTCGGTTCATGGAGATGGGTGTTCGCCTTCCATACCAAGGGCTGCTCTGTTCTGGGGTTCCGCTGGGTCTCTGTCCACTGGGTTCTCTCTTTTGCAAGGCAGCAGGAGTGACCAATGCCCGCCACCCTCTCCCTCTTCCTCCAGCCGCGGGAGGATGCTGTTCATCGCTGGCCAGTGTCCTTCCTTCTGCTTCTAGAGGAGGGCTCTTCCTCTGCCGGACCACCAGGCGGGCTCAGGATGGCTTATGGTTGAAGCTGGTTGTTAAGAACTGATTCCTGACCTCGGAAAGCCTGTATGATCCAGGTTTGGGGGGCGGGCGACAGAAATGGACGTTAACATTTCATGTCTGGGAATAACTTCTACAGGGCAGATAGAGGCTGAGGTCCTTTTGGAGAGAGGAAAATACCACCGTGGCCACCAGAAGGAAGGACAGAGGAGAGAAAGGATTGGGGAGGAAGGAGCCTGGCAGGAGCTGGGGGAGGGGGAGGGGAAGGGGAGTGGGAGCCAGACCCTGCAGAGGGGGCTTAGGGTCAGAGGACGCGTTCACCCCGAGGAGCGATGGAGACTTTGGGTGTAAGAGATCCAGGGAAGGGAAAGGGATAAGAAGGGGTTTCGGGCCTTCTGAATCAGTCCTTCTTTCTGCCACCTGAGAACATAAGTAAAAACTGGGGTGTATGCAGGAGGGGGCCGGGAAGAAGCTGTGCGGACTGCATTTCTTTTCTTTTTTTAGTACATATATTTTCAGTTGTGGACGGACCCAGTACCTTTATTATTAGGTGGTGCTGAGGATGGAACCCAGTGCCTCACTGGTGCTGGGCAGATACCCCACCACCGAGCCCCCACCCCGGCCCTAGATGGCACTTCTTTAAACGCCTCTTTCCAGACCGGAAACTCTTAGGTCAAATTTTGTGTGGAGTTGCACATTTATCAGCTAATGGCATTTGCAGGTAGCAGTCTTTTAAATATTACTTAGATGGGTGACCCTACAACAAACGCCCCACCAGCTTTGGAATTTTTTCATTTGTGACAATTCAAGGTTTAGGAAGCCTCGCTTTGGACACAGAGCTGATTCTTGCTCTGGGGGATCACCCCTTGTATTTGGGATCCAATGGGTTCTCTTCTTAGAAGAAAATGGAGGATGGACCACCTTCTGAGTTTGATCAAAAGAAACATTCTCTTAATAATTCTTAAGAACTGATTATTGACTTAGGAAAGTCTGTATGATTCCAGGTTTGGGGCGGCGACAGAAATGGACATTAACCTTTAATGTCTGGGAATAACTTCTTCAGGGCCGGTAGAGGCTGAGGTCCTTTAGAGGCAGAAAAGGAGATTGTTAGTCTTTCGTGAAGGAGAAATTATGGATTGATAGATATGGTGGGGAAGGTAAAAGATGACCCCCAAACCTTTATCCTGAAGTACCAAGTGGACTGTGGGACACTCCTGAGCTCAGGAACAATACAGGAAGAGAAAACTCAGAGGATGGAGGCCAGGGGAACCAGGTGAATTTAGACCTGGAGAACCCCAGTGCCTGGGAGAGAGCCCAGCACTATCCCGGACACTTCAGGAGACATGGATCCGAAGCTCAGGAGAGCTATGGAGCAAGAGGTTTAGATTTGGACTGAGACCTGGACCCCAGAGACAGTCCCAAGCATCAATCTGAACTTCACAACAAGCCCCGCCCAGCATCGCCCTAACCTCACATCTTGTGCAAGCGTGGAAATCCCACTCCTCTTCAAGGGTCCATCTCGGGTCCATCTCCTGTCATTAATTGTCAGTAAGCAATCTCAGGAGTAAGGGTAACTCTTACCAAGGTCTCTGCGGGACCCGGGGTTCTCAAAGCGGATTTGAGTTCTAGATTCCATTTCTGTGAAGGGATCCTGTGTTACACGTGGCGGAGGCCAATCCACACCAGCTTCCGCAGAAAGAGCGCATCTGTCCAGGTCTTCCCCGAGCAGAAGCCAAAGAAGGTTAGGGGAGATGCTTGTGGAAGAAAAAGGAAGAGGCAGCGGGAGGAGGCAGGGATCTGAAGCCCAGGAAAGGAAGAGGGAGAGAAGGAGGATTGGCAGGAGGCGCTTCGAACGGCCCTGAGGCTCCAGGGAGTGTTGGCGAGGCCAGGGGAGGCCCCAGCGCCGAGACGGCCGGTTAAAGGAGCCCCACTTTGGGTGGAATTCACCCTGCTCCTGAAAACCCACCATGCTCGCACATGTGGCTTTGGGGTGAACCGGCAGCAGGTGCAGACTTGCGGCAGGTGGAGGTGGCCAGCTGCACAGAGGCCCAGAAAGAAGCTGCAGGAATGGCTGGATCCAGAGTCCAGTTTAGAACATCCACCCGAAATGTGTCATTAGACTCTCTTGCCACGGCCACCAACTCTTCCTCTTCTTCCCCATCCTCCTCCTCCTCCTCTCCTCCTCTTCCCCATCCTCCTCCTCCCTCCTCCTCCCCTCCTCCCCTCCTCCTCCTCCTCCTTCCCTCTTCCTCCTTCTTCTCCTCCTCCCCTTTCTTTTCCTCCTCCTCCTCCCCTCCTCCTCCCCTCCTCCTCCTCCCCTCCTTCACCTCCTCCCCTCCTTCTCCACCTCCTCCCCCTCCTTCACCTCCTCCCCTCCTCCTCCTCCTCCTCCTCCTCCTCCTCCTCCTCCTCCTTCCCTCCTCTCCCTCCTTCCCTCCGCTCCCTCCTTCTCCTCCTCTCCCTCCTCCTCCTCCTCCTCCTTCCCTCCTCTCCCTCCTCCTCCTCCTGCTCCCCTCCTCCTCTCTTTCTCTCCATCCCCACCTCCACCTCCACCTCCATCTCCGTCTGCACTCCTCATCTCTTCTTTCCGCCACAATGGCCTCCTATTTCTTCTGGGCTCAGCTGCATATAAAACCAAAGATGGCCTCCACAACACTAAGCGCAGGCGACCCCCAGAGAAGCTCCTAATGTCTAAGGAGGGATCGGCTCTCCCTCGACATCCATCCTGGTTTCAGGATCAACATGCCCACCTCTGAACCAACCCACCACCCTTAGGAGGAGGATGCTGTAAGCAGCCACGCTGAGTCGGGAGGAGAGAGGGTCCCGGAATCACATCCCACCCAATCACATGGAGAACAAGCTGCTGGTCCAGATGGCGGGACAGTGAATAAACATCACAGACGTCCACTACTGCCCCTCGCTGGAAAGGCAGCGTCCCCAGCTGCGAAGGGAAGACACAGGGCAGGCTCTTGGACCTCCAGTGGATGGTTAGTTGGCCCCACATACTAAAGTCGGGATGGTGTCAGGCACTGGGCGAGGGGAATGTAAATATCATCAAAATTAAGCGGAGTCTGTTTTCCTGGAATCAAAATAAATAGATGTCAGTAAGAAACGTCAGGAAGGCAGGGGGATCTGAAATCTAAGCGGGACAGAGGTGGCTGTGACCTCGTCTCCAGATTGGCAGCCGGGGCTGTGACATTTGTCCCAGCTCCTGCACCTTCCCAGTGCCCGTCTTAGTTTGGGGTTGCTAGGACACCAGGGGCCGGGTTGGCCTATGGACAGCAGAGACTCATTTCTTCTCATGGTTCTGGAGACTGGGCGTCCGAGGTCAGAGCTGGAGCTTGGGCGCCTGCCGGGAGCCTGCTCCTGGTGCCTGGGTGACTGTCCTCACGCTTCATCCTCCCAAGGTGGACGAGGCACGGCCACGCTCCGAGGCCTCTTTTATACCAGCTCCAATGCCAGTCGGAGGGCCCCGCCCAGGCACGGTGTGACCGCCTCCCCCAAGGCCTCCCAAAGGCCTCCCGTTGGAGCTTAGACTTCTCACAAAAGCATTCTGGGGAGGGGGCGGTGGATTTTCAGCCTGGAACACTGCATGACCTTGAGTGTCAGCCTGCATCCAAATGCTTGTCATAAGATTATTAGAAACATGGAAACAGAAGGCAGAGCACCCATCCAAGTACCTGGGACTTGGTCATGCTCAGCACGATGGAGTCTGACATCATTCAACAGATGCCACACGCTTGGGCGACCCCTGTCCTCCTGCAACAAACGCCCATCAGGCATGCCAGGAAGCCAGAGGGGGAAAAAAAAAAGAAACCTTTGCTTCCACTGATCCCATGGACTAAGATGGGAAGAGAGCATTCCAAGCCCAACAGGCTATTTTTGGAGGCAAAACACCATCCCATTATTTGCAGAAGAAAAAGGGGCTGGGGCTTATTATCCTGTGCCTGCAGTGCCCGCGCCTGGGGCAGAGTTCCATTAGACAAGGAGGTGTTTCCACATCCCAGAACACAAAGCACCTTTGCATTGTCCTGGATTTATTGCATCTCAGAGGCTGGCTTCTGGCTCCAACCACAATCCCTCCACCCAAGTTCCAGCTCACGCAAGGGATGGCCACAGGCCTGGAGGGGAACAAGGGGCCCAGGGATTACTCTGTGCCCTCCTCTTAACCCGAGCCTCCTCTTGAGGCCGAGGAGACAGCCAAAATACTTCAAAATCCTTCATAGCAGGTCGAGCTTCCCCTGGTTCATCTGCATAATATTTGGAGGCAGAAGTTTCAAGTGAGAATGCGAATACACAAAAGAACTCTTCCTTGGAGATGAGGGTTTCCAGGCAGATATGGCTGCCAGGTGCAGTAAAAGCCTGGATATGTCTTTGGTCAGATAAAATAAAGTAAATGGCAAATGATAAAGTCCCCCCGACCCCAAATGCTGGAAGGAGGGACTTTGCACTTTTCCCTTTGGCAGGTGGGTAGTGGGTACTGTGCCTAAACTTCCCAGGTATCTTCTGCACAGGGCAAGACCTGACACGCTCAGTCCAACGTCTTCACGGTCAGACTAGTGAATTAAAGATTTAGCGTGGCCCTTGAAAAAAGGTGAGGTCCAGACCGCGTTCTCTAAGCTCTCTGCATTCAAACACAATTTGGATGATTCCAACTGGGTGATCATGATGGCTCAGTGACAAAGCATCTCAGCAAACCCAAGCAGCCATGCGAGGAGGGAAATAACCTCCCGGGTCCCCATTTCTAAATGAGGAAAGTCAGACTCTGAAAACAGCAGCAAAATGATTGATCTACCCCATTCCTAGCTCTACGTACTCAACAGAGGTGACGGTCTCTGTGACAGAAAGATAAGCACCAGAATGTTCGTAGAATTTTTATTCAGAATAGCCCAACACCCGGGATGATACCTATCAAGAGAAACCCAATACCTGGTGGGTATTTTCTTTATAGGAAAGACTATGTTCGGTCTGGGTCCATTCACGTGAATTTCTGGGACAGGCAAGACTAATCAGTAGATGGAAGTCAAGGTCGCGACGACTCTTGGGGGCATACAGATGGGGAAGCAGCCCAGGGAACATTATGGGATGCTCTCTTTTGACCTTGGGTGGGGGTTATGTACACAAAGACCCTGAACATTCATTAGTGTACTATGCGCATTTCACTTTCTGTTTGTTATGCCTAAATAAATTTTCAAGGAAGGGAGGGAGGGAAGAGAGAGAGAGAGAGAGAGAAGAGAGCAAAAAGCCCCATGGCTAGTAAGTGGCAGAGATGGAATTGGCCCCCAAGTTCACCCGGATCCAGAGCACACCCTAACCACTGGGCTACACTGCTCCGTAGCTGGGATGATGTTGCGCAAACGTTTGCTGATGGCGTGTCTGTTTGTGGAGACAAACACGTCCGCTCACCGGGGTTCCGGATTTAGATCCTGGTGAATTCCCTACGGTGTTTCCTGCCACCCCTTTGGATGTCACTCCTGGTTCCTGATGAGGAAAACTTAGCTACAGCAAAGATCTAACGTGCTTCGGCTGCAGGCTGAAGTTTCGAGGGGAGTCCGGCCTCTTGTTCCCAAGTCATCATCGAGGGAATGTGGACATGAAGACCAGAGACAGGTATTGATCCTTGTTCATTATTTAAATGCAAATGGCGACAGGCACTCTGCTCAATAAAACCCTGACAGACGCCTGAGGCCTGAGTAATGGCCCCGGCTACCCCTCAGAGAGCCGGAGGCTCAGTTTCCCCAAATGAAAAAATGGGAATGGCTTGAGGGGCGGTGTTGGTCACACTTACATGTGTATGGGTGCTCTGAGAGTTGTACCCGCGGATTGGTGGAAGCATCCAATAATTTTTCTTCTAAATTTATTTTTAAAAACAGTGTCAAATATATTGTGGAGCCGGGTGTGGTGGTACACGCCTGAAATCCCAGCGACTTGGGAGGCTGAGACAGAAGGATCGCATGTTCAAAGCCAGGCTCTGCAATTTAGCGAGGCCCAAAGCAACTCAGCGGGACCCTGCCTCTAAATAAACTATAAAAAGGGGCTGGGGAGGTTGTTCAGTGGTTAAGTGTCCCTCAGTTCAATCCCTGGTACCAAATATATATATAGTGGTTTTTATAGAATTTTAGGCTGTTCATAAAAGTAGCACAGTGGTCAGGAATCCCAACCCTGGGGAGACAGGTTTTTACTTTTAGCTGTTGTCTGTTGCTGACCAACACTGTCAGCTTAGGAAGATTGCTTCCCCTCTCTGAACCTCAGTTTTCTCTTCTAAAATTGGAGATGATATTCATATAGACCTCCTAGGGCTGACGTAAGAGTGAATGAGTTCACGTGCTTAGCACGGTGCCTGATATAGACTGCCCTTTCACTAAGTACACAATCATTCCAATATTAGTAATGGTTAGGATAATACTAGCACGATGACCAGGACAACTAGTTTTTTGGACTCTAGCGCTTCAACTAATCCAGTAACGAGGATTAATCTTCAGGGTTACTTAATATTTAAGTAAAAATCTATTCTCAGGCACCTCACAATGACTTTTCTTCCAGGTCTTCGTTTTCCCACCCAGCCTAATGGTCTAAAAGGCTCTTTGAGTGCTAGACCTTGGGTCTGTGGCAAGTCCTTGAGAACTCTTCATATCCACACTTGAACCTGGAGTACTGGAATTGCAGAGTGGAATCCTAATGTATTCCTGCAGGGACTCCATGGATGCAGAGAGGGTTAGTGATGGGATTCTGGGACCAGTGGATGAGTCTCCTAACTAAAGGTTTACCCTGACCCTTAGGGTAGTTGTCCAAGAGGACAGGGCGGTCACAGCGGTTAAACCTCACTCATTGATTGCACATGCATTTGAAGGCTTCTCAAGCCAGTGTGGCTGCTGTGTCCCTTCTCGTGTAAGTTCCGGGGAGTACCAGGAGGCCCCAGATGAACCCCCTGCTTTCCACACACCTGAGTGCCAAGCATCTGAGTTTCTTTGTCGCCATCGTATAAGAAAAACCCTATCTTCTCCCGCGGATCAGGTCGAGAATTCATCCAGGGTGGGAACTCCTTTTCCTTCTGGTGAGTTTCCGGACCCAGACAGTTCAAATCACCCAGACGACATCCGTAGCTTGTCGTTCCTTGGGGTACCTGTGCTCCTTTGGGGACCCAGATCTCCAACCTGGAAGAAACCCAAGTCATAGGCAAGGGAAATGCACAATTTCCCAAAAGATTGCTGGAAATTGATAAGTGAGGCCATGCCTACCTTAACCCCTTGGTCACTGGACAGCGTCGGTGACAACAGTCTGATCTAATGCATGTTGTACATCCCAAAAGATGGCACCCTGCATCCAGGGAACAGCTCCTCGTTGGTACTTCAGCTGCATCTTTACAGAGTTGTTTTAGAACTCCAAGCGGCTAGCCTTTCCCGAAGGGTGTGATATATGAGTAGTTCTAAAGTAAGTCCCCTACCGTGAGTCCCCGGCCATGCTCTGTTAAATGGGATTCCATGCCTCTAGGCTGGGCATTCTACAAACCCAGTTGAAGGTCTCTGGGCAGGAAAGGCAAACCCATAACTGGAATTGGTGTCTACCTTCTGGTCCTTCCAGTACAAAGGACTCCATGGCATCAACTGGCCACCAAGCTGCTGGTTTGTCTCCTCTAGGAATAATCTAGACAGGGTTCAGCACGGGTCGCTATTGCTCACCCACTTGGCCATTCAGAAGTAGTAGCAGTTGGATTGGTCTTGGAAAGCAGAGCCCATTTCCTTGGGTTTCTGCGAATGTCAGCTAGCTAAGTCATCTTGTCGGCCGTGTTTTCAGTCCTGCTTTACGCTGTCTGCAGTAGGCACTCCTATGTGCACAAAATTCTTCTCGCTCTTCACCTGCGTCCTTAGCTCTGTTCACACACCTGTATCCCAATCCTCCTTGTCTTTGGTCTTCTAGTCATTTCCTTCCAGATGCCTGACCAGAGAACCAGGTCATAAACTAGGACCAAGTAATAATGTATTCTCAGTTCAGGTCAATTTTCCTCCACAGAAAGGAGACAGTAGGGTACACCTATACCACTTTGCAAATTGGGAGTATTTTTCCTGTTCACCCCACTTTCAAAGCCACTGATGAATGCAACTACAAAGCCAGGCTGCGGGTCTCCAGCTGACGCCCACCTACCTGCGGATCATCCATAACCAAGCTCGGGATTTTCCTCCTCTCTCAGGCCTGACGCGTGCAGTCGGGTTATGCTGAGGTTTAACCCTTGTTACCGGCCTGGCATCCAGGAGAGGGGCTGGGCACAGCTCCTGAGAGGGGGACACTTGATGCCCCCTGACAAGAGCCTCACTGGCATTCCAAGGTCCCACCGCCCCCCAAACAGGACAAAAGTGTCTGAGCTCCATTTCTCCCCACAGCGGCTGAGCAGATGAGATGAGGCTTCTTCCTGTCCACGGGTCCCAGATTCATTTCTACTTTGAAGACGTTGTGGGGATGATAATGTGGTTCCCAGAGGAGGGCGGCACCTCTGCAGTTCCCCCTGCGTGGCAGAATTTCAGGTGCTTCCTAGGAGGAGATGGTTGAGCTCTTCAAACTGAGGCTCATGAAAGTCTAGAGAATCCAAACCTCCAGGGGCCTCCATCCAGATGTCCCTACACCATATGTCAGAGTTCCAGATATCCCCTACGAGCACCTGGCCTCATCGTGACAGATCACCTGGGCCGAGCATTTAAACTTCTCTGGGGCTCTGTGACTTCATCAGATCCTGAGTCTGCTTTTCAACTGTGTTGTCTACTCTCCTGTTGTATGAAGTGAGGTCCTCGTAGTAAAATACCAGAAGGCTCTCTGGCTCTTGCTTTCAGCTCTTCACTCTTCAGGTTACTTGTTACTGGTCCTCAGGTCTTTGCGGTTCCTCTACAGAGCATCACTATCATTCAGCAATCAGGAGCCAGCTCCGCTGTCTTTCAAAACCCTGATCCCTCTCCCCATCGATTTCAAATATCTGGACCGTTCCCTCTACCAAGGCATTTCCCCAGCTCGCCACCAGGAGCATTGAATCCATGAGTCACCTAGGGAGAGAATATTAGGATAAGAAGAGAAGAGGGTCCGCAGGTAAACCCAGAGGTCCTCTCATCCTTAATGGCTGGAGAGACAAGGACGAGGCAAAGGCGAGAAGCACCCAGAGAAGTGAGAGATCACAGGAGGCTGATGGGAGATTTGGGGATTATTCAGGCCCAGTGAGGGAGGTGTGTCAAGAGGGGAGCCTGTTTGATTGTGCCCACTGCTGCCAAGAGGTGACGTTACGGGAGCAACGAAACGCCCTTGAACCGTCAGACGCGATGAGTCCGGCGGCACTGTGATGTGTGATTCAGCAACATCATGGCGGGTGGCCCTCGGGGGACAGGCGTGGATGTCGGGTGGAGATGTAAGCCAGACTGCAGAGGGTCAAGAGTGGGAGGTGGAAAGTGAGGTGGGGAGGGTGGGAAAGGCCGTCCAAAGTTGTCATCCAAAGTCACATCAACGCCAGCAATCGCAGGGGGACGAGGAAGTGTCCCTTGGGCTTCTGTGACGACTCCCTGTGTGGTTCTGAGAAAGGACAGAAAAAAAGGTCTCCACGGACCTTCCCACATAACTTCTAGACTTGAGCCTCACTTTCTGATGAGTTCAAATCCAATGGAATGAACAGCTTTGAAGGGTGAAATCCAAGTCTCTCTCACACACACACACACACACACACACACACACACGCTCAAGCCTATACACACATTTTAAGAGGCTTATATACAAGCTCATAATTCTTCCTGGACATCAAATGACTCTTTATAGGCTCCATTTCGATGATCTAAGTATCTTGCAAATTAAACAGAAACAGAAGGATTAAATTTCTCTCAAAGTACCAGGGCTTTAAAGAAAAATAAAGGAAAAGAAAGAAATGCCCGCATGGTCACGTTGTGGTTTTACCTTTCCTTCAGGATTCCAAAACTGTGCAAATGCAGCCTCAGAGAGCTTGCCAAACCCATGTGACATCAGCCCCCGCACCCCGCCAACACCCCACCCCGTAGCCTCTGCTCCGGGGCCTCCTCTGTGGGCCAGAAGGAAGCGGGCAGAGAGATCAGTGTCCTCGTGTACTAACGAGTGTGAGCAGAGCTTGCAGACTGGCCAGCTTCCTCCAGGGAGGAATTCAGACAGAACACCCTTTGTTTTAATGTGAGAGCCACAGAGTCATGACAAACGGCAGTGACCAAGCCTGTATAAGGTCAGTGCCATCTTGTACTTTACTGGCACTCTGGCATTTAGCCATGGTAGGGGAAAAAAAAGAGAGCTGTTTTTCTTAGCCTGGCCAGCTTCCATTTTCCCTTTCAGTGGGAATGTGACTCTCCCACAGTCCAAGTAGTTGAAATCCTCTGTCCCCACCAAAAACACACGTGAAAGCAGAACCTGCCAATCACAGCATCCCATTAGCGGTTGGGGCCTAGATGGGCACATGACAACTGGCAGCCAATCAGAGAGGAGACACTTAATCCTAGGCCTTTGGATGGAAATTCCAGGGGAAATAGAAAGCTCCCTTCCAATTGGACGTCAAGCTGAGAGAGTAGCAGATGAATCTAGAACAACTGGAAACCATCTGGCCATGTTATCATGAAGGGCCAAACCGCCGGATAACAGAACCCACAGAGACAAAAGCGGGACCCAAGAGTGAACAGAAAGAAACTAAGTACTGAATACAGATATAACTCTAGCCTTTAGATGGAGCTCAACCTAAAGTCAAATCTGCCATTTTTTGTTTGTTCGATCATGTTGAGTTGGTGTCAACTGAGCGTCCCGATTAAGCCAGCCTTACAGATTATGAGGTAGCTTTTATTTGGGGAAAGTACTTCCATATTTACTGTACCCAGAAATCAGTGATAATTAAGGATTTTCCACACTTGGGTCTTTACCAGGATGCCTTTACCAAGAGGGATATTTGCAGCAAACATCATAAATGTGACAGCCAACACCTGCCTACATGGGATCCAGCTGACCTATCCTCTTTCCATTTAGATGGTCAAATATTTTTCATGATTTTTACCTTCATGATCACATTTATACCAAAAATCAAAGTGGGAAACAGACCAAAAACTGATGCTGCAAAGCCCATTTTACAGGTGAGCAAGATAGGATCCAGAAATGAGTTTTCCCAAGGTAATAAAGGTCCAAAACTGGGTTTGAAATCAAGTCTTTGGTTCTCAGGCTGTTTGCACCTCCCTGAGAAAACAGAGCTACACAAGTTATATTTTCACCACCGTTGATCAGAAAGTGGGACAAGAGAGTGACAAGTCCTGAGGATTTCAAACAAACCCCAAAAGGCAGGTTTTCTTGGAACCTGACACCCAGGAGATTTGGGTCTGCTTTATAAAGAAGTGACCAGGCCGGGATTTGAACTCAGATCCAGCTACTCTAAAAATCTCTGTGGCTCCACCCACAAGAATCTAGTAGAATCTAGACAGGATGTGCAAACCTTTATAAATCATAGGCTAAAACCTATTTTGAATCTGAAATAGTCATGTATATGTATTACATAAAATCAGGGTGAGAAAAATCAACTGAATTTGAGTTATCAGGAAAAGTTATTACCTAGGATTTCAAATTAACTCAAGAAAAACTATGATTTTTATGATACTGAGGAAACTTGACAAGCTGCATTAAATCTTAAAGGTGAATGGAGCTTAGTTACACGGTCAAGGGAGATTCTGCGAAAAATGGACAATACTCAAAAGCATTTAAACATAGGGAAACCCTAGAAGGCTCAGGAAAGAAAGTCAATCTGCCTAGGTGAGGAGTGGTAAGCACCAGGACTCACTAGTTGTGGTTGCCTGGAACGTGCACTGAAGACCATGGCGACACTGTTAGGAGTCAGAGGAAGAGCTCGGAGATCGTTTATTGATGTCTGCCACGGACAGGGGATGGGAACATGCATCCGCCATCATAAGGTTGAAAGCACAGGCCATGTTAAACGACAAATACACAAGAGGGCTGAAAAATTATCTTGAAGTACAGAACAGAGAGGTTATTCTCTGTGATATGGAGTTTGGACCTGATTTAACAGACCAGGAAGAAGGACTGTGAGCTCTCGGATACAAAAGATTCCAAATCTTTTGATTGACACTCACTGACAGGTTGACAGTGAGTGGCATCACTAGAAGGCAGCCATGAGAAATTTGGTTCCTGGTCCTCCACCAGAATTTCTTTTCGTGGGGTCGGTCATCGGATACCAAAGCAATGCCTTCAAAAGCACTAAATGGTTCTTACAGGTACCACTGGGTGAAAGTTCAAGCCAGGAGCAAGCAAGAACCTGGCTTTCACCACAGCTGCTGGATTGACTAAGAGAAGCCCAGGTATCGACTTGCACAACCCTGGCATCCCAGCATTGGTTGGTTCATCTTGAATATGGTGTTGCCCAGAGGGAAGCCATGTCCCCATAGACCAGGGTGTGACCCAATCTGATCACAGGTCACCATCGTGTGACTCCTCCTCCTCCTCTTCTTCCTCCCCCTCCTCCTCCTCATCATCATATTTATTGAACTTATACTATGTGCTACGATAAACCACCCTCTACATTTTTATCTCCCTGTGTCCTCATGACCACCCTGAGAAATATTAGTGTTCCCATTTTACAGATGAGTAAACTGAGTCTTGGAAGGAGTAACATAAATTGCCCAAGCTGGAGCTGGAGACTCAAACTGAAGTCTGTCCATGGTCAAGGCTATGAGGCGCTTTCCCACTGTGGTCACTTAGGCCTCGTCTCTGCACCCACGGGTTCTAATGAATCCTTCTCCACAGATGTCACAGCATGCAAACCCAGAGGAGCCCACGGGAGCACCTGACGGTGCTGAATCTGCCACACCTCCTTCCCAGACGCCACAGGCCACTGAGCCTCAGGAGCCTGGCAACTGGTTCTTACAGCCCACTGCCAAGGAAGAGGCTTGACCCCCAAAGCATCACCTCCAGGATCTGTACTAATGTGTCTGAAGCATTAAACACAGTTCCGAACGGTGGGAGCACGGACGATGATCTCAGAGATTACGACGGAGTTCCAACTCAGTTTCCCCGGATCTCACAACCCCTCCTGGAAACCTGTTTTTAGTTCACTTTCTGAGGCATCTGAAACTCTCAATTTCTAAGTCCAGTTCTCTGCCCTTCCGTGTCCCCTTGAGGAGGGGGCCGAAAACAGAAACAGAACACACCCCAGACGTGTCCAAGGCCATATTTCAACTACATCTCTGAGAAGTTGGAAGCCGACCAGAAACTCTCCCATTCTGGTTCAAGAAGGCTTTGTTTATTTAACTGATACATAATAAGTCAATTTTCTTTACCTTTAACCTCTTAAAACGCTCTGTGGTTTTCATAGATTTCCTTTTCATGTGTCCAGTGACACCAGCTTCCATTTTTATTTCATATCAAAACTGAATGGTTTCCCTCAAGCCCGTGGTTGGTTCTTCTTTTTATTTTTTCCTCAGAATCTATTTCAGAATATGAAAAGCAAGGACTAGACTCTTTCCAAAAAGGCTAAAGAAGTTTTATTTTTCCTTTGCCTATACTTGAATCTGTACAAGGGAATGATTATAAAATATCACCAAAGTGTGAAGCCCTGAAATATTTATCTGAAGGTGGAAGACTCCAGTCGTTCACTTGCTAGTGCCTCATTACTGTGCCAGTCAGGATAGGTTGGGTTTGGCTGCAGTAACAGACAGACCCGGGGTGTGGGGTCTTCAAGTAGCGAAGCTCTATTTCTCATTTGCTCTCCATTTCTGGTGTAGGTCAGCTGCCCTCACGTCCTCACTTCACTACAGGCTGATGAGAAGACAACATCTAGAAACTTTGGGGTCACCATGGCAGAGAGAAAGACAGAATGTGGCTGATTCCAAGCTGGCTCTTGAAATCTCCACCCCTCCTATTCACACAAAGGCCGAAGTAAGTCCCGTGGCCATGACTGTGCCCGACTCCCAGCTGCAGGGAAGTACAGTCCTTTGCGTCCAAGGTCAGGAAATACGGCAGAGCTCTGATGACCTCCACGGTGCCACATCACGCTCTGCGTGAGGACAGTGTGTATCACAATCATGAGGACGGCTCATCTTTATTAGGTGTGCACTATCTACCCGATAAGAGTTGAAAGGCTTTGCTTGTGGTGACTCATTTCGTCTTATGACAACTCCACCCCGCTTTAGAGATGAGGAGCCAGGGAGGGACCAGGAAGTTGAGCCACGTAGCCAAGGTCGCCCCGCTGGTCAGCAGTTCTGCTGAGACTCGACCACAGGGAGTGTGGCCCCGGGTCCTGAGCTCCCCACAGTTCTGCAGTGACACCTCCTGATGCCACCGTTACTCCTCAGTTCCTTGTCAGTACAGCAACACAAGTCACCTCTGCCCCTCAGGTTCCTGTGGGTGACGTGGGAAAAGAAAGTAAAATAAAGCAAAACTGCTTCCTGATGCAGGGTTTTGCCACAGATGACCTGGTCTGACCTGCATAATCACCCCGCCAAGTTGACTGGAAAAAAATTATTAAACCAATTTTTAAAGGGAGAAGATTGAGAATAAGAACACGGCTCTCAGGTGCCCAAGGTCATGCCGTGGATAAGAGCTAGCCCCGTGCCCCTGTCTTTTGGATTACAGAATCAGCGCTATTCAAAGTACAACCTTCCCCATCCCCAGAACAATTAAAAATCAAGGACCACCTCAGATTGGATCAAAGATCCTTAACAGTTCATGGCACCCTAGAAGTCCACAGAGAGGAACATCCCAATGCAGTTTCTTAGATTTCTTCCCCCAAATCAGATATAGAATACTGCCAGATGTTTTTGGTGGATGGAAAAAAATAATAAGAATCGATAATTGTTAGAACCAATTTTATCCTGAGCTGTTTCTAGGAAAGGGGACATGTATACTACCACCTCCAATCACCTACCCATGGCAGACATAACCAGTCAATCATAGCACACTCCTCCACTCACCTACCCATGGCAGACAGAACCAGTCAATCACAGCACACTCCTCCACTAAGACCAAGATAATCTCAGACGTCTCCTCAACACTGTATCCCAGGCAGCCACCCAAATCACTCATGGTTGGGACTCAAGAAGGAATGTCTTGCCATCTGTTTTGATGATCTGTCACCGCACAACACACTACCCCAAAACTCAGTGACTTGAAATATCAGTTTATTATTTTCATATCTTGTCATTTTCTGGGTCAGGAATTTGTCCAAGGCTCAGTTGAATAGTTCTCACTGTGGGTTTGGTTGAGGTCACTCTGTTGTGTTTAGTCAATGGGTGGGCAGTTCAGGGGCCAACAAGGCCACAGTGATGTGCCTGGAGACCAGGTGGGATTCCAAAAGGTCAGGTTCGTTTGGGTGGCTCTACATTCCATGTGACCTGAGTGTCTCCATGTGGAATCTCCAGCAGGGCAGTTGGACTCATGTGACAGCTCAGGATTTTAACAGTGAGCAGGAAGTGTAATCCACTAGCCTTTGACTTCCCAAGCCTAACCAAAGTCACCTCCTCCACATTCTATCAGTCGGGGAGCCACAGAGACCACCCAAGATCCAAGGGGAAAGACACATAGTCCCCACCTCTCCACAGAAAATGTGTGAGAAAGAATTTGTGCTCATTTAAAAAGTACCTTTAGTTTATCCTTTCTCTACAACAAACCCAACCCCCTTCAAGGAAGATCTTTTAAAATCTCCACTTCATGTCTAAATCTTCCCAAGTATCTCTGTCCCAAAAGCTAAAGTGATGCTTACTGCCCCTTAATAATAATTGCTTTTACTTGATTGAACTAGACAAAACGCTTTGCATGCGTTATCCCACGAACAGTTTGCAACAGCTCTGAGCAGTGGGAATTCTTGTCCTTGTTTTGTAGGTCAGAGAACCAAGACTCCCAAATTTAAGTACCTTCACCAGGCCTTTAATGCCAAGATTCAAAATTCCATTTGTGTGTTTCCAAACACCTTCTTAGAAATGACAACTGGGTCTTGAAGGCCCCGAGAATCTGAGAGTCTGCAGCACTGTCTGATAGAACTTTCTAAGGTAAGGGAAATGGCTGTGTCTGCACCATCCAACATGGTAGCTACTGGCTGCATGGAGATACTGCACACTGGACTTGTAAATAGTCCAACCTGGGAACTGAGTTTTAAATTTTACTTAAATAGCCACATGTGACTGGTGACTCCCACGTTGGGTGGTACAGGACTAGAGAGTTCAAATTCAAGTGCTCACCCCCTCAACACCACAATCTTTAACTGATGGTGGGGGCCATCAGTTCAACTGATGGTTAAGGCCACCAAACCATTTCCCCTCAGCCAACCAGAAAGATCCGGCCAAGCTTTCCCGTGTCATTGCCGTAGCCTGCAGCCCCTCATCCTTTCTGTTTGACCACCAGGAAACTGTGGTAAATAGAAATTCCTCTTTACTCAGGAGGGCTCTCCTAATCCTTTCCCCAGGGTACCCCACCTCATGTTATACCCAATCAGCCTCACTCACTGATGTCACCTGCCTGTCCCTGGAGGTGTCCATGAATCCAGTGTACATAGAGTTAGTTGACCCTCCATATCTGCAGGCCTCCCAAATACGGCAAATCAAAAATATCTTTAACTGCATCTCTACTGAACACATAGACTTTAGTCTCATCAGTCCCTACACCGTGTGGTGTAGCAACTGCTTACCTGGCGTGGAGACAGAATTGGGGATGGAAAGTCATGTAAGGATGATTGACAGCACGCAGGAGGAGGGGCAGCAGTGATATGCAAATCCCACGCCATTTTATATAAGAGACTTGGATTTTGGCCTCTGAGGGGAGGGTCCTGGAATCGGGACCCCCACAGACACCACTGGGCGGCTGTACTCTATCTCATCTGTTGTTTCCGCCCTAGAACATTCCCTGCTTCAATCCCAGCATCTGACGATCTCGTCCTCTCTACCCCACAGTGTGGTTCACGTCCTCTTCCTAAACGTCCTTTCTGTGAGCCTCCTTCCCCGCCTGACGCCATTCTCATAGATCTGGGTGAGAGAGGCACATTCCAGGCTCCCGGGACAAGTCAGTGACCCCATCGAATAGCAAAGCTTCAATGCCACCTTCAACCTTTCACCCCCCAACTTTGAACAGTAAGACTCGTGTGGGGCTATGGGAAAGAGTGGAGGTGGAACGTGGGTATTTATTCCAGGTTGCACGGTGGGTTTCCTGGGAATGATGGTTCTAAGGCGTTCCGGACGGTCACAGGATTATCCTTGATGGAAAGTGTTTGGACAGATGCCCCCCAACCCCTGCCCCACTTTCCCTCCACCCAGTGTTCTTAACCTGACATCTCTGAACCCCAGAGGCCCAGGGACGAAATTCAATGACTCTGAGAATTTGGATGGAAAAAAAAAAAATCTTGATGTTCCTGAATCACTAATAAAAATTTAGCATTTCCTTTAATAGTAAAGTTAGGGGAAAAAAAAATCACAATGGATTAGCAGTTCCTGTGAACTTGCCACCAATACAGGTCATAAATAATTCTATATCCGCTCCATGGCCCGAGAGATCTCAGAATAACTTTCGTGCTCCATCACTTTTTTGAAGTCAGGGTAGCCACGGGATGAGAGCAGACCTAGCTATTTGATGCATTAATTAAAAAGCACAGATATTCCTATAGCACACAGTTGTGGTTTTTAAAATCTGAACACAGCATTAAGTATAATTGAGGTCCTTTGTAATTCTCCATATTTTATATTATGTGTTTAGGAATGCTTTTTTCCCAAACTACAAAACGGGTTTGTGCCACATCAAAGGTTAAGAAGTCTGCCTTACAGTAAAGATTTTCTTAAGCTCCGCCTCCCAGTCACAGACCACACTATCCCCAGCAGGAAGGGCGAGATCTACAAAGACCCTCCTTTCTTTGGCCTTAGGAATCAGTCACCTCCAGTTTCTCTCCAGGCCCAGCTCTTAATCACGCTCCTACCTTGTTCTAAACAATGTCAGAAACCATGTATTAGTTTGGTCTTCAACAGATGGTAGAAATAATCCCCCCTGTAAAAAACTGGGAATTTGAAAGTTCGGGGAGATGAAGGAATGTGTCTAAATGTATCTGAGTAGAGACACCAAATCATACTTGAACTGATGTTTCTGTCATGTGGCCACTTGAACGGCAGTGAAATCACATGGTCCTAAAATTGAGAAGGTAAAGGGAGATACATTCTCCACCCCACTCCCAACACAAAATTCTCTCTCAGGATGCAGAAAGAAGGCTATCCAAAAGGAGGTTACAAAGGGCCTCTTTTCTAAGAAGTTTTTGAGCTATCTTCTTAGGGTAAGAGAAATAAGCTCTCTCAGACAGCCAGAGGTAAAAGACAGATCCTGGGTTCTGCTGATACCCCCCTATTCCCTCCGCCCCACACTCTCCATCACCCAGTCTTTTCAGTCTGCTTCCTCTCTGCTTCTGACATCTGTTCACTTATTCTCAGGCAGCTCGCTTGCTAGTTCAAGCCACCACACGCTCCTGCCTGGATGATTGCACTATCCACCCCCAAAACTGCTTCCACACTAATCCCAGTCAGTTCTCCAGCTTGAAGTCCAAGTGTTTCACCTAAACTATGTCATGTATGTAGCGTGATTATGGACTACGTAGCTGTCTGAGCCCCTGGATCCACCTGCGCCTGAAGCCACCTACTACTGGGTGCTTCAGTTATATGCGTTGATTTTTTTCCCTTTCTTTCAAGTAAACAAGTTAGCTTTGTGTCCCTTGAAACTGATACACCACGAGTAAAATGTCTTTCTCCTACTACCCTGAACTCTCTGATTTATTCAATGTGTAGTACATATTTTGCATGCAGTAAGTGTTGCCCAAATGCATTGATCTGGACGGTATTCAGAGTCCTATTCCAGATAGAAAGAGAGTCTTAAAGGGAAAGATCCTGGCCATACCCCTGAAAAACCCACAAAAAGTCACTGCATAAAGACACAAAAGGCAAGCCTCACAGTGGACGACAAAATTGTGTCACATGGTCCTCTCCTCCTCTGCCGAGCGGGTTTTAAGAGCAGTGTAGGAGTCTGGGTCTCCACCTCAAATGTGGTTTTGCTTACTTCCCAACCCACAGAAAAGGCTCTCATCTTCTGGATGTCTTTTATTTTCAAGTCCAGCCTGGAAAAAAAAAGAAAAAAATGTGCATATAGAAAATCCTATAATTACCGGATCCGATTTTCATTTGAACTTTTCCTCTCTGACATCACTTCAAAGTTCTTTGGTGACTGGCAGCCACCCAGGCCCTGAAGTGTGCCTGCGATAGAAAACCTGTCAGGGGAAGCAGTGGGGGTGCCTGCGTGGAGGGGCATTTGTGGGAACGCGTGAATGCGCAGGTGGGGGTTTGAATGAGGGTGCGCATGCGCCTGCAGGGACTGGAAGGCATTTGGGATCGATGTTTGGGGGTCGTGTGCGTAAGTGAACCGGAGTCGCCCTCGTGTGTAAGTACAGGTGAACATGCGTGCGCAGGTGCGTGGCGTGCAAGTTAGCAAGCGCTCTGCGAGCCGGGGTGGTATCTGAAAAGATGTCCCAAGAGCCAGGTGAGAAGAAAGAGGACAGCGAACTGGAAATGTCATGCTGGGTGGAGGAGCGTAAGGTCACAGGGCCGGGCGCGGAGGGGGACCTGGGCTCCCCAGCAAGACGCACCTGGCGGGACAGCGGAGGAATGAGCGCACTCTGGGGGAGGGGCTGAGAGTCATCCGGACCCGCGCCCTGCAGGGCCCCCAGCTGGTCTGTGAAGAGCACCTTTAGGTGTGACCTGCTCCGCACGTGATGTTTGTTGGGAGACCCAGAAGCCTCGCCTTGTAGGGGAAAGTCTGCTTGCGGGGTCTTGAAGGCCAACGCCAACCTCATTCCCAGCAGAATGATGAAGGTCAGGAACTCCAGGGTCAGGGCTGGCCTCTGGGCCGAGTGGCAGGGTGCTGGGTAAGTCACCTCGTTTCCCTCTCTGTAAAATGAGGTGTCGGGGGAGTTCGTGCTAGGCCTGTTTCTGATGGCAAGCGAATTAATGTGTGCAAAGAACGTAGAACAAGCTCTGGCTACTGGACTGTTAATGACTGTGGTCTCCCCTTGGCCGCCGCCAGCGCCCCCCATCGGGAAGCGAGTGCCGGCTCTGAGCGTAATGGGGCCTCTTATCTAGGTTTGCTGGATAATGAACCAGTGAATGAGGTCGTGTGACATCGCCAGGCCTCGCTTTCCCTCCTAACCGCAGCACCTCCCATTTCCTGTGTCCAGAATACCAACGTCGTTTTTCCGACTCTTCCCAACATTGGCCCCATCCACTGGGTCTCCAAGGAGGCTTCATTTGCTCCAGGGAGCTGCCCTGACTTCCTGCACGTTCCCAGACACGTATATGTCACCAAAGATGTTTGCATCCCTTCTTCTCCTTCAAGCACCTACTCAATCTCCATCCAGACCAGCGGCTGGAGATCCGTGAGGTTGGGGCTCCCTTAGCGCAGTGCCTGGTACCGGGCGGGTGCTCCGTGCACATTTGGTTAATTAACTAAGCAGAGAACAGTGCTAATCAAACGTCATGTGTACAAGGATTGGGTTGAGATGTTGGCTGTGTGACCTGCGTAGAAATGCTGGGACTCTGTTTATCTAACACGCTCCCAAGAGGGGCCCCTGCTCTTTTCCACACATCACACTTCAAGGAACAGAACCTTAGAGTATATATTCATGTGAGGGCTTAGGAAAACTGTGATTATGGAAGGACCAAAGTTTAGGTTGACAGATAAGTGGATAAAACACTGTGATACTTACAGCACAATTTCTATGTATATCTAAAACACATGGCCATATGGAGACATCTGCCATGATATAGTGATCTATATAACCAAATATCATTCAACCTTTAAAAAGAAGAAAATTCTTCCATCGGAGACCACATGGAGAAACCTGGAAGGCAGGAAGCCAGCCCCAGAAAAACGCTACAAGATTTCCCTTACGTGCGGAAAGCAAAACATGCTCATAATGTCGAACTTAATAGAAATAAGGAGTAGCTGGGTTGTGGGGTTGGAGAATGGAGGAAATAGAGAGCTGTTGACTGGAGGGTGCAAAGTTTGTTTCGAGATGAGTAAGTTCTGGAAATCTGATGCACCGTGTGGTGACTGGACTCGGTAACGCTGTACTGTATGCTTGAAATTTGCTAAGAAAGTAGATCTTCGGGGTTCTTCTCGCCAGAGAAAAATAAGCGGCACCTACCCAAGGCCACGGATATACTGATTAGCTTGAACGTAATCATCATCTCGCAACGTACACCACGTATCAAAACATCAGGTTGGACGCCAAAAATATATACAATTTTTTTCTGGTCAAAAATAAGAAAACATCTTTATTAAAAATCAACACAGGGGCTGGGGTTGTGACTCGGTGGTAGAGCGCTCACCCGGCCCGTGTGAGGCACTGGGTTCTATCCTCAGCACCGCATAAAAATAAAAGGATTGTGTCCACCTACAACTAAAAAGGTATTTTTTTACAAAAAAATTAAAAGTAAACCCAGTCGTACCATGGAGTAGAATGCAAAGCTCACATGAGTTGATAGCACCAAACCCAAGATTTAAAGGACAGATGTAAAACTGTACCCCAGACCTAACTTCCAGTGGCTTTGCTAGCACCTGTGCCTGAGATGGGAAATGGCCATGGCTCCTTAGTCTCTGGGGCCTCTGTGCCCCACATGCCCGACTGGTGCCCACACAGGAGGAAAGCATGCATTGTTCAAAGCAGAGACCTGCAGAGTCAAAGGGCCTGGATCAAATCTGCCCTCCCTGTCCGGCCCCGGGAGGCCTCGGTGAGACCCGCATTGCCCTGAGCGTCAGTGCTCACCTGTACGCTGAGGTGGTACCACCTGCAGAAGTCGGAGCAGGTATCACATGAGACCGTGATGGCAAGGGCCTTCGGTCGGTGGCCAGCCCGTGGATGCCAGCTGCTTTGCCCCGCCCCACCGCACAGAGATGTCAGGCGTATCAGATGAGCAAGGTGTACCCCAAAGCATCCCCCTGACATTATTGTCATCATTAGCACCCAGGTACATTGATGGACAGACACCAGGGTAGAACAAGGGCCAAGGGAGGTGAGACCGCACTGTCAAGCAAGCCAGGGACACAGGTGCACATCAAGGGCAGGACCACGTTCCAGGCATACGCGAACCTGGTTGTCACGGAAAAAGGACAGAAGTGCAAGTGCAGAATGGAAGCGAAAATGAGCAATTTCCAGCTTTAAATGAACTGTTTTCCCCCAGCTCAATTCAGAGAGAAAAGTGCAGTCAGACATAATCAAAGGCTAACAAAGAGCAAATATTTGTTCCGGTAAATACACTGTCTCTCTGAACTCACTGGATGCATTTTCTACTTAAAAACCGCCTGCAAGGGGCCATTTCCAGGGAGAGGGACCTGGGCGCTTCTGGGAAGGAAGGGGCCTCCCAGCCCCGGGTGCACCCAGCCTAAGGCCCCGTGGGAGTGCTGGAGGGCAGCCCTGGGGCAGGGAAGGGCTTGGTACCACTGCCACCTAATGCACTAATGGAGATGGCACTTCAGGAGAAGCGGCCAGAGATGGCGTGGCCGGGGTGAGGCAGGGGTCGAGGAGGGCATCTGTCACGGGCTTTGTCTGTCTGCTCCATCTTTGTACACGTCCAGCTGCAGTCACGGGGTCATGTCATGTGGGTAGAGCTATACCAGCCACATGCACAGTGAGTCTCCTGCAGCCACATAGGGACAACTTTTTAAAAACAAGGAGAAAAAGGTGACGTGAATTTTGATCATGTTTGATTTAACCCAATATGCTTCAAATAATATCATTCCTACATGCAATAGAATAAAAATGACTGCTGTGTGTTATGTCCTTTTTCTTTCTCATGTAAGTCTCCAAAATCTGGTGGGATCTGGGTGTGGTGGCGCATGCCTGGAATCCCAGCGGCTCGGGAGGCTGAGGCAGGAGGATCGTGAGTTCGAAGCCATCCTCTGCAGTTTAACAAGGCCCTAAGCAACTCAGTGAGACCCTGTCTTTAAATAAAATATTTTTAAAAAGAGCCGGGGAGGTGGCTCAGTGGTTAAGCAACCCTAAGTTCAATCCCTGGTGCCACAAAAAAAAAGTCCAGTGGACACTTTGTGTGTACAGCACACACCTGTTGCTCTGGTTTTTATAGCTGCAGTGGCCAAGTGGCTTCCGCCACAGCTCCACCAGAGAACAGTTCAGTTCCTCCCCAGGACTTGGGTTCTGCGCCCCTGTGGGGAATAGAAAGCCTAAGTCTCGGAAGGAAGGCGATGCCTTGGAAAGCTGGCGGGGAGCGCTTCGTATCTTCGGGGATTGGGGTTCAATCCTGGGGCAGGAACCTCGTCTTTCCATTTCCCTCTGTTGCTCCCCTTGCTCCTTCTGTTCCGCTCTCCTCTCTCCCTGCCCCTCCTGTTCCTCGCCGCCGGTTGATCTCTGAGGCTCAGTCTTCATCTCTCTACCTTCATCTCTTTTTCAATTAATGTTTTCCTCACTACAAAGTGTTCACAGGGAAGTTCCCATAAACACATCCTAGAAGCTCGCAATCCACCCTTCTGGAAATGACCACTTACCATTGTAACTGGGTCTCCCTCCAGACTTCTGTGTGTGTCTCTCTTAAACGCTTTAGTGACTCCACCAGCCACTGACTCTAAATCTGAAGACCTGGTTTCCTCTGCTTTAAAATAAGGACAATAGTCCCCCTCTTCACTCGTGGGGTTGTTATGTTGTCTAAATAAGCCAACTGGGGTAAAGCAATCCTCCCGAGCCAGGTACCTGTTGACGGCTGTACCACTGCTGGCTGGCTCCATGCGTCACCCGGCGTACCCAGAAGAGGAGGGAGGCCACCATGCCTGCTATTTCCTGCCTTGCTCCTTCCACTCAACAGTACATTCAAACTATTTTTCTGTTGTCCATAATATGCATCTACAGTGTCGTTTGGGGTCAATAGCCTGTTCTCCCCACTCCCTAAACCCCATGCCCTGCATTCATCAGACAGACCAGAAGAACAATAATTCCTTGAAATTAATGACCATGCTCATATCTTTTGTCACTGGTCACTGTTCATAGCACAGAGTCAGAAGCAGCCCACACGCTCAAAGCATAGGGTGGTGGGTAGGTTGGTGGATGGATGGATAGATGGATGGATGCATGGATGGATGGGTGGTGGTTGGACTGGTGGATGGATGGGTTGGTGGGTGGATGGGTTGGTGGATGTATGTATGTACACATTGACACATGGATGGAAGGAAGGATGGATGGATGGATTGGTGGAGTGATTGGTGGGTGGGTTGGTGGATGGATGGATGGGTTAGTGGGTGGATGGATGGATGGATGTGTGGATGGATAGATGCATGGATGAATGGATGGATGAAAAGGTTAGTGGATGGATGGATACATGCATGGACACATGGATCAATGGATGGACAGGTGGATGGGTAGGTAATAGATGGAGGGATGTAAGAATAAAAGAAAATAAGGGTCGAGCCCCAGGTGCCTGCTACTGGGGAAAGTAGACCTTGGGTCTGAGCTGTAGTCATTAGGACATAAGCCAGGGCACAGATCATAGGGTCCAAACTTCTAAAGACCTTGGATAAAGAGTTTTACTTATCGCATGGAGGAGTAAGCTCTCTCCTAGAGACAACTCTCAACGCTGGACAAAATAAAAAACCTCCCTGAGGCAATAAAAAGTGAACAAAGCTAGGGGCATTTTGGGAATGGAGATGAAACTTGGAAGAAGGGAATAATGACACGATGAGTTCCATATTGTCACAGTTCCACTGAGATTGAGCCCCGTGTTTATCATGATATGAAATGGCTGAGGCGCTGGTAGAAAACTCACCTTTTCCTGAAACCAGAGGACAGAGTTTAAGGAAGCCATGGCCACCAGTAAGTGAGGGAGGAATCCTCAAAAAGAGAAACCAGAGAAGCAAAGCCCCAAATTCTATGTATAATGTCTTCTCCAAATGCTGGGTGACCCCTGAACCAAACACGCACAGAGAAGATTCAGAGTAGTTTGCAACTAAGGCTGAAAAAAACTGAAATAGAGTTGGGCTGCTTCCAACCCCTAGTGAGGCAGAAATTGCAGATGGAACCTCACTGAGTGACCCGGCTACTCAGAGACCCCAATGTGCTTTGGAAGAACGGAGCAAACCTCAGCCTCTACAACAGAACTGTCTCAATCGCGAAGATACACTCCAAAGTTCCTCAACGGGGGAAAACACTGAGGATGTTCTACCCAAGCTCAAGAAGAAAGAGGAACAGGAGAAGCTTGCTTCAAGGTCCCCAGATGTAGTATCATGCGCTCCTAGGGACTGCAGTGGCCTCTGAGAGCCCAGGGAATCTTCTACACCTGGAGCCCTCAGCTTTGAAGCCTGGCTGATATCTTTAGTGAAACCCCAAGCAGAGGACCCAGCTAAGCCATCCCCACACCTGATAAGCAAAAGCCGTGGGACAATAAATGCATGCTCTTTTAAGCTTCCAAGCTTTCGATACTTTATTGCTCAGAAACATAAAATTTAACACAGGATGTGTTGTTTTGGATGGGTTGCTTAACTTTTCTGGGTCTCCCACTTCTTACATAAAAAGAGGATGTAAGAGTACTTAATCTCCCAGTTTTGTTACGAGAATAAAATAATATAAGCCATTGCGGATGAATGAGTCTGAATATTATTCTTTCTTCAAACACTGTCTTTTGGCCCCCAGTCTGTTCGATTTCAGTGCAAAGGGCAAATTCTGACCTCAGCCCATAGACATATTTTTCTGATTCTTCCAGTAGAGATGGTGGGTTCAACTCAGAGTTGATGCACTTTTACGTCCCCACCCTGTCTCAGTGGGACTCAGCAACCTCACGGTGACCTTCAATTTGTCTCTATGCTCATTTAGCTCAAATTTTGCACTTTTCACTAGTGAATTTTCCATTTGGCCCTTTTATATAGTTTATGTTTCTCTGCTGAGATGCTCATCATGAGCATACTTTGCTTTGTGGAGAAAGCTATCACCCTTGCTATCAGGTCCTTGGAGCCATCTCTAGAGTAAGTCTGCTAACAGAGTCTTGGTAGAACAGCATCGTCACAAGAGAGAGACTTCACCTTCCAGATATTCTATTGGCTAGAACAAGGTGGCAGGTCCCACGTGCATCAAGAGGAGAGGATCACAAAGATGTGAACACTCAAAATTAGGGACCAAGGGAACCAAATACCATTCACTCACGACATTGGTGATTAACTGAATACAGTAGCACCTCTTCTTCATCCACAGGGGACACATCCCAAGACCCTAGTGGATGCCTAAAATCAGATGGTAACAAATCCTCTAATTCTATACTTGTTCCTATGCATGCCTACCCAGGACAAAATTTAATTTATAAATTAGGAAAGTAAGAGATTTACAATGACTACTAATGAAACAATTATAACAGCATACCAAAATAAAAGTCATGCAAACATGATCTCTCTCTCTCTCTCTCTTTCTCTCGCTCTCGCTCTCTCTCCTGCTGTACTCTTTCTTCTTCTTTTTGACCAGGGATAACTGACACTGCAGAAAGTGAACACTGGGGGAGGGGTCCTGTTTGTGAATGTCACTGCTCATCCATGGGCAGTGAGCCCTATCAAACATCCATTCTCAACCTCCCGCTTGGTACCCCCAATCTCTATCTTTGTGCTTCTCTATCTTTGTCCTTCTCCAGCTTAAATGTGCATCCAAATCACCAAGGAGATTTTTTTTAACAGCGATTCCCAGCCCACGCCCACACCCTCCCGTACTCTGCTTGCTGGGGAGCCCAGGAATCCCCATTCACCATAAGCCCCTTCGGGATAAGCAGCAGGCAGAGCCCACAGGGCCTTCTGCCACCATAGAAGCATGCAGTGGCCACCCTAGCCACATGTGGCTCCTGACTCAGAATGGGGCTAGTAGAACAGAGAAACTGAGCTTTTAATTTTCTTTCATCTAATTTTAAAGAGCCACCTAGGGCTAATGGCATTGGACTGACAGATCTAATGAACTCTTCCATGAATAAAAATCAGGGCGCTGAACTCTTGTCAAGGAAATTAGAGCTTTCTGTGTGCCTGAGACCCCATCCCCACCCAGTTTAGATATAGATATGTATATGTGTATATATGCACGTGTGTATATGTGTGTGTGTGTGTGTGTGTGTGTGTGTGTGTATCTATCATAGAGAGATCGGGATGTTCTTCTTAAAGCAGATCTTACCAGTAATTGTCATTTAGTTATTTAGTTTCATGGTCATCAAGGAATATCTTGTCCAACACTTTCATTCCCAGAACGCAAGTCAGATTCAGCTCTCTGTACACAGTAATAGTCAGCTAAGGCCAGACACAGATATAAAACAAAACAAAATAAAAACCGCTCTCTTCAAAAGAAAAATCTAGCTTTCCTCACCTCGCCCTCTATATTTTACATGCATGACTCTCTGAACCCCTGTCTCCCAGAGCTCACTGAAGTCACTGGAAAAGAGCTGAAAGACAGGGGAAGCAACCTGGCTCAAGGGTCAGAGGAGCCATTACTATGTGACCTTGAGCAAGACCCTCTGAACTTGGGGCCCCAGTCTCCCCGTCTGTAAATAAGTTCTAAGATCCTTTGAGTTTTAAAATTCTTATTTAAAATAAAAGTTTTTGTACTGAGGTACCATGATAATAGTTACATATTTATTAAGTGAACAAAGCAAGTTTCCCACTTTGGGGGAAAATGCATATTCACATACCATAAATAACTATAGATGAACACACACACACAGTAGACAGACACACAGACACACCCACGAAGGAAAAGGAAGTTACTCTACAACGGTAACGCCCTCTGGGTAGAGTCAGGTCAACATCTTTTGGCCTTGGCAATCTGGGATTCCGTCTTTAAGCAATCGAACCTAGGTCCTCCTCTCTGAGCCTCAGTGCAGGTGATTCAGCTGGAGTTGACTCTACGTCCCCTCCACAGCTCAGAGAAGGGAATGTAGTCAATAAGGGTAGGTCTTCTCACAAGCTGTTCAGATCGAGCACGTGGCCCAGGCCAGCCAATAAGAGGAGGGCATACCCCCAAGCAATTCAGATTGAGCACGTGGCCCAGGCTAGCCAATAAGAGAAGGGCACTCCTCCCGAAAGCTATTTGAATTGAGCACGTGGCCCAGGTCAGCCAATAAGAGAAGGGCACTCCCCCCCAAGCTATTCAGATTGAGCACGTGGCCCAGGCTAACCAATGAGAGAAGGTTAACCCCCCAAAGCTATTCAGATTGAGCACGTGGCCCAGGTCAGCCAATAAGAGTCAATCCCAAGCCTCGCCTGGAACTCTGAACAAATAGCTGTCCTTCCTCAGAAGAGGTAAGTCTGGAGGTGCTGGGGACCATCTAGCAAGAGGCTAAGGATCATCCCACGCACAAGAAGAGGAGCTGAGAAGTGAGAACCAGAGGCTGATGGTCTGGTTTGAAGCTTGGGACCCAACTCTGTGTGAAGACAGCTCTACCCTGGACTTTTCAGCCTGATGAGTCAATAGATCCTCTCTTCCTACTCAAGTTCGGTAGAGCTGGAAGTCACTTGCAGAGTTTCCTACTACGTAGGTGGAACTGGCCTGGTAGGGATCTCTGCTATTTATCTCAGGGAAGAATCTGATGGATTTTTTTTTTTTTAACAAGGAGCATGAACTTACCTTCTAAAGCTATTTTGAGACTCTCATCCTTAATAATAAACATAAGCTGCACGTGCCAAGTTCATGGTGTGGACTGAACACTATCTCATTTAATACTCATCCTCAGCCTAAAAGATAGGTACTGTTTTATGACCAGTACCTATAGGGAGACAGGCTGTAAGAAGTGAAGCAATTGTTTGAGGTCACACAGCTAATACACAGGAAAGACTGGACTAGGATCCAGGTATGTCAGTCTTTAAAGACCCAGTTTATTGCTTCTTGATTCATGTTTACTGAGAAGAAATGTTTGACACAAAAGAACCCTTCATAAAGATCTGTCTTGTCTTCTAGGACATCAGTTCCCACAAAAGCAGGGAACTGGATGACCAGGTGCATACTAAACACTCAACACCCAGCACCCAGCACAGGCATGTTTGAATGAACGAATGAATGAATTAGAGGTAATATCTGAGGCTAGAGGAGGCCAAGGGATATGAAAAGGTCCCAGCACCGTCCATTTCAGGCCAACATCTGAAGCATTCCTTCCAACTTGGTCGGGGATGTATCTTAACGGCTCAGACATGCTTTCTAGTTGAAAACATTCATTTAATTAGCAGGCATTTTCCAAAACGGATGTGCCTCTCTCAATCGCTGCGTCTGCCACGGACATTTGCTGAAAAGGTCCCCTCCTCCCCCAAACATCAAAGCCCCTGCTCCCAGTTCTTTCTCCCCCAATTATTTCCACTGGGGAAGGACAGCCTGACGACGAGAACGCAGCCACAACATGCAAGATGTTTTCCCTTTGTGAAAAAGAGGTTTGCTGGGTCAGATCCACTTTGGGAGGTGGAATAAAAATAATCTCTCTTTAAAAGCGTTTCTTTCGCCAATGTAGGCTGCTCTCTGCAAACTGCCAAGAATCATTTCTCCCTGCATCTAGCTTCCCCATCCCAAAAATAGAAGGGAGAGCAGTCCCTGAGCTAGAGTTTCATTGGGTTTGTTTTATTTCTTCCTTCTCTGGGCGGCATCTGGATGGGCATCCTGGCCCTCCTACACTGCTTTGGTTTGATGGTTCCAACTCGGCTCTGACCCGAAGCTCTTCATTTTCTCTGTCGTCCGTGTTTGCATCTCAGAGTCCCGGATGGCAGCAGCTGTTGGTGGAGATGGCATCTGTACTTTGGAGAGATCATGCTCTGTAAGAAAACGTGATGCTCCAAACCTATTGCACCAGCACTGGAGTTGCTTGAGTCAACCCCTTGCCCTAAATCCTCCGCTGGCTCCGCACTGCCAACTGGGTAATAATGAGTGGACACCTCCGTGTGGCTCACAGAGTCCTTTGTCACTGCGGCTGGCTTCTCTGCTGTTTCCAGGATCTCACTGCCCACTGCATGTTCTCCCCTCTCTACCTAAACATCCTGTTTTCCCACGTTTTCTTCACCTGGAGAACTCTACCCAGCATGGGCTGGACTGTTACCCCCTCCACGAGGCCTTTCCTGCTTCCTCCCGGCACCTCCCAGGAAGGACTGAATTCAGGGCCTCTCTCTGTGCAGTAGTAGCCCAGCCCCAGCCCCAGCCCCAGCCCCAGCGCTTCTGGCTCCGTTACCAGCGCCCCTGGCTGCTCATCCTCTCCACCACACCTGGCCCCGCATCTCACAGGCCCCGGGAGACGCCTGTGTGTAGGGAGCAGTGGAGGAAGGAGCTCACGTCCAGCAGAAAGAAGCCACGCCCCCCACACCAACTCAGTTGGGCGGCTGAGGGCAGACTGCAAAGATGGAGGTGGTCATGGTCCACCCATTCGCCCACCGCCAGGCCACAGAAGACCAAATCTCCCCAGCCATTGTCCCAACAAGGAATTGACTTGTCCCTACAGAGTCATGCTCTGTTGCCAGTTCCCCAAGTAAGCTAACTTTGCCCCAGAGCCTTCACCAGCACATTTGGCTCCCAAACGTACCTCCTAGAATGAGACTTCAAAGCCACGGTGAAGGTCGGGTGAGAAGAAAAGGTGGTAGGCAGGAATTCCTGGACAGGAGGGCTCTCTGAGCTTGGCTGTGGTCTCCAGTTGTACTCCTGTCCCACCATCGCCAAAGAACGAGAGCCAAGTGACAGTGGCAGAATGGCAGAGGGCCTTAAAGATTGAGAGAGTCTTTCCCTCCCAAGTCCAAGCCCTGGGAGAAACCTCCACTTTACCCTTGGCTTGCTTGGACCTACCTGGCACTTACCACGTTCTTCTGCTCTGCGAGACCCGAGGAGCAAACTCACTGGTATACAGAACCTCACATTTCTCCAGGCTCCACCTAAATGACATCTCTTCAGGACAGTGAATCTGCACTTACACCGTTCAGTGTCTCGAACCTCTCTCTTCCCTGGGACATTGCTTTAAGTAAAGGACAAGAGAAATTTGGTTCAGTGGCAAGTCCTCGTGAACAGAGAACTCTTTCTTGCTTGAAATATAGGCTTAAAAACCATGCTTCAATATCCTCTCCTCCAACTTGGAACTCTAGTTTTGCATCTTTCAGGCTCTGTGATCTTGGGCAAATAACCTAACCTCTCTGAGACTTGGTTTCCTCATCTGTAAAGTAGGATGCTAACAGCCCTTGCTCACGGATGTTCGTGAAGATGAAGCAAGACGATGATATATGTTAAGCACCAAGCACGGCTTCTGGTTCCAACAAAGGACCTATCATCAGCAATTATCATTTCTGTGTTGAAGCAAATTCATTTCTTGAATAAGGGCTTGGGTTAGACTCCCTCGGATTTCATAGTTCTAAAACAGCACCGTGAGCAAACGAAAAGAAATTTCTCTGTAATGCATAAATTTAGAGCCACAAGAAATGCAAACGAGACAAAGAACAGGTTTATATCGGCTCCAGGATGTGTCATCAAGAAGTTTTGTTATTTCTGTTGTTAATACATTCCTGATAGCCACTGATTTCCTGGTTATTTGCCTCTTTGGCTCTCGTTGGCCGGGATCCAGTTCATTGAGGTTTTTACTGCACTTGGAAGCTATGTTATGAAGACCTTGAAGCCTACAGGAAAATGAAAACTTCCTTTTCTTCCCCTTTCTCCACAGTTGTGGTAGCCAAATCCAGCCCCCACCACCCCGATCTGGAGGACGATTCCAATTTCAGATCCTCTGCAGCCGTGATTCTGAAACGTCGGAGATCCCAGACGTTATAGCATTTTGGCATCTAAAGCAGAACTCCCTCCCGGGCCTCACGTGGGGAAGTGGTCAATGGAAAGTCCTTGTTGGTTCAATTCAGATCCTGCGATTCTGTGTTCATGGTAGATCTCAACTTCATCCAGTATCCAGCCATCATCGCCATCTGTCAGTCACCTCCCCGGCTTCTAGCGATGTCACTCACGTGCTCAAACGCACCTCTACCACGGACATTTCCATGGTTATGATTTCTCTTCAGCAGACACTTCAGGTAAAATGTTTGAAAAGAACCAAAATATCTTTCATTGCCAGCAAGTCTGTGAAGGGGTTGTCATGACACCACTAACCAAAGAATTCACCAGATTTTTTTTTTTTTCCCTGATGCCTGAAAGGATTTGGAAAATGCTAGAACTTCATAGGCTCACTCTGTGCTCAAGGGTGACAGGTCAAAATACACCCACACCAAGTTCTGTGGTTCCCTTCTAGTTCCAAGAAGGTTCTCGAAAGTTGTCCAACCCCGCCACCACCAAACAGTTCCTCGACTTGAGTGCTTTCGTCCTTCTCTGGGTCTCTGGATGGTATCGTTGACTACCCAAAATCAGCCCCCAAGTGCCTGTCCACACCCTGGTCAGAAAGACTAAGAACAGAACCAAAAGCAGGTCCAAGAGGCATAATCAGTGGCTAGAGTGCCATCTACTGGCCATTTCTATAAGACACCTTCCTGCTTAGCCCAGGCTGCCAAAACCCCCATTTCAAGGCGGCCGAAATTGCTTCAGGCACGGGAGCCTGTGTTCTTGACCGTATTAATATCCCATTATTGGATATTATCAGGAATACACGTTTAGAAATACAGCCTCTTTTGCTTCTTTTCTTTTTTAGATATTTAAAGGCGAGATCAGAAATCTGAGGGAAGTGAACTCAGCTTATAATTGTATTTATTAATTGCTGTTCTTGTTCTTATTACTCTTATTAGTATTGTAGAGTCATATCAATAAATAACAAAAAACTCTTGGGAATTTCAGTTTTACACGCTCTTAATCTAGACCCCTAAATCCTTTTTACAAAAAGGATTTATGACCCTCAGTAATTTTACAACACCTCACATAACAAAGACAAAAAAATAATAATAATGAGTCAAAAGAAGAAAAGCAAAGCAGAAATGAAAGATTCCATTTCCAAAGGAGCAAGAACTCAATTCAGGCAGGTATATTTTGAAAGTGAGTTAATATGTGTTTCACATGAAAAGAAGCATTTCTATTTAATCATGACTTTTTTTCCAAGCTGTTCCAATTTTGTAGTCCATTAAAAGTCAGAGGAAAATAAAAAAAAAAAAAAACACTGCATGTTTTCCTTTCTAAATAATTTTGCCTCTCGTAAGAGAGAAAACAGAAAATCCCACGCCTAAATGTCTTCTCCAGTTTATTTTGCTTCTAATTCTCAGGTTTCGAATTAGAGAGTTGCCAAAACCGACAGGGGAGGGAAGGGAGGCTTTCTTTAAAGGAAGGGATGACGTGTTCTTATTTATAATATTCCTCAAAAGGTATGTCAATAGCGTACAAAAATCAAATATTCTCTTTCCATTTGCATCACAAGGAAATTTCCTAAATGATCATCTACATAGATTTAGACAAACGTGGGAAATGAACAAATCTCACACACACACACACACACACACACACACACACACACTCATTCTCTACACCAAACAAGTCTCTGGAATTCTAATAGTTCCTTCTGTTTGTGCTTCGCCCTGGCTTTCAGGAGCACCTCAAGCTCCTGGTCTTTCTGCAAGGGGAAGATTTGGTTTATATTTCCTAGTATTTTCAGCTCCTTCATTGATTTCCTTCCTTGCCCGTATTTTTAGTTCCTGAGATAAAACTTCATTTATAATAAAGTCAAGATCCCTGGAAAACATTTCGTCAATGAGACACCCAGGTTTGCTGCTCTTTATTTTATGGAATGAATGTTTTTTTGTTGTTTTGTTTTTTATTTTTTTCACTTAGAACCTGGTGGCCCAGTTCTGATTAAAGGCAGACACAAAACCAGAATTGGGTGGAGGTTTTTTTTTTTTCATGTTTCATGTTTTAAACTCTTATTTAAAATATGTGCACTTTGCCATGCAAATGGCCTTTCCAGAGGCACGAATTTGCTAGAACCAAATCCTTCACATTAGGAGCGAGGGGCTGTCAGCACCAGATTCACTTTCAGCAGATCCTGACTCAGTGTATCTCTCAGCTTCTCCTTTTATCATCCCAAATGCTGCCCGGTCCCTGGTCTTCAATGGTGACATTTCCAGGCATAATCTGAAATATTTTTAGTGGAAACTCATCAATTTACAAACTTTTATTTCTTTGCCAGTGTCCTTTCATTATTTACCCCCAGAAATTTGGGGAGTTTTTTTTTTTTTTTTGTAATCGGAATACCAGGTGCTAATTTCAACACAATTTTCTGCCCTATTTAAAAAGAATTTTTTGTTGTCGTTGTTTGGATTTAGCAGGGTTAGGAGTGTGTGTGTGTGTGTGTGTGTGTGTACAGAGAGAGAAAAAGAGAGCGAGAGAGCATACAAATAGTTTTGCTTTGAAGTTCCCACGTAATTACTGTTAAGAACTATTAAAATGTACCGGGAGACAGGATCCCTGCTCAAATCTGATGAATGGAAAGAGGAGCAAGCGACCTGCAGGAAAACTGATTAAAAGGATGGATCAAATGAAAGAAAGACAAGAACCAAGGCAAACAAGGTAGCTGGTAAGATACCATGGGGGATTCTGTCGCTGTTTATTTGCAGGGAGGGATTGCAAAGAGGAGGGAAGAGAGAGGGAAAGGAGGACGTGGAAGGAAGGGAAAACGAAGAGGAAAACATTCATGATGTGGAGGGATGAGAAAGAAGGCGGGAGGGAAGGAAAAGGGAGTCGTGTTTACAAAGATGCAGGAGGAAGAGCTGATTTCTTCTCCTGCGTCCCTCGGTGCAGAAATCGAACATTCCATATGGAACACAGAAAGAAGTGGGGGGCGATGGGTCTCCCTTTTTTTCATCTCCTTTGTTATAACCCTGGTTGGGACCATCTGAAGAGAAAATGGTTGAAGACTTGGAAAATTGCTCTTCTTTCAGTAATGACCCAACTCGCAGCTGCTGGCGACCAAAGTTCTTAATGCCACAGTGCCCCCTGGAGTCCCGCTGGAAGGGACCCCAGCGCCGCAGATCCTAAGCACCCCTCCCCACTCCTGCCCTGTTTTTCTTACAATGGGGGAATTTGGGGGGGGGGGGGCACGAAAATTTCTAAACAATTTCAGAACCTTTTGAAGAGCGGCCACTGGCCAAGAGAAAGGAGGATTTGGAGAAATAACTTCCGATTTATTTCAGACAGGGAGGAGAAGGGGAAGTGGGGGATCGAATCTTTCCCTTCATTTCTTTTCCCTACCCCTTACCCCCTTAATCCTATTTTAGTTGAGGTCTGACCTTGGAAATTTCTAAAAGACTTTAATCTCCTGTACTCCAAATTGCTAAAAGGAGCTGGAAAGAAGAGTGCCTGCCTTTGGGAAAGGTGGTTTAAAACTGTTTATTTATGAACAGTTTCGACTTTCCTGATAGTTAAGAATGTTAACTAGTTCATTAGGCACTCTCTATGCATTGAAACCTTTTTTACATTTTTTTTTATTTCCTCCCTTCCCCCACCCCCGCTTTCAACAAAATATATTCAATCATGAAATCTCAGCTGAGAAAAATGATCTTAAACTCCTGCCTCCGGGCAGATCTGACGCACTGCGACATTCATATCCTCAGATAGCTAGGAAAAGCCAATTGGTATTTCCTAACTGCAAGGGGCTCTTCTCCACTGCCCCCCAAACTTTTCTGGAGAAGGCAAATTGCAGTTGAAAGAAAAGGGGAAGAAAACAAGAGAAAGAATTGTTTGAATGAATATTATAGAGACATGAAAGAAATCCAGGCACTGAGTGTGTGTGATGCAGATCTCAAATTTGGGGAGGTAGGAACCCATTGAAATCATTAAGTATTTCATTTTTCAGATGAAAGACTCTCCTTCTGCATTACCGCATGGAGCCCTGATGTAATTTGAAGTGTCATTTTGGAGGAGTTTGGGTTATTAAGTCTTTTTCATTTCTCTCATTAAAGGCCCAATTTTCCTGATGTGGGTTATAACTTCGTTCCAATCTGAAGTTTCACTCACCCTGACTGCCCCCTCCAGGAAGGTCTATATTTATGACTGATTTTGAAAGAACAACAAATCCAGTTGTATACTTATTTTTTTAAACTGCTTTTGATTTTATTGAACTACTAAAAGCAGAAATCACTCGACTGTTGGTTCTCAAAGGTCCATTTTAAATCACGAGATACGTCAAAGTATAATTACTCATATTTAAAACATTCTGTAATTAGAAGAAGAAAGAATAGAAAAATGGCTTTAAAAAAAAAGACTATTGAAAGAAATTGACTCTCAAGAAATGTCTGTCTTTTAGAAAGTTCATAGTTTCCCAGTAAATTCTTTTAAGTTAATGACATCTTAAACATAAAGAACCTTAAAGGTTCCTCTCATCTGCCACCAGACATACACACAGGAGGAAAAAAAAAAAAACCTTTTTAAAAATGCTTTTTTTAAAGACCTCAGAGACGGAAATATTTCTCAGGAAATGTCAAACATGAACACTACATAATATGTACATGAAATAATAAATCAAAATCAGTTTTTTTTCCCATCTGAGAAAATAACAATAAAATGGATTTAGAACATTGTTTGGGGCATTTTTTTTAAACTCTCCAGAACACCAATAATAGATGATCCCCTATTGGGAAAGATAATGTGTATTTTTCTTATAAGTTGGTGGGAAAAATATGTTTTGCTCTCAGTAAAGGAAATTAGATATATATTTGGGGAAAAGAATCTAATATTTCACTGTGATAGGATCCAACAAAAACCCAGGAAACTCAAGGTCCAACTGATGCTCGGCTGGAAATTCACACCTTTGTTCCCCTTACTGACAACAGATTCAGGAGCCAGGAGTGCCTGGGTGAACCTCAAATTTCCTGAGTTCCAGCTTCTCACGTCTAAACAGCAAAGCATTATTTAAACATCGGCCGGCCTTAGACTGGTTACCAGCCTGTTACCTTCTTTGGTTTCTCCCTGTATATTTTATGCCTCTGCCGGTCTTTGTTTGGTACCCCCTGAAATGAACACATTGCCTTTTGTCCCCCATAAGGGATGGACTCTGAAGAAACTAAGCTGCTTGTTTGGTGAGGAGGCTATTTAACAAGAAAGCATAAGAATCATAGAGTCCCAGGGGCCTTGCGACCTGAGAGTCACTGGAGATGTGGCTACATAAAAGACCCGGGAGACAGGGACAAGGACATACAGACAAGAACCAAGAGTTGGAAGATCGGGGTTGAGGGGACTGGGACAGATCAAGGCAGCGACTTGGGGTTGTGCCTACAAATACATGAACAGTCAGGTAGGTCGTGCCTTTGTGAAAGTTTCAGTTACAAATTCAAATTATGGGACCTGTCGTGCTGTCAGGAGCCCTGGCTCAATAGTTCCACACTTTTGGTGCCTTCGAAGTCATTCGCTTCTTAGTGGATTATCAATTATGGGAAGCCGTGGAAAAGTGAGCTCGTGGGTCCTATGGACTCTGCTTCTGTGCAGGCGATGGCTGGCGATTTTGGGGACAACAAGCTTAAACTGTAACTGCATTTTAAGCACCTGGGTGGGGAGGTGGGGGAAGGCTGAAGCAGGTAAGTAGTTATTAAAATGTGCTTTGATGATTTCTCTCAGTGCATTTGTGCCAATTTTAGGGTCCAGGCAAAAATAACTTTTTTTGATTTTTTTTTTTTTTTTTTTTTTTTTTTGGTGAACCTCATTTGGCCTCATTTGGATTTCATTGAATTTTCTGGTTGTCCTGACGTTAAGATATTTTGGCAAGTTTAATTCTGCGGACCCTTCTGTATAAAAGAAAAGGAACTCTTTTTCTTAAAAGAGATTTAGCAAGGGAAAGAAAAGTCCTTTTAAAAAGGCTTAGGGGTGAGGGGTGGAGGGAGTAAGTGGGAAGGGAGGTTTTTATTTTCTAAAACTCAAATTCCAAAGAGGAAGGACATCCCCATAAGGACCGGAGCTCATTTACCTGAATCGTTCTGTCACCGTGTGGCTCTTGACCAAGTAAATATTCTTTTCACTAGCCAATAAAACCAGACCAAAAGCATGCTCGGGGTGGAGGACTGGTGCCAGGCAGCCCCCCCCCAGATGAAAAGCCAACTCTCTGTGCTGTGTTTGTTTTGGTTTCCCCCTAAGAGGGTTCTCAGGGAGGCAGCCGGCCCGCCACCCTCGGCCTTTGCTCCTCTGGGGACTCTCTGGAGCTCAGGGCCTGTCCCACAGAGCTCAAGGGCCCCTTCCATCCTCCCTAAGAAGGAAAGAGAAAGTGCCAGCCCTTGCAGCCAGGCCCACAAATCCACTGCTGTCTTTCCTTTTTTTCCCATCCCACCAAAGGCAGTTTCAAGACCCCTGCCAAGGCGAAGGCTTGGGGGACACATCAGAAAGCAGCTCAGACCTTCTGCACCCGCTAGCCGTCACCTTCGAAATAGCAGCAATAATCTGTCAGGAAAGTTGTTTGCAAAAGGATTGGGGAGTCCTTAAAAGTCAACAGTTCTAGAAAAGAAGAGATTTTAAAAATGACCAGAGCTGGCTTCCTCCCATTCCTGACATGTCCATGTTTGAATACACAGGAGAATTGCATAAAGGTAGGAATGATTCATAGGAAGTAACCGTACCTAACGCACAGGAGGCATTCAATACAGAATATTTAACCTTAGCAGAGGTAAGTCCTGAAAACTCTTTCTTTGCCCCTTTAAACACAAAAGGGTTTCTTACCCTCTTTTATTGTAAGGAAATCAGGTAGCAGAAGAAAGGAAGATAAGATGGCTTCATAATTCCTCCCCCGGACTTCTCAAGCCTGAGCAAGTCTTCGAGGTCCTATTTTCAAGTCTCTTTCTCTAGACAATGAAGTGTGCCCAATTGAAAAATGGAGGAACCAAAGCTTTTCACTCTTCCGCTGTCCAAATTGGATTGGTTTCTCAATTTGACTGAGTGCTTAGAAATTAGTCAATAATGCGACTAATTAATAATTTGATGGGGGGGAGTCAATTTCTCAGCTGCACACAGAGGCAAGTCCGTGGGCTTCCTGAGATGTTTTGCTACGTGATTCCATGGAAAATCTAAAGTATGAGGTAAAAGGGGAATTCTGGACCCAGTTCAATTTATTTGAGGTCTTTTCTTCCCAGGACAGTATGGATTCAGAGAATAAAAGCTGTGAAAAGAATTTAATACCAGATATATTAATATATATGTGTATATGTTTATTAATATTCCTTTCTAGCAACAGAGTCTTGATTGTAATCGTGATATAGCAAGAACGTGTTACCATGTGCTAGGTATATACTAAGCAAGCACTTTGAATACATGATCTTGCTCACTCTTAATGTCACACAATGAGGTAGGAAGTGTGATCACCATTTTATAGGTAAGACACTGAAGACAGACAGTTGGGTCACTAACCAACCAAGACCACACAAAGTAGAGAAAATGGGAAGATTTTAAACTCAGATCCAAACCCAGCTTTCCAATTTCTTCTATAAACAAAGGGAAAGTTAACCAAGGGGCAGGTTGCCAATTTTTCCTGCCTAGCAGAAAACCGGTGTCCCAGATGAATTAACTTTACAGGTGGACATGGATGAGGCAGGTATCTCTGAGCCTCAGTTTCCCTGACAA